>NC_089227.1:86151905-86451905 GCF_963924675.1 Phocoena phocoena | reverse complement strand
GATATTCAACTGATATGATGAATTTAAATACCTTCAATTTTATTTGAGATATAGCAACATTTTTATACAGAAAGTTCTCAGTATATCCTTGATAAGTACCAAGGGGAGGATGTTAAGTCATGGATTTGTTAAGGTTTTTCTCAAAATTAGCTTAAAGAACCTTATCATAGGAGTGTTCTTTGTTAGTTTTTGACTTGGCATGAGGATAAAACTTAGGCTAGAGGGGAATTTAAGCTAGAGGAATACCACTTAAGGTATGCTTCTTAGAAAATTCTTTTTAATTATCAGTTGTTTGCGGTGGGTAATTAACAGACAATGAATGGCAGGTAACTTGAGACCTAAAGCATAGATTGTCCATATTGTGGATAGAAGATTCATGTGCTGTATGTGTCTGATGTGCTGATGGCAAAGCTGAAGTTTTATTATGAAAACTAAGATTTATTTAAACTAAGACACTTGATTTATATTCTTGCCTAGATAGCAGGTCTTTCCATTTGTAGCCTGGGTAGGATTCAGGTGTACATGCAAAGAGTGCCAAAAATTCTCTCAGGAAACAGCTTTGGATAACTAAAATATCTCCTGGTAACTAAATTAAATAACAAAGTTGTTTAGTCTGGAAACTGGAGTACCTATAACCATGGTGACTATTTTGAAATTGGCACAATTAATTTTAGGCTTTTCTTTTTGATAGTGGTTAGTCAATGGGATTACTTGCTTTAGGATGATTGCTAAAGAGAGCAAGATTACGCCATTGCCAAAGAAAAGGATGCTTTTATTCCTGTTTGCTATGGGAGGAGAGAATGCATCCAGCTCATCTTGTATAATATATAGGTATAAGTTCCAGGGAATGGGAAGGAGTTATATAGTTGCTACTAAGAAGGAACTGGATCGCCCATTTCTGCTCTTCAAGAGTCACTTAAGGGTGCTATTGAAGTGAGACAGAGGAGGATCAGATTTACATTATTCATTTCAGTCCACAAGTCATCAGAATCAAAAGATTCAACATGTCAGCATGGTTGTTAGAACAAGAAGAAATCTGCATTATAGTTTTCTATATTGTAACACACACATAAAAAGTTTTCCTTTAGAATCAAAGTTCACTCAAGTACCTTATTCTACGACTTAGCATTTGAGAATAAAGAGTTCCTTTGCTCTACATAAAGTTATTTGCTCTCTGTGAATACGATTATCCTATAGTCAATGAATAGTCAGGCAGAACGGAGGTTCTAAGAAGAAGAACATAGTAATGAAAGACACTTCGTTGAGCTCCAGGATTTGAAAAACAAATCTAACCAATGTTGACAGCATGCAATGAACAAAGGAGTATAATCAATATAACCATCTGGACCTCAGGTTCAAATAAACAAACAAGCAAAACAACAAACAAACAAAACCCCCCCGCAACACAAAATGTCTAGGTCTTAAAATAGACTGT
The DNA here is from genome assembly GCF_963924675.1 of Phocoena phocoena. Classification (NCBI taxonomy): domain Eukaryota; kingdom Metazoa; phylum Chordata; class Mammalia; order Artiodactyla; family Phocoenidae; genus Phocoena; species Phocoena phocoena. The sequence goes on along the minus strand of NC_089227.1, from coordinate 86,450,470 downwards.
AAGTCAAGATTGGTTATAAGAGACACAGAAGGTCATTATATAATGATAAAGGGGTCAATTCATCAAGAGGATATAACAATTGTAAATATATTTTACATTGCAGCAACCCAACACTGCAGCACTTAAACATATTAAGCAAATACTTACAGATCTGAAGGGAGAAATAGACAACAACACAATAATAGAAGGGGACTTTAATACCCCATTTTCAACAATGGATAGATCATCCAGATAGAAAATCAATAAGGAACCATTGGACTGGCACTATACCTTAGACCAAATGGACCTAACAATCATATACAGAACATTACATTCAAGAGCAGCAGAATAAACATTTTTCTCAAGAACTCAAGAAACATTCTACAGGATAGATCATACATTAAGTCACAAAATAAGCCTTAGCAAATGTAAGACGATTGAAATCATATCAAGTATCTCTTCCAATCACAATGGATTAAAACTAGAAATCAATAACAAGAGGAAAAATGGAAAATTTACAAATGTGTGGAAATTAAACAACACACTCCTGAACAGCCAATGGGTCAAAGAAGAAACCAAAATGGAAATCAAATGACATCTTAAAAAAAAATTAAAACACAACATAAAAAATTTATGGGCTGCATCAAATGCAATTCCAAGAGGGAAGTTTATAAAGACAATTACTTACATTAAAAAAAAACCAAAGATCTCTTGGGCTTCTCTGGTGGCGCAGTGGTTAAGAATCTACCTGCCAATGCAGGGGACACAGGTTCAAGCCCTGGTCCGGGAAGATCCCACATGCCACAGAGCAACAAAGCCAGTGCATCACAACTACTGAGCCTGCTGTCTAGAGCCCATGAGCCACGACTGAGCCTGCATGCCACAACTATTGAAGCCTGTGCACCTAGAGCCTGTGCTCTGCAACAAGAGAAGCCACCTCAATGAGAAGCCTGTGCACCGCAACAAAGAGTAGCCCCCACTCGCCACAACTAGAGAAAGCACGCATGCAGTAATGATGACTCAACACAGCCAAAAATAAATAAAAATAAAATAAATTAATTAAAAAAAAAGATCTCAAATAAACAACCTAACTTTATACCTCAAAAACTAGAAAACCAAGAACAAAAACTAAGCCCAAATAAAAGATCAATGAAACTAAGAGTTGGTATTTTAAAAAGATAAACAAAATAGACAAACTTTTACTTAGACTTACCAAGAAAAAAAGGATGGTTCAACATCCACAAATTAATAAATGTGGTATACTACATTCAGAAATTAAAAGATAAAAATTATATAATTGGGGCTTCTCTGGTGGCGCAGTGGTTAAGAATTTGCCTGCCAATTCAGGAGATATGTGTTCGAGCCCTAGTCCGGGAAGATCCCACATGCTGCAGAGCAACGAAGCCTGTGCACCACAACTACTGAGCCTGCGAGCCACAACTGCTGAGCCTGTGCACCACAACTACTGAAGCCCATGTGCCTAGAGCCTGTGCTCCACAGCAAGAGAAGCCACCGAAATGAGAAGCCCATGCACTGCAACAAAGAGTAGCCCCTGCTCGCCGCAACTAGAGAAAAGCCCGTGTGCAGCAATGAAGACCCAATGCAGCCAAAAATAAAATAAATTTATTTAAAAAATCATATGATCATCTCAATTATGTAGGGAATAGATGTAGGGAAAGAAACTGACAAAATTCAGTATACTTCTATGATAAAAACTCTCAAGAAATTGGGTATAGAAAGAATGTACCTCAGCATAATAAAGACCATATATGACGAACCACAGCTAATATCACACTCAGTGGTGAAAGGTTGAAAACTTTCCTTCTAAGATTGGGAACAAGACAAGAGTGCCCACTCTCACCACTCCTATTCAACATAGTACTAGAAGTCCTAAGCAGAGCAATTAGTCAAGAAAAAGAAGTAAAAGGCATCCAAATCAGAAAGGAGGAAGTAAAATTGTCTCTGTAGATGATATGATCTTATATACAGAAATCCCTAAAGATCCACCAAAAAGCTGTTAGAACTAATAAACAAATTCAGTAAAGTTGCAGGATACAAAATCAGCATACAAAAATCAGTTGTATTTCTATATACTAACAACGAACTATCTGAAAGAGAAATACAACAATCCCATTTACAACAGCATCAAAAATAATAAAATTCGTAGGAATAAATTTAACCAAGGAGGTAAAAGATCTGTACACTGAAAACTATAAGACATTCATGAAAGAAATTGAAGACGTAAATAAGTGAAAAGATATCCCGCGCTCATGGATCAGAATTCCTGCTGTTAAAATGCCCATACTTCCCAAAGCCATCTATAGATTCAATACAATCCCTATCCAAATTCCAATGTCATTGTTCACAGAAAAAGAAAAAAAAAAAACAGTCTTAAAATTTGTATGGAACTACAAAAGACCTCCAGTGGCCAAAGCAATCCTGAGAAAGAAGAATAAAGCTGGAAGCATCACAACTCCTGATTTCAAACTTTTCTACAAAACTACAGTAATGAAAAACTTATGATACTGGCACAAAAATAGATACACAGACCAATGGAACAGAATTCAGATCCCAGAGATAAACCCATGCAGGTACAATCAAATAATATTCGACAAGGGATCCAAGAAGGCTCAATGGGGGAAAGGATAGTCTCTTTAGTAACTTGTGCAGGGAAACCTGGGTAACCACATGCAGAAGAATGAAATTGGACCCCTATCTTACATCACTCACAAAAATTAACTCAAGGGGCTTCCCTGGTGGCGCAGTGGTTGAGAGTCTGCCTACCGATGCAGGGGACACGGGTTCGTGCCCCCGTCCAGGAAGATCCCACATGCCGCGTAGCGGCTGGGCCCATGAGCCATGGTCGCTGAGCCTGCGCGTCCAGAGCCTGTGCTCCGCAACAGGAGAGGCCACAACAGTGAGAGAGGCCTGCGTACCACAAAAAAAAAAAAAAAAAAAAATTAACTCAAAATGGATTATGGACTTAAATCTAAGACTTGAAACTGTAAAACTTCTAGAAGAAAACATCGGGAAAAAGCTCTTTGACACTGGTCTTGGCAACAATTTTTTGGATATGACACCTAAAGTGCAAGCAGCAAAAACAAAAATAAACAAATGGGACCCTGTCAAACTAAAAAGCTTATGCACAGCAAAAGAAACAATCAGCAAAATAAAAACGCAACCTATGGAATGGGAGCAAATATTTGCAAACCATTTACCTGACAAGGGGTCAGTATCCAAATATATAAGAAACTCATACAAAAGAAGAAAAGAATATGATTAAAAAACAGGCAAAGGACTTGAATAGACATTTTTCCAAAGAAGACAAACAAATGGCCAGCAGGTACATTAAAAGATGCTCAACAGAACTAATCATCAGAGAAATGAAAATCAAAACCACAAGGAGATATCACCTCACACCTGTTAGAATGGCTACTGTCAAAAAGACAAGAGACAAGAAGTGTTGGCAAGGTTGTGGAGAAAAGGGAACCCTGTGTACTATTGGTGGGAATGTAAATTGATACAACCGCTATGGAAAACAGTATGGATGTTCCTCAGAAAATTAAAAATAGAGATGCCATATGATTCAGCAATTTCACTTCTGGGTATACATGGGCAGGAAATGAAATCACTATCTCAAAGATAGTGTTCATTGCTATATTATTCACAATAACCAAGCCATGGAAACAACTCAGGTGTTCATCAATGGGTGAATGGATAAAGAAAATGTGGTATATATATAGAATATATATAGAATAGAATATATATAGAATAGAATATATATATAGAATAGAGTAGAATATATTGAATAGCATATATATAGAATAGAAGGACATCCTGCCTTTTGCGAAAACATGGATGGACCTTGAAGGCATTATGCTAAATGAAATGTCAGAGAAGGACAAATACTATAAGTTCTCATTTATATGTGGAATCTTTAAAAAGCTGAATTAAAGTGGCCACTTACTAAATATGTGATCTTATCCAAGTGCTGCCCATTAGAAATAGGAGGCTGGTCACATATGCAATTTAAAATTTTCTAGTAGCCACGTTTTAAAAGTTCGAAAAAAATCAGGTAAAATTCATTTAAATAATGATATTTTATTGACTTACATCAGTATAGCCAAGATATTATCATCTCAACATATAATCACTGTTTTAAAATTATCCATGAGATATTTTACATTCTTCTTTCCATACTAAGTCATCAAGATCCAGTGTGAGTTTTACCCTATTAGCATGTTTCACTTTGAACTGGCCGCATTTCAAGGGCTCAATAGCCATGTGAAAAACAGTAGCTACCATATTGGACAGTTCAGCCCCAGCCTGTATAATTTCCTCTTTTGTAAAACAGAAATAATAACCTGCTTCTCAAGGAAGTCTTAAGCATTACATGAGATAATTTATCTAAAAATGTTCTTGAAAAAAGCAGAATGAGTGTGGTAGCCTGAATAATGGGCACCCCGAAAGATTGTCTTAATTCCTGGAAGCTGTGAATATGTAACCTTATAAAGCAAAAGGGCCTTTGAAGATGTGATTAAGTCAAGGACCTTGAGAATGGGAGATTGTCTTGTATTACATGTGTGGGCCTGATATAGTCTCAAGTGTCCTCTGTAAGAGCTCTGGAGGCAGGAGATCAGAGCGAGCAGTGGGAGATGCGCTGACAGAAGCAAGAGGGTGGAGTGATTTGAGGAAGGCGTCTTGAGCTAAGCTGTGTAGGCAGCCTCTAGAAGCTGAAAAAGGAAATAATCCTCCCCTCAGAGCCTCCTGGGCAACCAGCCCTGCCAACAACTTGACCTTAGCTCAGAGAGACTGATTTTGGACTTCTGACCTCCAGAACTGTAAGATAATAAGTTGGTGTTGTTTTAAGCCACCGAGTCTGGGGTAATTTGTTACAGCAGCAATATGAAAAAAATACAACGGGCAGTGTAAGTGAAGTGTATCGTTACCATCATGTGTTAATGTGTCATCATGTAAAATACCATTTTAGGCTTGGCCAGAATTGGAGCTTGACTGTGGGTGGTGCAGGGAGGTGGATTAGGTGCGGGTGTTGAGCCATTGCCAGATGGAGGTGTGATTCCCCACCCTCATTCTCCTCTATTTGCATTCAGAAACAAGAGGCGGTAGAGCTACTTGGAGAAAATATATTAGGCCCTATCCCCTTCCTTCTGAGTATGAAAGACATAAAGCCATGTGTGGTAGATAGTCCTCCAGCCTAGGGCTAGACTGCAGAAAATTTAGGTCCCTGAGAGAGGATACCACAAAAGAAGAGGAAATCTGGGCTGGTGGCTGGACATAGCATGAGGGGATTGGCTGTCCGAGGAGAGTGCTGGTTTGGAGCAGAACCCGTGGACTTCTCGCCCAGCCTTCCCAGCACCTGAGACCTCCATGGTGAAATGGCTTCAGACACAAAGAGCTGTGCCCCTCTGAGACCCAGGCAGTCACGTGGCTGGCTGCCTCTCCCGGCAGTCCATTGGGCCTGATGGCAGGGAACAGAGATGGAGACTCCAGGCCAGCAGGAGACTCAACAGGTCCCATTGCTGTTGGCTGGTTGGCTGGCCTCCAGGGCAAATGACTTCTCTGTCTCCTGGCTGCCATCAGCAGGCGAGCACCGAGGGGGCCTCCCAGGAGAAACTGCGGGGTTCCTGAGGTCTGCCAAGTGGGACTCGGTGGTGTGGCAATCCGGAGTTTTAACAAAAAAGGAAGCATCTTATCTTTTGTCATAAGATTGTGATACTTGGGTTAGTTTAGGGAGGTTTTCAGTTCTACGTTTGCATCAGGAGCTAAGAAATGACCATGTGTAAGTGATCTGATGGGATTAGTGTACCTAAAAAATAGAGATTATACAGTATTCATCGACAGTGGTACTTAAAATGACAACATTTCCAGGGGTGACTGTTCTTGCTTATCAAGGAAGATTCACTTGAGCAGACCACCTGTATATTTAAGAGGGGACCCCCTGTGGCATGAGGAAGGTGACGAGGCTGCTCATGGGCAATCCTTCTTAGTATAGGGGTTGTCTCTGAGAAGGGGCAGAGATGTTGACAGAGAAGCAAGTTAGCTCTAGAAGGGAAACACAGGGGAAAGGCGGGAGGGAGGACCTCAAGGATTGTAGCGTGTGCTGGTAAGCTGGCCCCTTACTGGGGGCGGTCACCACCATCTCCAACACCCTCTCCCCAGGGATTAAGCCTTTAGTGTCTATCGATAATTCGAAATATCAGGGTGAACTTCAAGAGTGAAACCCTGGACTTTCTGCCAATAAGCCTAAGGGAAAGTTTTGCTGTAGGGCAAATAATAATGGAGAAAGCAAAAGAACTGTGAACATCTTTGCACCGTCACCATGAGTTTGTGGAGCAGTTATACAACTGATACAAATAATGCTCTACTTCCCGAAGCATTCAACCCTCAGTGAGACAGTCAGTGTCACCATTTCACTCCTGGCTCAGGCACTGCATTGTCTTGTTGTCTAAAACCTCAAACAGGGTCATCTTAGGAGAAAAGGCTGGGAAATGCTCACATAACCCTTTTACTGCCATCTTTTGCAAACAGGACTCCACACAAGCATCACTGTGTTCGTCAGACATTTGCTAAATTTCTACATAAATAACCCTTACCTGAATCTCTAGCAGCTGGGAAAGGAATCAGATTTCATAGGTTCAGACTGATAAGGTGGTCAATCCAGGCAGACTTTGTTTTGAAACTAGATCCCCTTATAGGAGCTGTGAGAGTGTAAATGTGTGCTAAACGTGGCACCAAAAGCCTGTTAGACACAGCTCTGGGCTTCACAGAGGTGTGAGCAGAAAGAAATTTTCTCAGTGCACCACCATAGAGCATTTTAACACCCTCTGTCTCTGTGGATGAAATACTGTCATCCTGTTTGGTCTAAAGTCTCTCTGTGTTCTTCCTTAATATTCAGTTTTATTCAGAGAAAATGAAGCATGGTAATTTTAAGAGGGAGCTATCACTGGATGAGGTCAGGTTGGAAAAATTAACTGCTCCAGGCTGCTGGCACTCTTTATTAAGGAGACAAAGTGTGTGCAGATGAAGACAAAGACAAGCTTCAAGTCTGAGGGAATGCTTAGAGCAGGTTGGTAAAGAGACTCAAAAAATCTTTTCTGATATGAGAATGACTATTATGGAGCTGCCACAGTGCCGACCTGCAGGCGGGGTGGGGTTATAAATCTCTCTTTGCAGCAGCCCTGACTTCAGTCCAGGACTCCTGGTGCAATTAAAGAAGCTCTGAATACACCCATTTGCATGAAATGAAGTGAAAGAAGATTAAGTAACTGGAGGAAGAAGGAGAGGGAAGGAGAAGGGAATTGGTGACAAACAAGGCCTACCGGAGAGTGGCTTTCCATTTACTTCCTCTACAACTATCTTCCAACTCTTCGCTGATATTCAGCGTTAATGATTCAAAGCAGCCCCAGAGTGCAAAAATCAAGTGAGGGTGGGGCTAAGCTCTGCCACTTGGTCCCAGTCACCTAGCTCGGTGGGTGCTTTCCACCTGCAGGCGAGGGTCCTGGCTTACAGCAGAATTACTGGGCTGGTGCTATAGCCTGCTGGTGGACACAGAGGCTGGGACATTGAGCCTACCCCATCAGGGCCATTTGTAATTCAGGTGGTCAAGTCACAAGTTGCAGGGACAAAGCTGAAGATGTCAGCAATGGAACAGTCAGGAAAGACATGAGGCACGAAGAGTATGCCGTGTAGAGAATACGGCCAAGTTTGTCCTGGTGCTGGTGACAAGTGTGGGACATGGAAATAGTCCTTTGTTCAAGTGTGACATGATGCAACCCACCCCAGACCCTCTGAATTTTAACTTCCTTAAAACTCTAGATCCTATTTCTCAGTAAGAGCTAGGTGCTATATTGGGTTGGTTGATGAGCTCAGACCCATCAATTTCAATATCCCCAGATTACGGCAAAATCATTGAGAGGCTCCTTTGACTGACGGGCTATTCTTTTTCTCTCCCATCATCACAGCATGTTGACTTGCCGTAATTAACTTAATGTTAATAGCAAACTTCAGTGATGTATATCAGCCTTCAAACTCACTGAGATCTTAGGAGGAAAAAAGAAGACTAATTTTTTTTTGGCTTGCTTAAAACAATCCCCTGGGGAAATCAGAAGCTAAGGACAATTCCAGCAATGAAATTAAAAACTATTCCCTCAGTGGATTAAGTCAAATAATAGGGAACAAAAATGGCTGTAATTTAACCGCAAGGGACATTTTAGTGTCATTTCAGAGTTGACAATGCTGGGACACAATTGGCCTTCAATAAACGTTGAAAGATAAAGGGAGAAAGAGAGAGAGAGAAAGAAATTGAGAAATGAGGGATGGATGTGGGACATGGAAAAAAGGAATGATGACTCAAGTGTAGCTCTGAATTTTTAGGAAGGTAATGAAGAGAGAGACTTATATATATATAGGTATGTTGGAAAACTATCTAATTGCTCACAAAAACTTTTGACATGTCAGTAGTTACACTGACATAGACCTAAAAATCAAGGGGATCCTATAAATATTTTATTACTGTGGGAGGAGTCTCCCAATATTGCTTGCAGTTATGATACTTAGTGCCATCTGGAATGGGAGTGAGTAAGGCTTATCTTAGGTAAAGATAAAACCTACTAAGAAAAGTGTTCTCCTGAAACTCTTGGATCAAAATGAGAAAACAACAGTACCCCATATTCTCAACCTTTAAAAAAAAATACATATATATATATATATATATATATATATATATATATATATATATATATATATATATATATAGGGGGTTTTTTGTTGTTTTTTTTTTGCGGTACACGGACCTCTCACTGTTGCGGCCTCTCCTGTTGCAGAGCACAGGCTCCGGACGCGCAGGCTCAGCAGCCATGGCTCACGGGCCCACCCGCTCCGCGGCACGTGGGATCCTCCTGGACCAGGGCTCGAACCCATGTCCCCCGCATCAGCAGGCGGACTCTCAACCACTGTGCCCCCAGGGAAGCCCTATATATAGTTTTAAATTAAAAGATTCAACTGTGGAAATCAGGGCTCACTTAAGACCCTTCTTGGTGATTAAATTAAAGCTGTCTATAACACTTGAGAAACCTATCTTTCTAATTTATATATGTATATGTTAAATAATGTTGACAGGTAATTGGTCCTAGTCCATAGTATTTTAGTTTAGGGGTTAGAATTATATGCACTTTCATCACTCTGCCAGAAATTCTAAGTGAAGGGTGTGACCTCATTCCATAAATATTAATCAAAACCCAATTACATATAAAATAATGAATGATGACAATCTCAAGTTCCTCTTTTGAACTCGCCTGAGGAAGAGAAGAGTGAAAAAACTGTAAAAATAGAATATAAAGACATTGGACCAAAGGAAGGGGAAGGTGGGAAGAAGGAAATAATGGGAAAGGCCTTGAGAGGCGATGAAGATTAAAAGAAATTCTAAGAAAAGTCATTGATTAAATGGCCGGAGCACCAACCCAGAAGATGGTTGGCATGACACCATCAGAAACATATATCGCCATACCCCAGAGAGGCAAAGCTCTTGCATCTGAAGCACGAAATCTTATGTCCAAAGCCTTTACCCCCTCCAGTGCTCTTTCTTAGCCACATCTTCTACATAATACAGACTCTGCCCTCCAGAGTGTAGGGATCTGAACATTCAAACTCGGCAGTGAGTGAATACCAGGGCTCATTCAACCCAACCTGCTTCCACAAACCCATGAGGTTCAGACAGGGGCTTCTGGTTTTCTTTCCCAGCAACACCTTTCTCTTGCCAGTTCTGGCGTATATATCCTTAGAAGCAATCTCTCCCTCCTTTTAGTCTACACTAACCAAGACTCCTTCTCTTGCTTCCTCTCTCTTAATTTTTAAGGGTTTATATTCTATCACATCTTAGATGATTAGCTGTGGATTATAATTTGAGTATAAAGAAAGAAACCAAGGTATTTTGATAGTTGTTGCAAGTGACAGACATCTAACTCAAACTGACTTTAGCACGAAAGGATCTTACTGGTTCTCATGTTGGAAAAGTGCAGACCTTCGGGTATGGCTGGGTCCAGGGGCTTGAACGACATCAAATCATTAGAACTCAGTTTTCTCCCTCTTTCTCATCTGTATTAACATCATTTTCAAGAAGATGTTCTCCATATGGGAGCTCCCAGCAGCTTCAAGTGTCTATCTTCCTTATACTAATAGCTAGAAATATCTGCAAGAGCTTATCTTTCCCAATAATTCCATTGAAAATCCCAGGATCGAATTGCATACCGGTCACTGAACTAATTAATCAGTGTCATCAGCAAATGGAAAATGACTGGCCATGCTTGGGTCACATGCAAATTTCTGGACCTGCTGGGGGTGGTCAATCCCACAGAACTATAGAGACTGGGAGTGGTGTTGTGACCAGAAGAAGGGGAAGGAGTTTGGGGTATGCACAAACAATCAATGTCCACCATCTATCCTTTCTCTTCTTTTTCTTTTTCTGTTCATTCCTGGAAACGTAACAAGGTCCTCTCCTGCCCTTTTCAGGAACCACTTCTCCTACCTCCCATTCCAATCGGAAGATGAATTTCTCAGCTACTTATCAACCTAAGTGGTATACTCTTCATCCGCTTCCCCTCTTTTCCTTCTCTCAGAGCTTTCAAACCAAGTGAAAATATCCGCCCCCCACCCCGCCCAGCATTTGCTGTCTGCTTTCAAGTTTCTCTAGATAACTTGCGTCTGCTCAGGTAATTTTTTCTTTTCTGAATACATCTGCTTTCCTCCATATCATCTCACATCATTCTGCTACCTGGTCCCATGCCTCATAATGCTTCCCTTTGCCCCGTTCTATCAGCGTCTTTGAACTTCTACACCTAGAGGGCTTTTAACCTGCCAAACTGTGCTGACCTTAACACACAGCAACACAACTATTTGTTGAACTATTGACCAAAAAGAAACAGTGTTTTTAAAATCCACAGGAAATTGGGGGATGGTGGGTAATTGACTATAAAAAGTGATGGTAAAAATTGCAAAATTATTGCACGTGGATAAATGTATGAAATTATTTTGCTTGGAGTTCCAGGGTTTAGTAATTTGGTTGTGCGATAAGTATCCTGGGAGGTTATAGGGAAAATGCTGAATTTATAGGCTGGGCTTTCCCTCACAAAATATGTAATGCTAAGGTTGCAAATTCAAAAGTCTACAGAAGTCTGACAGGTTGACATAAATGAGAACAGAACTGGATCTCAGACAGTAGAGAGCGATGGGGATGATTGGGTGAAGTGAAACGTGCACGACCCTTCTAACAGTGGTGTGTAGTGGTTTAAAGCACAGATTCTGGAACCAGACAGTCTGAGTTCAAATCCTGGTTCCACCATTTTTCACCTATGTGATCATGGTCTGAATATCTGACCTCTCTGTGCCTCAGTTTCCTTATCTGTAAAATGGACTTTTTGGTTGTTTCCACTGAGTACTATAAATAAGGCTGCAAAGAACATTGATGCATAACTATCTGTCTTGAGTCCCTGCTTTCACTTCTTTTGGGTATAGACCTAGGAGTAGAATTGCCAGATCATATGGTAATTCTATGATTAACTTTTGGAAGAACCGCCAAACTGTTTTCCACAGCTGCTGCACCATTTTACATTCCCGTCAGCAATGGAAGCTCGGTCCAATTTCTCCAAGGATACATTCTTTAACTGAATTTCTGCCATTAATGGGCACACTCCATATCTGTACACCCTTACTTCACATCTCACGTTTCTGGGAGAGAAGATGTAATGGACCCAGCTTAGGATGGGTGAGGGGCACCCCTGTATCAGTAGACAATGGGGGGAGGGGGAGGGATATGATATATACGTGGTCATATGGGGGAGACATTGTGTGAACAGTCAACCCAGGAGGTTTGTACAATGCTCAGTTTTCGTTTTTCTGAAAAGGGGATAATACTACTTAATATGCTATACCTGTAAAGATTAAATAAGATAATGCATATCAAATTTTTTGTAACTGCCTACCACTCAGTGGCTGAAGGATAGCAGCAGTGTCAAAGTATGCTTCGTGGGTGTGCACAGCTGTTCTCTGTCAAGTGTCAAGTACACCCAGCTTTCCTATTACAAAGGAAACTCTCTGTTGTAGATTTATAAGTGAATTTATCCAAAGCAGTTTTCGAACCTATTTCTATTTTCAGCCTATATCACCTTCAGGGGCAACATGTTTCATTTCTTTACTACGTGCTTTGTAGAGTAGTAATTTGTTGTATTTGTCCGAAAACCTCCCCTTTTGAGCTCCTGAGACAGCTTCTTGGTTCTACCTCAGTGGCCCCCGAGACCTTCTCCACAAGGACTTGTTCACATTTCTGTATCCAAGTGAACGGGAACGTTTGCACAGGCCTTGGGCTTTCTTTCGAGTTGCATTCCAAATCACCTGTTCTCTTTACGTATCTTCACAGATAAGCTGATAGTCTTTTTCGCTTTATTGAAGTGTCAGAGTAAAATCACTTTTTACAGCATATGAGTAAGTTGCTGCCTATGAGAAGGACAGAGATGCTGAACGGTTGCTTGGTGGGTCGGTGCAACCACCAGGTGTAGGCCTTCTTCCTGTTACTCGTCACCCAGCACAGGTGATCCAAACTCATGTCTCAGTGAAATGACAAATCACCTCACCTGCCTGTGGAGTTACTCTGATCACAAACCACAACTCACGAAGGCAAGAGTCTACTGATTCAGAATTTAGTGAATGCGTGCATTTTACCCTCTTTGTTCCTTTTAAGATTAGGGGTACAATTAGGGACATCTGGAAAGAGATTTTTCTCCATATAAAACTACAGAGATCTGACTCATGCTCTCCCTTGGGCCCCACCAACTGAGTTAATCACGTTAACCCAAACTCTGAGAACTACTACTGTGCTGTGACCCATGTATTTTTCCCACATACAGCCACCTTCCAATTATGTGCACAAATGCAGGGGTACGGTGGTGCAAATAATTCAAAACAGCAAACAGTCCAAAAGCCATTTCTGCTTGGCTTGAGAATATATTATGCAAATGTTGACAGCAAATTTACTTTCCTTATTACATTTTGCTTGCATTCGTATTGAAAAATTGTTTGCATTCTCTATGAGTGTGTGTGTGTGGTGTGTATACGGAGGTGGTAGGAATGGCATCCCTGGAATTCCAGAGAATCATAAAACCTTGGCACTCAAAGGAGACTTACAAATCATAAAGCAACTTCTTCCTTCTTTGATTTAGAGGCAACCAAGACCCAGAGAGGTTATGTGAGAACCGAAAGTAAGCTGGTGGCAGACCAGGAACCGGACTTACCTCTCTCACTCGCTCATTCCAAGGGGAGAAACACACACTGTTGAATGGAAGCCTGACTGAGCTTTCTGGCCTTGTCAGGACGAGCCCAAACACAGAAGCAATCTTGTTAGCGCTTCCAAAGGGCGGATCCATCTGCATTCCCACTTCCGGAGGCATAAAACTTCCTAAAAAGGCTGGATCAGGAGGCTCCACCTCCATGTGGACTAGATAACACCTGTTTTCCCAAGGCAGTTAATAGCCCCAGTGAGCTCTGGGCCTCCTTAGTACATGCTGTCGAGATTTGAATTTCTCGGCAAGAGCTCTCAAGGAGGATCACCTGTCTTCTGTGTGAGCTGGTCATAGGGAATTGCTGGGAGGCCACAAACACTGGAATAAGCAGATCTATACCTTGGGCAGTGTGGCGAGGGATAGTCAAGCAAACATTGTGCTTTGACTCAGGACTCCAGCAGCATATGCCAGCCTGATGGGTAACCTGGGGCTTGGCTGCCAGTGAGTTAAGTTGCCCTTGAAATAACAGCTAAAGAGCAAACATGAAGCAGATAGGCAGGGCTCCACCTCTGGCTAAGGTCCCCAAGAAGTACAGCAGTGAGGCTGGAGAAAAGACATTCATAAGATCAGCCAGCCAGCAAACATTAGCTCAGGTGCCTCTGGGGAGGTGGGTGGCTGCAGGGGACTGTGATAAGCTGTGCTGGGTTGCCACGCAGCAGCGCATTGATGTCCAAAGCGACTGGTGTCTGTTCCAAGCGTCATTATCAGCTAATGGCTCTTTGTAGCTTGGAGCAGACTGGCAGTAGTTCCTTGAGGTTCTCCTGTGTGGGCAGGTGTTCTTAGTGCCTTGGGTCCTCCTGGAGCAATTCAGCAGAAGGCACTGGACCGCCTGGAGGTGCTCAGAGGCTGGCATGACATTGGAGGCTGGCTTCCAATGGGAATGGAACCCAAAGACTGGGGAAAGGCTCTGGGCAGGGATACAGGCAGTGTTTGCTTGGGCTTCCAGGCTGACATGTCGAATCTATCAATACCACTTGCCTGTCCTGTGCACTTTTATTTTCTGCCAAGAATGAAGACAAACATTTACCTTTGAATGAAGAATAATGTCTGAAACTACTTACTGTGTGAAAGTTCTTTCTTTTAATCAGAGATGCATTTTATTAATGTTTTATTTAATGTTTATTAATTCTTTCTGGGCAAAACCTTTTTCTCTGCTCATAGTAACATCTGCCTCAAACTGCTAGGGTTATCAATAATAGCAATGTTATAATACAGTAAGTTACTAACAATAATACACAATAACAGTATAACTTTAGTCTATAAAATGTTAACATTGACGAAGTCGTTTGCATAGAATTTCCCATTTAATTCTCACAATAGCCGTGTAAGGTAGGTAAGAGCATGTTATTACTCCAGGGCTTCAGCAAGGTAAACTGGCTTATCCAAGGACACAGTGGACTAGAGAGTGGAACCCAGATCTTATTCTTTTCCAGGTTCTACGGCTCTCCCTTTCACCCAGTAAGTAGCTTGTGCATTTAAAGGTAATACCAAATACCTGGAGAGAGAATTAAATGGCTTGTGATAAGACAAAGTGAAAGCTACAACCTCAACCCCAGTGCTGGGCAGAATGCTCAGTGCATGGTGGGCAGAGCAATGCTGCATTACACATGCTGCCCCGCCATTTGGATTGAGAATCTTCTATTACCAGCTCAGAGAGGACGAAGAATACGTACTAGCCTGCAAACAGTAATTTCAGGATCATTAGAAAGAATTGAAAATGCATATTTTTAGGTCCTATCCAAACCTACAGAATGAGAAACTCTGAGGTGGACAAAGCAATCTATTTTAATAGGTCCTTCAGGCAATTCTGACGCACACTCAAGTTCAAGAGCCACTGGCCTGGACCAGGGGTTAGCAAATTTTTTCCTTAAAGGACCAGATAATAAATATTTTAGGCTTTGGAATACACACAATCTCTATCTAGATTATTCAAGTCTGCCATTGTAAAGCAGCCGTAGAGAATATACAAATGAATGGATGAGGCTATATTCTAATAAAACTTTATTTAGACTACTAAGGGCTCACTTGGTTAATGGTGTTAATGCACACTAGTGCGAGTATACCTAGAGAATAAATTCCTATAGGTAAAATTGATTTTTTAAAGTGTAAAGTGCTATTTTAAAAAATTTAAGAAGTCATTTATTTCAGTTCTCTAATGACTCATTTTTAGTCTAAGATACCTAGCATTTCAGTATTACAAGGACACCTAAATGTGTTGTTTTCCCTTTTTTAAACAAAATTATATATATATATATTTTTTGAATTTCTTTTTTTAAAATGTTATTTATTTTTTTATACAGCAGTTCTTATTACTTATCAATTTTATACATATTAGTGTATATATGTTAATCTCAATTGCCCAATTCATCCCACCACCACTCCCACCCCCACCCCACTTTCCCCCACTTGGTGTCCATATGTTTGTTCTCTATATCTGTGTCTCTATTTCTGCCTTGCAAACAGGTTCATCTGTACCATTTTTCTAGATTCCACATATATGAGTTAGTATATGATATTTATTTTTCTCTTTCTGACTTACTTCACTCTGTATGACACTCTCCAGGTCCATCCATGTCTCTACAAATGAACCAATTTCATTCCTTTTTATTGTTGAGTAATATTCCATTGTATATATGTACCATATCTTCTTTATCCATTCATCTGTAGATGGACACTTAGGTTGCTTCCGTGATCTGGCTATTGTAAATAGAGCTGCAATGAACATTGTGGTACATGACTCTTTTTGACTTATGGTTTTCTCAGGGTATATGCCCAGTAGTGGGATTGCTGGGTAATATGGTAGTTCTATTTTTAGGTTTTTAAGGAAGCTCCATACTGTTCCCCATAGTGGCTGTATCAATTTACATTCCCACCAACAGTGCAAGAGGGTCCCCTTTTCTCCACACCTCTCCAGCATTTGTTGTTTTTAGATTTTCTGATGATGGCCATTTTAACCGGTGTGAGGTGATGCCTCATTGTAGTTTTGGTTTGCATTTCTCTAAAAATTAGTGATGTTGAGCAGCTAGTCACGTGCCTCTTGGCCATCTGTATGTCTTCTTTGGAGAAATGTCTATTTAGGTCTTCTGCCCATTTTTTGATTGGGTTGTTTGTTTGTTTTTTAATATTGAGCTACATGAGCTATTTATATATTTTGGAGATTAATCCTTTGTCCATTGATTCATTTGCAAATATTTTCTCCCATTCTGAGGGTTGTCTTTTCGTCTAGCTTATAGTTTCCTTTGCTGTGCAAAAGCTTTTAAGTTTCATTAGGTTCCATTTGTTTATTTTTGTTTTTATTTCCATTACTCTAGGAGGTGGGTCAAAAAAGATCTTGCTGTGGAAAATTATATGTATTCTTAATATTGTATCAGTTAGGTTTGCTGCCTAACAAACTACCCCAAAGCTTAGTGACTTAAAACAACAATCATTTGTTATAGTTCTTCATTCTGTAGTTCAGCTGGATGATTCAGCTCATCTGGGCCAGGTGAGGCTGATCTTGACTGGGATTGCTTACGTGTCTGGTCAGCCAATAGATTATCTGGAGGTTCACTTGTCTAGGATGGCCTCACTCACGTGTTAGGAGGTTAGCAAGCTATTGCCTGGGGTGATGATGGTGACTGGGCTGGAACAAGCCCAGGCTTGTTCACATGGTAAGTGGGTAAGAGAACTAGTGAAAGGCCACAAGGCCTCTTGAGGCCCATGCTCAGAACTGGCACAAGTCACCTCTGCTATATTCTATTGGTAATGCAATTCACAAGGTCAGCCCAGACTCAAGGGGTGGAGAAGTAGACAAGTCCTCTTGATGGAAGGATTTGAAAAGGCACATTACAAAGTAATGTGGACTCAGGGAGAGGAGTAACTGTGACCATTTTTGCAAACAGTCTACCACAGAGACATTTTTAATTTTTAATATTCTGTTTTTAGAAAGTTCTGAGAAAAACTGCGTCGATCATAAAACTAACATATGCGTGACACTTTGGCTTTCTCTATCCCCACTGGTACATCTGAGAGAGAATTATGTTGAACTTCACACCTTATGGGACCTTAATGACCTACCCAGTGCAGTGAGGAGAGGCCCAAGGGTGTGGGATTATTTTTAGTCTCATTTGACAGTATGTGAAGCTAAAACTATTTTGGAACCATTGTCCATATCCTTTATTTTCTCTCTCTCTCTATCTCACATTGAGATACAATGTATATGTAATAAATTTCACCCTTGTTAGTATGCACCTCTATGAGTTTTGACAAGTGGATACAGTTGTTCAAGCCCCAGCACAATTAAGATATAGACTTATTCCATCACCTCAACAAAATCTCCCTGAAGATCAGCTTGGTGCTTTGTGTCCACCTAGAGGGGTGGGATAGGGAGGGTGGGAGGGAGATGCAAGAGGCAGGAGATATGGGGATACATGTACATGTAGAGCTGATTCACTTTGTTATACAGCAGAAACTAACACACCATTGTAAAGCAATTATACCCCAATAAAGATGTTAAAAAAAAATCTCCCTGAGCACCTTTAGTCAACTGCACACTCTACCTCCAGCTCCTGGGAACCCCGATCTGTTTCCTGTCCCCACGGTTTTACCTTTTCCAGAACATCGCATAAAATAGAATCATACATGATCTAATCTTGTGGTTCTGGCTTCTTTTCCTTAGCGTAATTCCATTAAGATTTATCCATGTTGTAGCACGTATCCGAAGTTTGTTCTCTTTTATTACTGAATAGTAGTCTTCAGGAAATTAACTCAGGCCAAGTTCAGAGGTAGGTTCTAAACATACAAACTTGTTCTTTACTACTCTGAAGCCAATGGAATTAGCATAAGAGCAGAAACAAAAAGCCCATGCAGAAAATAGTTTTGCCTTGCCCTTTAACATGCCATTTTCATAGTTTTCTCCACCAAGTGGTTTCTTTACTTTGAAGTTTTTATTAAGTGCCTTTTTAAACAAGGTATAATTTTAAAGATCACCTAATACAACCTAGTTATTATTTTAAAATAATTATTTACTTTTTATTAAATTATCCCAGGTGGATAATTTTTTAAAATCAATTAGTGTTAAACGACATAACTAAAAACCACAATCCCCTGCCCCACCATTTCCTGACGCCCTGCATGCCAACTCCTCCACTTTCAATCCTTTTATTTGTTTCTTCTGGTTTTAACCTTCGTATTTCTAAATCATTTGCTTATACTAATAATGTTTACATTATCCTTTCTGACATTTTCTATTGATTTCATATTATGTTAGGAGAAGATTTAGGTATCTTACATACTTTTTTTCCCCTCCATCCAGACTTGTAATGTAGTTACATCACAATTAAAGGTTCAATTGACTTTTGTATTTACAGTCCATTATTATGACTATACCACCTACTGTACTATGATTCATTCCTTTCTTGGACATTTTTTTCCCTGATGTTAATGGTTCATATTTTTCATTTCCTGTTTTCTTTGTAAATATCTAATTTTTCATCCAACAACCTCTCAATACGATTTTCCATGCTGACATACTCATCAGATGATCTATCAATTACTTCTTTTTCCTGGAACTTTCTCTTCTTTTGCTCCAGTCTTGAATGGTTGGTTGCTCCCTGGACTTGCTGCTTTAATTCTAAGAATTCTCTTTATCTCTCTCTTGTGCTGGATCCCCAAACACCTGCTTCCCATATTTTCTTATGCTTGTTGTAATCCTTTTTGTGGAGTACATTTTTTAGTAGTTTCCTGAGAATGATTAATGAGAGGGAAAAAATTTTAGGTCATTTTACACCTGAAAATGTCTTTATTTTACCCTCACAGTTGATAGTTTGGCTGGATACAGGTGGAAAATAATTTTCCTTCAAAATTTTAAGACATTTTCCCATTATCTTCTAATTTCCAACAATGCTGTTAAGAAATCCAATGCCATTCTGATTCCTGATCTTTTGTATGTGACTTAAAAACAAATCTCTAAAAGTCTTAGTCTCTTTATTCCTGATGTATTGAAATTTTACAATGATATACTTTGGTGTGGGTCTTTTTTTATTTTTTGTAGTGATATTTTGGGGCTCTTTCAATCTGGAGACTCATGTCCTACAATTTTCTTGTATTATTTCTTTGATAATTCCCTCCCCATGACTTTCTTTGTTCTGTCTTTCTGTTACACCCAGATGTTGGATCTCTTAGTTTGAGCCTCTAATTTCTAATTGTTTCTCCTATATTTATCACCTTCTCTTTTTGTTATACTCTCTGAGAGATTTCCTAAACTCTTTCTTCTACCCTCTTATATAAAAAATTAAAAAATTTTTGTTGTAATATTTTCAAATTTAAGACCTCCTTTTCTCTGATTATTTATTACATTGTTCCTATTCTTTTCCCATGGATGTATTATTTCCACTGTTTCTAATATTATCAGTTATACTTATTTTTTGAAAATAATTTTTTGCTACCTAACTTGTCTCTATTTCTTCTTGGTTTCCTTTTTTTTTGTGTGTGGTACGTGGGCCTCTCACTGTTGTGGCTTCTCCCATTGCGGAGCACAGGCTCTGGACGCGCAGGCTCAGTGGCCATGGCTCACGGGACCAGCCGCTCTGCGGCATGTGGGATCTTCCCAGACCGGGGCACGAACCCATGTCCCCTGCATCGGCAGGTGGACTCTCAACCATTGCGCCACCAGGGAAGCCCTTGGTTTCCTTTTTTAACCTGTGTGTGTGTGTGTGTGTGTGTGTGTTTTATTTAGTGTCTTTCATATTGGAGGATTTCTTCAAATGTCAAGAGATCCTTGGTTGTCAGTTTATATTTAAAAAGGAGCTATTAAAGAGATGTTTGGAAATTCCATCTGTAGAGTTGAGCTTGCCAGCCTTGTTGTAGGTTGGTGGAGTAGTAAGCTGCTAGATTTTCATTGGTGGAATTCACCACTATCTGTATCTCTAGGTATTATTTTCTGGAACATTCAGTTATTCCAGAGAAGAATTCTACAATTTACATTGTTTGGGTAGAAGGTGGTGGAGAAAGGAGGAGACCATGGCAATAAGACTGGTTCCCAGTGTCCCAGCAGCTGAGTGTGGGGTAGGAGGTGAGGGTTTCACCGTGTGTTTAACTTCTTCTTTAGACTAGTGCCTATTCCAGACCTTCAACTGGGCTGGTGTCCCTGAATTTGATGGTACTCTGTTTCAATTTCTTCTTGATCCAGGGTATGTAAGAGATAGTCACCTGGCTGTTCAGGATGGGATGAAGCTTTGAGGGGTTCCCTCTGCTCCTTATATAGACTTTTAATAAATTGCCCCATATTAGCCCCTCCCCTCATTCCTACTTTCTGTAGTATTGTGTCTTTTTTAAATTATTTATTTATTTATTTTAGATGTGCCAGGTCTTAGTTGTGGCATGCAGGATCTTTAGCTGCGGCATACGTGTGGGATTTAGTTCACTCACCAGGGATCGAACTGAGGTCCCCTGCATTGGGAGTGCAGAGCCCTACCCACTGGACCACCAGGGAAGTCCCGGTATTAAGTGTCTTAAAAATCCTATCATTAACCAACTATCTAGGCTTCCTCCACTCTGCTACATAATTTAAACGCCTTCATTCATTTTCATATATTATAGTTTGAAGTTATAAATACTTCCTGATTTCATGGACTATGGAGTTTGTGTTTTGTTTCTCATCATCCTTGTTGGTTGTGGGTGATAGCTGAGGAAAAGGGGGGGACAGAGAAAACTTTGTTCTGCCATCTTAAAATTGGAAATCTCTGATAGCACATTTTTGTTTTGATAGATATTCTCAAATTGCCCTCCATACAGTTTGTACCAATTTATATATAAACTATATAAAAGTGTCCCTTCCCCATATCTTCACCATCTTAATATATTAGTTTTTTAATCTTAGTCAATCTTAGTGAAAAAATGGAGGTGGCACAATTTTAACAATATATTTTGTAAAGGGCACTGAGACCTCATTCATTCTAAATATAGTCATTCAGTAAATACATGTCCTTGCATACAGATGTTTGTAGATAAATTACTATAAACTCCTCTTTAGAAAATATCTCAAAGCTCGCTTTTCTGACAGTAGAAAGCCAGTAGGGTGTCTACTGTCAGTGTCAGGAGAGTTATATTTATATATGAGAATTTGCACATGAGTGGGCTTATTCATATATAATAAAGGGCCCAGGGATGTGGAATCTTAACTCTGGATCCTGTGCCATTATTCCCTAGTTTGCCTTCTTGGAGTTTCCTCCAGGGAGGCAAGTAGAGGTGATGGAGTGGTGGGAGATTTTTCCTGCATTATGCTTTCTTTTCAGGCTTCTGCCTTCTTAGCTCTTAGTTTTACACAGTATGTGTCCTCTAAGCTGTTCAAGGTGGCATAGAATCTCTTTGTCAAGGAACATTTCATAGATGGCGCAATAGCCCAGCTGTTAGACACTAGGCTAAAGGGAAAAATTTGGCACAGAAGCTAATCCAAATCTCTGGACTGCCATCACCTAGGGTGGTGGAAGGTGCTGCTTAGAAGAGAAAGATCTGACTAGGAAGTTATCTACCTTCATGTCTGAGAAATGAGAGGGGATGGGATTTTCTATTTAATGGCCAGTGAGGGTCCTTGTCTATCTAGAAATGTAAAGATAAAATCATAAAGACACTAATGTAAGGTATATCAGAAAGATTTGCCACATTGTAGCAAAATGAGTACACCAAATTGTGAAAGCACTTTGCCAGTATGTGGAAGACCTGCTTCTTTCCCCTTTATTGACATTTTATGGCAACTTTTTTTTTATTGGGGTATATTTGCTTTACAATGTTGTGTTAGTTTCAGCTGTACAACGAAATGAATCAGCTATATGTATACATATATCCCCATATCCCCTCCCTCTTGGACCTCCCCCACCCCCCCTCAATCCTACCCATCTACGTCACCACAGAGCACTGAGCTGAGTTCCCTGTGCTATACAACAGGTTCCCACTAGCTATCTGTTTTACACATGGTAGTATATATATGTCAATCCCAATCTCCCAATTCATCCCACCCCCTTCCCCTGCATGTCCACACGTCTGTTCTCTACATCTGCGTCTCTGTTCCTGCCCTGAAAATAGGTTCATCTGTACCATTTTTCAAGCTGGAGGAGTCAGGCTCCCTGACTTCAGACTATACTACAAAGCTACAGTAATCAAGACACTATGGTACTGGCACAAAAACAGAAATATAGATCAATGGAACAGGATAGAAAGCCCAGAGATAAACCCACGCACCTATGATCAACTAATCTATGACAAAGGAGGCAAGGATATACAATGGAGAAAAGACAGTCTCTTCAATAAGTGGTGCTGGGAAAACTGGACAGCTACATGTAAAAGAATGAAATTAGAACACTCCCTAACACCATACACAAAAATCAACTCAAAATGGATTAAAGACCTAAATGTAAGACCAGACACTATAAAACTCTTAGAGGAAAACATAGGAAGAACATTCTTTGATATAAATCACAGCAAGATATTTTTTGACCCACCTCCTGGAGTAATGAAAATATGGCAACTTTTATACCTAATTCCCAGTCCCTAGCTCGTATCTGCAGCTATGGTGGGGAAGTAATCTCAGTCCAGGGGAGGGGTTAAGGGAGTAGATAAAGAGGGTTCCTGTTGAGTGCAGCAGGCTACCAACACAAACATCATGACATCATCTCTTACTTTTTAAATTTTTTGTTTTGTTCTGTATGAGCCTTACTGACTTGTCTTCTAAGGTTTACTCTCCTCAAAGATTTAAATGGGTCTTTAATGTTCTGAAAAAATTTTTAAAAACAAGCAAACGATAAGGCTGGTTTCATTTAAAGGTGAGTTATGGTTCTGAATCCACTTCACTGCATTTCATCACCCTCATAAAAAGGCAAAATGGGAATAAACCTCTGTCTTCTTCAGAATTAGATGAGAAGACACAACCAGACATTCTGCCAGACTTTTCTAGGTGGGATATAGACAGGGACGTCTGCCTTACATTTCAGTGAAGTTTCTAAGCATGATTTTTAGTTTCCCTAGTGAATGCCTAACACCTGTGGGTCTCCAGTGCCATACTGTATTTCTACCTTATTTAAGAGACACCCAGCGATTTCATCAATAAGGGTTTCTTTTGTTGTCACTCGACAAGGGAACAATACGTTGACAGACTAAGGCCACAATAGCTTCTATCAAGCACTTTGGGAAATCAGAAATGACAATGAAACCCACTGCATTAAATAACCCATGGTGCTGGGAATTAATCAGAAATCTGGTGTTGTTGAAAATAAATGAGTTTTTAACAAATTAGATTTGAGAATTACTTACAAACTGTGGATTAGGGATCTGTGCAGAGGCGGCTTCTGCTTCATTGGGAAATCCACAGGGGGTAACTGCTGCTAAAGGGAACAGGAAAATCTGCTCCTTCCCCTGGGGAGAAGGGAGAGGAGGTTACTCAGGTATGTGCCAACTGTCTTGCCTATTCCCATTCTGGCCAGGCCAGGTCTTTGCTTGAGGCTCTTACCTTCTCTGAGTTGACTTTGATATCCAGCAAAAAAAATTTGTCCTACTTAATCTCTCACTCTCTCCATCTGCTTTTCATCTTAGACTTAAATTACCTGAAGGACTTCCCTGGTGGCACAGTGGTTGAGAATCCGCCTGACAATGCAGGGGACACAGGTTCAATTCCTGGTCCAGGAAGGTCCCACGTGCCGTGGAGCAATTAAGCCCGTGCGCCACAACTACTGAGCCTGTGCTCTAGAGCCTGCCTGCCGTAACTACTGAACCTGTGTGGCACAACTACTGAGCCCGCAGGCCTGCAGCCCATGTCCACAACAAGACAAACCACCACAATAAGAAGCCCACACAGCACAGTGAAGAGTAGCCCCTGCTCACCACAACTAGAGAAAGCCTGAATGTAGCAACAAAGACCCAACACAGCCCAAAATAAATAAATTTACAAAAATAAATAAATAAATAATCTGAAGTTATAGAGTAAATTATTTAAAATATGGTGACACTCAATTTCATAATTAAATTCATCCATTTATTTTGTTTGGGAGACATTCAATTAATGATCTACAACAGGCAGCAAGACCTGGTCTTCTAAACCCTAACAATCAATTAGATTTCATTCAAAACAATATACCAATTAGCAATGGAGTGCCTACTCTGTGTGAGATGCTAGGCTATCTATTAGGAATACAAAATTGCCAAAGCTCTCCCAAGGATCTTAAAATCTTGTGGACAAGCTGGATCTGAATACAAAGCAAGATGTCCTAAGTGCTCAGATGAAGTTTCAAATTGCTATCAAATGGCAGAAGAGGGACAGGAAATTCTAGCTTGAGGTGTTTGGGAAGACTTCACAGAAAAGGGAGCATTTGGAGTGGGTGTTGGAGGACTGATCTAATCACAATAGGTGAAGGAAGGGTTAATAGCATTCTGAGCAGATGGAACACTATGAACAAACACTATGATGGAGTTTTGAAAGTAGAGGACACATATAGTTAACAACACAGTATTATGTACTTGAAATTTGCTAAGAGGGTAGATCTCAAGTGTTTTTACCACCCGCAAAAAAAAAAAAAGAAAAGGAAAGGAAAGGGAAGAAAGCAAAATGGTGAGGTGATGGATATGTTAATTAGTTTAATTGTAGCTATTGTTTCACGAAGTATGAGCATATCGAAACATCAAGTTGTGGGCTTCCCTGGTGGCGCAGTGGTTGAGAGTCCGCCTGCCGATGCAGGAGATACGGGTTCTTGCCCCGGTCCGGGAAGATCCCACATGCCGTGGAGCGGCTGGGCCCGTGAGCCATGGCCGCTGAGCCTGCGCGTCCGGAGCCTGTGCTCCGCAGCAGGAGAGGCCACAACAGTGAGAGGTCTGCGTAACGCAAAAAAATAAATAAAAATAAAAACATCAAGTTATATACCTTAAATAGATACAATTTTTATTTGTCAATTATACATCAATAAAGAAGTGGGGAAGAAAGTGCAGGACACTTTTGAAAATTGTAATTCATTCATTCATCCAACAAGCATTGAATGCCTACTCTAGCTTACCTACTGTATAATGCAGTTGAAGTGTGAGGTTGAGGCAGGGATGTAGTAGGTGATGAGGCAAAGGAAAAGTTTGGGACTACAGTTTGAAGGATCAAGAGTTCATATGAAATGTTTAGTTTTATTTTGTTTAATATTGTTTTCATGACTAGGGTTATACTGAGCCTATTTTTCTGTCACTTGATTTTTTTTCACTTGATATGTCTTGGAGATACTTCCATGTCCATATCTGTAAGACCGTCTTATTTTTTTCTATTTCTGTATCATATGTAGAAATGGACTATAATTTATTCAACCATTTTTCTTATTGATGAATATTTAGTTTGGGGAAAAGTATCTTAAGTATTTTCTTTCATGAAAAGAAATCAGCCCAAATGCCATTACTATGTTATAGAAATTTTTAAAGGAAGATATATCAGAACCAAGACTGGATAATATCAATCAACCAATCAGTCAACCAATCAATATTTGCAGAGGACTCTTATCAGAGTAGTGTCAGGAAGTAGTTCATTCAAACTAGGTAATTGGGAAGAGTTTAACAAAGTCTGATAAAGTTAATGATTCTTAATAGAGGCACTATTTACAAAAGTATAGGCATGATTTAGGGAAGCTGACAAAGAATGGTGTTATACCCCACAGGCTAACATCAAGAAACTGTCACCACCTCTAGGCCAGACTGGCAAGAAGGGGGAGTGGTTATCAGAACCTAAGGCAAGTAACTGCACAGAGAGAGGCAGCCAACTCCTCATGGCCAGACCAAGAGAGATCCATGACATAAAGACACCTCGGTCTTACTTTCCTCCTGACATTGTTTCTCTGGGTCTTCCACTGGCCCAACCATTAAGCAGCCAGAGGGCAAGGTGATGCAGTCCACAGAAGTCAGCCTCTGGGTCACAGAGCAGGATGGAGAGAGAATCTGAATGTACATTCAGAAAATCTCTAGTATAAAGACCAATGAAGACTTATCAAAATTTTTGTATTAAAAACTTAGAATATAATATTGTTGGGCTGCACCCTGCAGGCCTGCAAGCCCTGTCCTTGCCAAGCTTCTTTTTTTTCTTTTTTATGGCTGCGTTGGGTCTTAGTTGCAGCACGCGGGATCTTTCATTGCGGCGCTCGGGCTTCTCTCTAGTCGAGGCCTGCAAGCTCGGTAGTTGTGGCGTGGGCTTAGTTGCCCCACAGCATGTGGAATCTTAGTTCCCTGACCAGGGATCGAACCCACATCCCTGCATTGGAAGGCAGATTCTTTACCATTGGAACACCAGGGAAGTCCCTTGCCCAGCTTTAAGACCAAAGAAGAAGCCCAGAGTCAGCAACAGAGACACAAATGATTTAGTGGATGGTGAGGGTGGGGTTATTTGTCTGAAGCAAGGTCCTGGAGCAACACCCCACCATGTGCTGCTGTAGCACGCAGGACATCACAGCAGTCCACGCTCTCCAGGGTTGGGGGGTGGAGAAATTGCCAGTTATAGGGGTAATTGACCTCAGGTTGGCTCATTAGTTACCAGGGAAATCAGCAAAGTGCCACGCCCCTCACCACCCTTTTGATAAAAACAATCACCAGCTGGGGCCTGGGGCCCGTATATAGGAAGGTCAGTCATGCGAATAGGGTGTAAGTGAAGCAGGTATTGATCCGGCTGGGGATGTACAGAGAGCAAGAGAACAGCCATCTTGAGTGGCCTGACCATACAAAGATGGAGAGTGTACACTGGGAGTTGTAGGATAAGTACTTGTTGGGGAAGAAATTAAATAGTCTTCAGGGTCAAAAATAGGACTTCTAGGACATTCTACAGTCTACTTGACTAGTATCCCACTAAACAGGTCTTCTGAATCTTTATCTTTATTCTTGACTTTTCTCCTGAGTTCCAGACTCAGATTTGGGTTGATTGCTGGCTATGATTTCTGTGTCAAACTTAATATGTCTCATTCATGCCTCTCCAAACCTGTCCCTAACCGCAATCCTGTTCAACTATTCTCTCTGTCCCCTGACCTTGAACTCCTCTATTTCTCTCACCTTATTATATGAGCTATCACTTTAAGTTTCTTCCTCGACTAGACCATCAGATCACTGAACTCAGGACAAGGACGTGGCTCCTTTTTACCCTCCATAATGTCCTGTGTTGAGCTTGTCTACCTCCATCTTGGGGAGAACTAGTAACTTTCTCTCCTAAAGCAGGCCTATTCCGTGGGACTCACCCTAGTTTGTATGACCTTAGTTATTCCCAAACCGTTCCGTTTTTTAGCCATTTCCTCACGATATTATTTGAGGGCAGAGCCCATGTTTATTTGTGTTGATATGTCTCCTGGTGTCCCATTTTCCAAGAAAAGAACTCAACACTCAGTAGGAGACCAGTGGCTGCTGTTGCTGTTTTTGCTCTCACTGTTAATTGTGTCTGGAGTCAACCATGTCTCAGCTTGGGCACCATCTAAGCTTACTAGACAAACTTCAATGGAAGAACTAAGTTTGGAAGTATTATATTAAAGATGGACGCCTGCTGTGTCAGGGCTCCCAACCGCGAAAATTGCTTTCAGTTCAGCCAGTACTTAACTGCTTTGTCAGCTGACGTGAATATGCAAAGGAAAAAAAGACCACTGACGAATCACAGGGTGGTTTGGTGATTAGGCATTAACAATCAAAGTCCGGACGCAACGAGCCTTCAAGTGCTGCAGGTGTTAAGAAAAGCTCTTAAATTGTTCTGATCTCGTTGAAATGGCTGTTAGACAAGACTGAAAAATATATGATTGTAACTATCCCTTTGTGGGTCCTTTCTATACTCATTTGAAAGAGGAATGGCAGCTCATAAAGAGCTGCAACTTCCTCGCAAGCCAGAAGGCTTAATGCAGAATTAAGGATATTGCAATCTTGTAGCTGAAATAATAGAAAGAAAATTGAATTATTCTTCCCATATTAAATGCATACATTCCTGAGTATTTCTGCCAAGATGACTTTGGTAACCCATGGAGTGAAATACACTTTGTTTCACATGGGGGCATTCAACAAAGCTGTGGGCTCCACTGCAACTGCTTAGAAGGGAACCAAAAAACATCAGAATGAAAAAGCACTCTCGATGTATGGTTGTATCAGCCCTAAATTGTATCACAGCTGCTTCTGGCACCATTAGACAGAACACTGGGTAATTTACAGAAGTCATTTTTCACAATTTGATTGTTGGTATATACCGGCTGAATTGATTGGTTGCGGAGACAGATCTTTATTTTTATAATAGCAATAACATCCTTTGCAGATTACTGCTCAATTTATTCCTGATGCTAACATTACCAAGCAGCGCCTAGCAATTTATGTTGGAAAAACATGTTCTTACTTCTTAATTATCTGTTTAATTGTAGAGAGAGTAGCGTCCTGTGATACCCTGATTTGCCAGCACTGGGGAGCCTGCCAGGGTCTCTGAGAGTCTTCCTGTTTGGCTTCTAGAGGGCTTTTTGCAACCTCGTGATATGAGCAACCTTTACCCCTGTGTAGAAGGAGGCGCTTGTGCCCTGAATCACAGCCGGCAGCACTGCCTGCTCTTCTGCTCCTCAGATGAAGTCTCCAGAAGCTGGCAAGTGGCTCCTTCATTGACCTACTTTCCCGTTGATCTACTCTTGTCAGCTCTAGTCATCAGGAATCCTGGTGATGACACCCTCCATCAGGCCCCCCTTCGGCACCATGGGCCTTTCAGGAGAGAAATTGACGGGAGGGCAGGAGTGCCCAAATTTTGTGACAGCTACCTGGAAAAAAATTATAGGCCTCATTTCTGACCAATGGATTCGGAATGGCAGAAATGGAAATTATACACATTTAACCAGTCTCCTCTTCACCCCAGCTGTCACCACCACTAAATAGAAGCATGAATCTATATAACAGATGTGCATTAGAAGGCAACTACTGTAATTCACAGCATTGATATTTGCACACTATTTGTGACATTTATTTTTTAATTAAATTATTTTTACTATGGTAAAGTATATGTAACATAAAATTTACCGTTTTAATCATTTGTAAGTGTTCAGTGACATGAAGTACACTCACATTGTTGTACAGCCATCACCACCATCCATCTCCAGAACTTTTCTTCACAAACTGAAACTCTGCACCCATTCGACAGTAATTCTGCATTTCCCCCTTCCCCAGCCCCTGACAAACACCAGCCTACTTCTCTCTATGAATTTGACCACTCTAGGTACCTGTGTAAGTGGAATCATACAGTATCTTGTGTCTGGTTTCTTTTATTTAGCACAATATCTTCAAGTTTTGCCCATGCTGTAGCATATATCAAATTTTCATTCCTTTTAAAGGCTGTATAATATTCCACCGTGAAACAGCATGTAAGACATTGACCAGCTTAAACTGGTTTTACCTCCTTAAATAGGTTGTTGATTCATCAAATTGAAACAGCACCAGCTTCAACTGGTTTTGTCTCCTTAAATAGGTTGTTGATTAATCAAACCTTGAGTTATTTTACAGACACAGCACTGTGCAAGATGGGAACCCACGTCTCCAGAGTGATCCTGGAACCAAGAATCTTCAGTCTACGGAATTTAAGGAATAGAAATGTTGCCACCAGAGCTCTTTACGCAGCGAGAAGTCGTTCAATGCGAAAAGGCTGGCTTCCAGCAACACAAGTAGCTTATGTGGGCTCATTCAGGACTAGCCAATCAGCTTCCAAGTTTGAAATTCCCCTAATCCCTTAAATTTCACCCCGAACCCTGGATCAAGGAGACAGATTTGAGTCCTGTGTCTTTGGTAGTTGACCTTGCAATAAAGCTCTTTCTTTTCTCAAAAGTCGGTGCTGTAGTATTGGCTTCTATGCATGTCGGGCAGCAAGCCCTTGATCGGTAACAATTGTTTGAATAGGCCATATTTTGTTTACCCGTTCATTTGTCAATGGACATGCGAGTTGTTTCCCGCCTCCTGGCTATTGTAATTTTGTATAGTGGTATGCTTTGATTCCTTTCTCTTTATCTTTTCTGTACCTACTAGAGGTTTTTTCTTTGTTACCATGAAGTTTACATAATACATCTTATAGTTATAACATTCTATTTTAAGTTAGCTATTGTGAATGATGCTACTGTGAACGTGGGTGTACAAATACCTGTTTGAGTCCCTGCTTTCATTTCCTTTGGTCTTTGCCTATTCTTTAGATGCACTGCTCATCTCATTCACCATGTGACTCTGCCCCAAATTTCATCTCCCTGTGATTCAGTTCCTGCCAATGCCTTTCACTGTGACTACCTGGATTGCACCCCTTCTCTTTATCTGCCCTCCCTGCGTCCCCTTCTTCAGCTCACAGATTCCAGTTTCTCTCCCAAGCCTCCCTTTCAGCATCAGCTTTCGATGGAAGAGGCATTAGCCCAGGGCTGGACTCGTGGAGGATGGATACTCCCATTTTTCTCACTGATGCCCAATAGCCTAGGTGGGTCCCAGTCCCAAGCCTTCCACAGCTAAAAGATATAAATCCCTGATTTCTACCCAGCAGCCATCATGAATACGTGAAGATCATCCCTGATTTTGAGACTGGCTGAAGATAAAGGCTGAGCACAAGCCCAGTTATCAAAAGCCGGAACCACGATAATGACCTCAGCAGCTTTGGACCCCAACAGCACCGTGGCAGAAGGAAACAATCTTTGTCCCAAGTGGGATCCAAGCTCGGGTAAAGAAAGCCGTCTCTCTGGTAAGGGGGATAGTTTGCTTAGGGCCAGCAGCTTTTTCAGGGATTGTAATCACACCTTTTCTAAATCACTTTGGTTTTTTATTCTTTTCACCACAATCAACATCATAATTTTAGATCACTACCATTTGTTGTACGCTTACTATATACAAGGCACATAATAAGAAATTTACTTGAATTATTTCTCTTTCTATATTTTTAACAATCTCCCTGTTAACAGGAGGCAAAATACTCTTTGGAGCCAGACTGCCAAGTTCAAATCCCACTTACTAACGGCTTGAACCTCTCTCTCCTTCAGTTTCCTCATGCAAGAGGGGATAATAGTATGTACCTTAAAGAGTTGTGAGAATTGAATGAGATAATTCATGGGAAGCATTTAGAATCATATCTAGCACAAAGTACTTGATTAAGGTTAGTTATTATTTCTCCATCTTAAGGATCAAGAAACCAGGGCAGAGCAGGTTAAGAAATTTGCCCAAGGCCACACTTCCTAGGTCTGTTGATTCTTAGGTGTATGCTCATAATCTTTCTCAGGTTTATAGATGCTTACCCCATTGCTCATGGGAGAGGAAACAGAAATAAGCTGTATTTCAGCCTTTTATATATAAAGATATTGTGTTAATCAGCCTACCTCTACTTCAAGTTGCAAAGAGTAGATAACAGAGTTAAATAAAATTTCTGCATCTAATTTTTACTGACCTCAGGCAAGTAGATATTTAAAAGGCTGATATTTTGATAATACCTTCCTTGTACAAATACACATAAAGCATGGAGATTCCTTATCTCACCCTATGCTAGATATCTATTCTCAACATTCTGAGACTTTAGAAAGCAGACTATTAATCCTTTCCCCTATCTCACCACCCTCATCACTCTCCACAAATTGGTACATAAGAGATAGTGAATGTAGATGGCGGTTCAGAGCCGGAAATGATCTCTACAGGTATTCCTTATGCAGAAAGCTGCCCTTTCTCCAAGAGGAAGGACCAGGTGAGTCCTGGCCAAGTGCATTTACAAGTCATCAGAGTAAAACCCTTTTAAAATCTGGACCATTTCAAAATCACTTTTAATAGACATTTAATTTGGGGGGGGCTTTACTCAAGTCAGAGCAGTTTTACTTCTTTTCCCGCTTTCATTAGACCTCATGCTGTGGTTGATATCAATTTGTTATTTACAAATGGACATGGCCTGTCTGATCCTATGAAGATAATATGGTAAATTTCTGAATGTAGCTAGTTTTAAATTGAAGCATTCTGCTTCAGTGATGGGTTTCTGGACATAGATATCAATTCATCTTTGAAAGATAATGCCAAGTAATTTGGAAATTATGGAATGGAGGTGAACTTCTCTTCTTTGGAGATACATGTCTAGATTTTATGGAAACTTTTCTTGCAGAAAACAAGGTGTTAGACTAGAACGTGTCATGTAAAGTTTCTTTCAATGGCCACATTTTCTGATTCTCTAGGAGAGAGGCTGAGTGTGTATATTGGGGGAAAAGTTTATGTCTAGGTCAGGGATTGGTAAACATTTTCTGTAAAGGGATAGGTAGTAAATATTTTAGGTTTGCAGACTATATGGTCTCTATCACAACTACTCAAGTCTGCCGTCATAGCAGGAAAGCAGCCATAGACAAAAATGAATGGGCATGGCTGTGTTCCATTAAAACCCTGTTTACAAAAGTAGGTTGTAGGTCAATTTGGTCTATGAGCCATAGTTGGTTAGCCCTGTACTAGATTCTATGTTGAGCACTTCATATGCAGTATCTCAGTCACTCAGACTACTGCTTCAAGATAGAGTCTAGTTAAATGCTAACTAACCAAACCTAGTTAAATTATATGAACACAGATAGAGATTTTTCTCATGCATCCAGTAAGGAACAGTAAAAAAAAAAAGGTTGGCCCCAGACTTTTCTACAAGAGGTTTCAATGCCAGAAGAAAAGTAAAGGAGGAACATCATCAGAGTTCTAACAGAAAGTGACCTGTGAACATTTCATTATCCAAGAAGCCTTCAAGTATCAATAAAAAGCTACACATGAAATCATTCAAAGAATACAGACTCATGAGCACTTCTGAAAAAATTGCAGATAACAATTTCACATTGAGGTAAATCAAAATAAAGAACTCAGGAACAGACATTCCGTGATAAAAGTGTAGTGAGTATTAAATACATTGGAATATAGGGTCAAATCTAGAACCAAAAGTGGATTCCAAACAACTATGGGAATTATGCACAGAAATTAGAGTGAAAGCTACAAGTGTGGATAATATAGGAACACAGCTAACACAAACCAAAAAGTGGATGAAGAGCATTGGAAGAAACTGTGAGTGCTGATGTCTAAAATAGAAAAATGTAATGACTTTAACCTCCTAATATTTTGCATATTCTCTTTTTAGCTTTGGAGGGATCTTTTAGACAATTACTTCTATTGTACTGAAGGAAATATTTATTTGAAGTTCAATCATTCTGTTTTACATCTACTAAAATAAAGTAAAATTAGGTTTAATTCTTTTTAAAGTAGCATCTATATAGTATGAGCTCATTTTTTAAAATTCTATTTTTCTAGTTCATATTTGCATTTTTAAAAGGTGCTGTGGGTCACAAAGTGTTTGGTTGACTAGAATTTCAAAGTGAAGGGATTTGAATTCTCTGTAAATTTCTAATCCTTTTAAAATATCCATATTAATTTCATTTATATCATGTACAAGTAAGTTTTTACAAAATGGAATGATTTTCATAAAGAGAAAAATAATAGAAAAGAGAAACATGTTAGTAGTAGTTAACTTTTGGTGATGATACAGAAGATTGATTTCTCTTTGTTCATTTATATACATTAAAACAATTTTAAAGAAACCAATATGGATTTGTAAAAACATAGAATATATTGCTATAGAAGCCATAGAAAGAACTTTTTTAAAGAGGAGAGAATGGTCAACAGTGCCAATTCTAAAAAGAAAATGAAAAATATTAAGAGACAAACATTAGCAACAGGAAAGTCATAGTTGACCTTAATGAAAACAATTTCAAGGGAGTAGTAGAAGCAGAAGCCGGAAATTACTGTGTTTAGAGTGAATGAGAAGTGAAAATGTGAAGATTCCGTGTTTAGGTGACTCTTTCCAAAACAAGTCATTGTTCCTCGAAATCACCTCTTGGGATAGACGTTATTTCCTCTATGGAGAAATTGAAGTTTGTTTCTTAACCAAGGTCATATTGCTGGTCACTAGAGAGCCAGTATTTGAACCCAAGTCTGTCTGACTCCCAAACCTATTCTCTCTCAGTGTACCATGATTAGTTTGAAGTTTTAGTTAGAAGAGAAGATGGAGGATATGATTAGAAAACAGAAGGGACAAGGATGCTTTTTGAGGTGCATGTCCAGCCCACAGTTCCCACTCCTGAGAACTTCCTATAGTCTGAGGAATGGATGATGATAGCTATGGATGTACTGCATGGTCCTGCCATCCAGGTCATACCGAACGGATTAGGTGGACAATCAATGAACAATACTGACTGGACTGGAGTAGAGCAAACAAGAGCCTAAATCTTCTGGGAATTATTATCGGAGCTACAAAATGCTAGTACTTTTTTCAGACAGCCACTTGAACTGAGGAGAGTTAAAGATGGGCCAAGGTAGCCGTATTTGTCCATGTGCACATGGCGAGGCAAAGAAAGCTGAGTAAAAGAGACAGACCAGGAAGACAGAGATGGGGAGAGAGATGGAGGAGAGGGCGGTAAAGAGAGAGAGAAATTATGTGAGGAAAGTGAAGGTGAGAGGCCAGCTGGCTCCAGAGAGAGAAAGGGACTGAGTGAGGTGGAAGAGGAGCTGCTTTGAGTCAGATGGGTTTTTAGTTCTCGTTCTGGAAAGTTCTAGCTGCGCTTTTTCTAACTGAGCTAGTTTGAGTGGGTTTCTTTTACTGCCAACCAAATAGTCTTGAAGAAGGCAGGAAGGTAAGAATTTAGTCACGTCAAGGGAAGACTGATGGAGGTATGAAAGCTAAAGGATTACCTGACATGGCCATGCCCCTGGGCCTGCTACTTACCAACAACTCACTGGATAGACTGCTTACCCACTGGAGGGTTCCAATGCTACTTAATAAAAATGTCTACTGAGAAATATAGCTCTGACCCCTCTTCACAGGTGCTTTCCTTCCTCTCTGACTGGGCCAAGAAAACCTCAGAGCACGGAATTTTTAAAAAGGATATAGTAGGAAGCACCTGTAATCTAAAGGCAGCTATGCATTGAAGAGAATGAGGTGATGCAATTTGCAGCAACATTGATGGACCTGGAGATTGCTGTGCTGGGTGGGGTGACTCAGACAGAGAGGGACAGGTATTGTGTGGTGTCCATTATGTGCAGAATCTAGAAAGAAGATAATACAAATGAACTTATTTACGGGACAAAGACGGACTCACGGACTTGGGGAGTAAACTTATGGCTGCCAGAGGGGGCGGGGTGAGGGAAGTGAAGCGGGGAGGGATGGATTGGGAGTTTGGGATTGACACGTGCGCGCTGCTGTATATAAAATGGATAACCAACAGGGACCTACTGCAGAGCACAGGGAACTCTGCTCAATACTCTGTAATAACCTAAATGGGAAAAGAATTTGAAAAAGAATAGATACACATGTATATACATGTATATGTATAACTGAATCACTTTGCTGTGCACCTGAAACTGCCACAGCATTGTAAATTAACTCTACTCCAATAGGAAATGAATTTTTTTTTTTTTTTTTTTTTTTGCGGTACGCAGGCCTCTCACTGTTGTGGCCTCTCCCGTTGTGGAGCACAGGCTCCCGACGCGCAGGCTCAGCGGCCATGGCTCACGGGCCCAGCCGCTCCGCGGCATGTGGGATCCTCCCAGACCGGGGCACGAACCCGCGTCCCCTGCATCAGGCAGGCGGACTCTCAACCACTGCGCCACCAGGGAAGCCCCGAAAATGAAAAATTTTTTTAAAGTATAACTACTTTCATTCCTCCCAATCCTGGCCCTTTCTCTGCTTTATTATTTTCTCTTTAGCACCTATTATTTTCAATCATACTATGCATTTCACTCATTTACTTAGTTCACTGTTTGTCTTCCTCACTCTAATATAAAATTTCTGACTATTTCGTTCACCATTCACTATCCACAACACCTGGCACACAGTAAAAGCTCAACGAATATTTGTTGAATGAAAAAAAGAAAAGACAGCTTCTTGAAGCCCTCCTGAAATGGCAGTGATGACTCCTTTCTTACAAGGAATCTGTGAGGATTCCCATCCTGCTGTGAAACTGACTGTGTGATCCATACTCCAATGCTTCCCAGTCTTTGAGGTCTGTATGTTCCCTCCCAAGCTCCCATACTGTTTCTTGAGTTGAGTTTGGAGAACGTAGGGTTTCCATGACTACCCAGTCTCAGTCTTTCAGGCAGCAACTGGAGGAAGAAGAGACGATAGAATTCTGGTGTCAAATCTTTATAATGAAGAATTGGCTTTAGGGACCCAGGTTGTCCATTCGTTAATCATCCGTCATCATAGTTTTCCTGAAAAGTCACATGTAATTAATCGATTGGTTAGAAGAGTAATGATAACAAGATCTTAAGTTTAAACTGCGACTAAGGCACTTAGCATTATTCTGGTTCAAGGTGACAGCTGTTAATCTAGTCATATGCTTTCTAAATTGCCTGCTATTAATATATATATCAGCATCCATTGCATCCAGTCATTCATCAGCATAAATATTTGAAAATCTCCTCACAGGGCATGACCCATCCCACAGTAGATTGTAGGCACCATCCTCTTACCAAAAGCTTGGAGTATTTTCTTTTGTCTGATCCTCTCTAATAAGGACCCAGCAGTGTGGAGTTTCCAGTGGAGAACTGATAATTCAGTGTAGTGGATGAACTTCGGCTCTCAGATGGAGTGAGACACAGATGCTCTCCCTTGATGCATTTTATACCCTCAGCCAGCACTTTGCGCACATTAGATTGCATCCTTTGAATAACGAGCATCTAGTGTCCAAGCCAATGTGTGCAACTTGACAGATGTAGATTTAAATGCTACAATGCATTACAAAGTGCTACATGTCACCCCAGGTTGTGTTTGCCTCCATCATGGCTTAGGCTGATGGGTTGCAACATAACAGGATGTGGCAAGCTGGGTGATGTATAGTGCAATGTTACGTGTCCCGCCTGCAAAGTAGTGTGTTCTCAGTGGGAGCAGCACATAACAACAGAAAGCCCTGCTCTCCACTAATCCTCCATCTGTCAGTGGGCTGGGAGGGAGCTGGCTCGCTGTGGGTAATGGACTCTCTCAACACCGTAGAAACCAGTTTAAAGTTGCATTTTACCCAGTTCGATCAGCAAATGCTTTCAGAAAGCAAAGCCCATCAGCCTCAACCTAAAGCCACCTCAGCGAAGGGATGAGCCTGGGATTGCACATCTGTGGTTAGAAACTAGGCGTGCTGGAGATCTTGGCCTTTGCCTCAACATGTGAGGGCAACTTCCCAGATAGCCTCTGAGGTGTTGGCCAGGTCAACATTTCACTCTGAATATGATCAAGTCAAAGTGTGCACACCAGGCTACTGTTAGCCTAGAGGTCTCCATTTTGTAAATTAGAAAAAGGTACCGCTTTTTCTGCCAGGTGCCTAAATAATGGGCCGCACGTTCTAACAATAGTCGCTTGCTATCAGAGCAAGCCTCAGTTCTTGGTCACTGGAGAGGATCTCTAGCCAGTCTCACCCCGGAAGACTTCCTCAGTCATGCTACCCTTGTGTCTTGCCCGTTGGCATTGCCTCTTGGACATGCCTAGTTCCAGGCAGGGCCCACTTCAGAGAAAACTTACATGGCAAGTGAAGGAGATGTTTAAAATCACAGGCTGTTCAGAACGCTCTCCTCCTGAGGGCAGGACCAAAGCATGACAGTATAGTTCACCCCGGTGAAAAGAAGTTTGCGGGCTCTCGCTGAATGCCAGTCATGATTAATTAATGAGGTGTTGGTGTTTAGAAATAATTGGCTTTCTTAATTATGAAAGTAATGTCTATTAAAGAAAAATAGAAAAGTAGAAAATGAAAATCATCCATAATCCTACCGCTCAGAGCTAACAACTATTAATGTTTTGGTATATTTTCTCCCAATTTTTATTATAGACACACAGGTGCATTAAAAAAAATTCTTCAGCTGATATATATAAAATACATATTGTTATATATAATTATATAATGATTCTGTTATTATGTATTATAATTATATAACAGATATATATTATTGTATATAAATATATATATATAATTTGTGCCCTTCTTTTTTCCGCTTAATTTAATGTTATTAACGTTTCCCCATGATTTACTTTGCATAAATTACTAGCACAGGAATTACTAGATAAGAGGGACATTTGTAAATCATGCAATACATGGGGTCAAATTACAAGAATATTGTCTGGCTTTGAAATCTTAACAACCTTGCTGACCTCGCTGGCCAGTGAAGAACAATCCACCCCCCCTTCCTCTGAGAAGGGCCCAGGTTCATTACTGGAAGCAGCCCACAGTGGCTATAGGCTGAGAGGGCTGCTTCCACCTCATCCACTGAGTCACTGGAACAATAAATATGTCCACACCCCAAGGCTCCGTTTCTACTTTGATGACATGAGCTTAAAAATGACTAACCCCAGAACTCCTAAGATCTCGTTGAGCGGATCGCCAGACAGCCAGGATGGGCTCCCAGACTTCCTCACACTTACTTTCCGCCATTCTCGGCTTTCCTCAGAAGCAGGTCTTTTCATACATTCAGTCTGTTGTACAGATTGGGGAAGGAGGTTGGTGAGCGGAGGGTCAAGAGGAGAGGAGTGAGGGCTGAGCAACAGGGAGAAAATGTTCCAGAGGCCTCGTGCTCTGTCCATTTCCTAAAGTCTTCCTCAGTTCCCAAAGACTTTTCACAGGAGAAGTTGGGAATAAAACATAAACTTTTTCATTAAACCTGTTCAATGCAGTAGCCGCTAGCCCCATGTGGCTATTTAAATTTAAATCAATTAAACAAATTAAGACGGAATACAAGAAAATATCAGTTCCTCAGTCTCTCTAGCCACATTTCAAGCGCTTAATAGCACACTTGTCTGTATAGAACATTTCTATGATCCTAGAAAGTTTTATGGATAGTGCTGCTATAAACAATTCTTAGAGGAGGGTAAATGCATATCCCTGGGATTCTGGAGCCTCTGCTAGAACTTTATCAGGGAGAAATTTCTTTAAAGACTCTCATTTTCTTTTAAAAGCTCAGGTGAATTTTTCATTCTATAATATAAAACACACACATTTGCTTTAATGTGAAAAAATGATTTAAAACCCATTGAATACAATTGACAAACCAGAAAGGCATTTGATTTATCCTGTGGTTTTGCATATTGTAGCTGGAGGAGCTCAGCTCTTTTTTTTTCTGATGGTGATATTTTTATTTTATTAAAAATTAAAAAAAATTTTTTATACAAATTTTAAAGCTTACTTCCCATTTATAGTTATTACAAAATATTGGCCTGTGTTGTACGATACCGCCTTGAGCATATCCTACACCCAATAGTTTGTACCTCTGACTCCCCACCCCTTATATTGCCTCTCCCCGCTCCTCTACTGGTAACCACTAGTTTGTTCTCTATATCTGTGAGTCTGCTTCTTTTTTGTTGTATTCACTAGTTTGTTGTATTTTTTAGATTCCACTTATAAGCGATATCATACAGTATTTGTCTTTCTCTGTCTGACTTATCTCACTCAGCGTAATGCCTGGAGGAACACAGCTTTGGGGGCACTAAGGGTGTGGCTCCCCTTTGCTTGTCACCAGTGGTGAGCCTTCCTGCCTTCCAGAAGAGGAGGGGCTGCCCAACAAAGTGATTTGTAATTAGGCTCTGAGAGTGACGCCTGTGCCCGTCTCTCACAGAACTTCTCCACACCTCCCGACCCAGTGAGATACTGTGCCTCACGGGGAACAAGTAGGGTTATTTCAGAAGGTCTTACTCATTTTTAAACTATGCTGTGACCACCTGGCCAGCTGAGTAGACGCAGATTGAACTGGTTGACCAGATAACGGACTCCCTGTCTGATCACTAGCATTCTGTACTAGGATGCTGTTCTCAGAGAGATCACCTCAAGGCCAGTTGCTGAGATTCATTAGTCCTAGGCCAGGGGTTTTCAAAATCACTTGGAGAGGTTATTAAACATGTAAATTTCCTGATAAAAAGAGCCTTGAGTAATTATATTGCATGTGGTCCCTTAACAATATTTACTGAGCACCTACTATATTTTGGGCATAGTAGCAGGCAATGAAAACACAAGGCAAATGATCATTAATTTTTAGAATCCTAAGATTAGAAGCTACCTCCAAAGGATATATAATGCACACCTAAGGCTTAAGTGGCTTCAGTTTTAAGCTACAGACTGACCCCTCTTTCCATGCATGAGATCAGGTCTTTTGTTAATGCTTTGGTCTATATTTTTTCCAAGGTAGTGCTTTCATCTAACAAAGGCTGCTTAATGATTTCCAACAAAGAAGATGTTCAGAATAATATGAAGAAAAGTGAAAATTTGTGCAGAGCATGGAGGGGGTCTTACTGGGATTCGTGCCTCTCTGCAGTTCTAAAGGCTTCGAAGGAATTAGATCAAGTATCTGTGTAGTTCCTGTTTTAGAATCTAAAACATAAAAAAATTTGTGTGTAGTTCAAATTCCCCATTCTGTGGTTGAGGCTTATTTCTTCTTTGTGCTCAGAAGAAATGGAAATGCTGAATTTCCATCCTTGCAAAAAATTAAAAACTTCTCAGAGTTTTAAAAGTCTTTATTCATATATTATGCAGATTTACCACCCAGGCTAAATCATCTCTTTTTTTTTTTCACCTTCCCCCCAGGTGGTATTTTCTCACTCAAATCACTCCTATTTGTTTCTGGAACTCCTCTAATTTACCCAGGCCCACTCTGGGGTAAATATGCTGGACAAAATAAGGTCCCAATCCTGGCTACAGAGCCGGATTCCACCAAAACTACCTCAAGGCCATCCAATTTCAGCTGACCCATTGGTTTTTCTCTAACCTGGATCCTAACACCTGTTTTTCTCTTATTGTCACCTCTGATCAAACCCCTCTATTAAGATTCTCTTAGCATTCAACTGTTGCAAATATATCATATATAGAAATTATTATTACAAATATTTGTTTCAATTAATTAGCGATGGCCTTATGATGAGGCCTGAATGCATTTTTCTATTGTAACCATGTGGTAGCTCTAGCCCCAGGGTGATGCACAGCCTAGCAACACTCCTTAATGATCCTCTTAATTACACAATTGGGGTAACCATCCTGTCTAAAAAATCTGCTTCGTAATTACAAAATCACCAGCCCAGCCAGCCGTGTTGACCCATCAATCGCTCGCATTCCACTGTGTCCTTATATTGTGCTCTGTCTTCTCTCCAAATGACAGGGAAGCTTTGGAAGCTGGTGTATGTGGGGTGCAGCTGCTCCTGTAATAAATGTCTCTGCCTCTCTCTGCCCAGGGCTGCTCCACCGCTGGGCTTCTTCCTTTGCCTCCTGCCATCTTTTCCTCGGCAATAG
This sequence comes from Phocoena phocoena, assembly GCF_963924675.1. Lineage (NCBI taxonomy): Eukaryota > Metazoa > Chordata > Mammalia > Artiodactyla > Phocoenidae > Phocoena > Phocoena phocoena. The sequence goes on along the minus strand of NC_089227.1, from coordinate 86,408,901 downwards.
CCTCAAAAACACAAAGGAATTCATCCCCTTTTTCAAATCCATCTACAGAAAGCTAGTTGCAGTAATTTAGCATAAGCCTGAAAAAGTAATCATGACCCCTTAGGTGGCCCGGCTTGGTTCCTTGGATGCGGAAGCTGTTGTTGAAATTGCCCCTTCATTTGTTCCTGTTTACTAACCAGGCTTGTGTCATCAGGTCCAAAATCAATGTGTGTCCCTCTGTTATTCTGTGTGTCGCACTGAGTTGTGATGATCTGTGGACATGTTAGTCTCCTCCATTGTACTAGGAGTTCTGGGATGTAGCACCTAGCGCAGCGACTGGCCTGTAGCATAGGCTCCATGCATCATTGTGGTGAAGTGTTGGCAAATGAAAAACCTGGCAAGCTCTTAATTTCTCTATGTCACATCTTTTCACTTCGAAGACTCCTACTGGTAAACTTGTCCTGACTGCAGTGTACATGAGGAAATCTTTGGACCCAAGGTAACACACATGCATCTTGAGGGTCTGGTGAGTGGAGCTCCTTTTGGATCTCATAGAACTACTCTTTGGCTGTATAGTGGGAATTCCTAGCATCTTCAGTGTCCTCAACATGTTCTTTTATTTCATATCCAGGGAATCATCACTTCCTCATACTGCAAAAATATTGCTTGTCTAGGTGCTCTTTGGGAACTGGTGGCCCCAAGAGCCATGGCATGGTGGATTCTGAGGACTTGTGCCCCAGTCAACACCCCTTCTTACTGAAACCCTGCCTTCTAGAGCAGTAGAGACTGGCTAGAAGTTTTTCTTCACGTTGTCTGGGACATGGTTTGAACTAAGAGGGAAGGCTTAGAGCAACAGGGACCCTCATTCATTGCTGGTGGGAATGCAAAGTGATACAGTCACTTTGGAAGACAGTTGGCAGTTTCTTGCAAAGCTAAACATGGTCTTTCCATACAATCTAGGAATCGTGCTCGTGGGTATATACCCACTTTATTTGAAAAGGTACGTTCACAAAAAACCTGCACGTAAATGTTTAGAGCCGCTTTATTCATAATTGTCAAAAACTGGAAGGAACTAAGATGTCCTTCCATAGGTGAATGGATAAACTGTGGTACATCCATAGTTTGGAGTAGTATTCAGTGAGAAAAAGAAATAATCTATCGAGCTGCCAAAATGCACAAAAGATCTTAAAGCTCCTAGGTGAAAGGAGCCAGCCTAGAAGGCCACACCTCGTATGATTTCGTTTTTATACAGTTCTGGAAAAGGCTAAACTATACAGCCAGTAAAAGGATCAGTGGTTTCCAGGAGCTCAGGTGAAAGAAGGGTGGGAGGGATCAACAGATGAAGCACAGGGGATTTTTAAGACAGTGAAATAATTCTATAAGCTCCTATAAAAGATACATGACATTATGCATTTGTCAAAACCCGTAGAACTTTGTATAGCACAAAGAGTAAAGCTTCATGTACGTAAATTAAAAAAAAAACAAAACTATTTAGGGGGTTCATGGGTCCCAGGAAGAAATGCAGATTATGGCAAGAGAACCTAAATGTATGAAACAATCTCACTGAAGGGGGCAGGAGAAATGGTGCTGACCTGAGTAACTTTGGGGATTGGTGGAGTCTGTAAAACTAAAGAAGAAAGGCACTGCAAATAGGCACTGTTTTCTCCAACATAATAAGAAATACAGTCTTTGGTCTCCACATTTGGTCTCCATCCCAATTCCTGGCACAGAACTCCTAAAACTCTCGGAATTTCCTAAAAGATAGAGTGAGAGGGACCTCTTTTCTTTTCTTTTTATTTTTATTTATTTATTTTTTTTGCGGTACACGGGCCTCTCACTGTTGTGGCCTCTCCCGTTGTGGAGCACAGGCTCCGGACGCGCAGGCTCAGCCGCCATGGCTCACGGGCCCAGCTGCTCCGCAGCATGTGGGATCATTCCCGGACTGGGGCACGAACCCGCGTCCCCTGCATCGGCAGGCGGACTCTCAACCACTGCACCACCAGGGAAGCCCTTTTTTTCTTTTTTTAAAAGATTGATTGATTGATTGATTTAGCTGCTTCGAGTCCTAGTTGCGGCGCACAGGCTCTTCGTTGTGGCGCATGGGCTTCTCTCTAGGTGTGGCGCTCAGGCTCCAGAGCACGAAGGCTCAGTAGTTCGTTGCCCCACAGCATGTGGGATCTTAGTTCCCCGACCAGGGATCGAACCTGCATCCCCTGCATTGGAAGGTGGATTCTGTACAACTGGACCACCAGGGAAGTGAGGGACCTCTTTTCTTATTTATAATATGCCCCGTTCGACTGTGCCTGAGTTTATGCTCACAAGGTCATTCTTGGAGGATGGGGGGCAGGTTGCCAGAGGAACCAACTATGTGATTAGCGAGTTGGAGCTTTCAGCCCTACCTGCCCTCTGCCCTCCTTCCAGAGAAGGAAGAGGGGCTAAAGATGGAGTTAGTCACCAGTGGCCAATGATTTAATCAATAATGCCCATGTAATGGAACCTTCATAAAACCCCTAAACCACGGAGTTTGGAGGGCTTCCAGGTTGGTGAACACATCGAGGTGCTGGGAGGCTGGTACCCAGAGAGGGCCTCGAAGCTCCACAGTTCTTCCTCCTACCTTGCCCTGTGCATCTCTCCCCTTTGGATGTTCCTGAGTTGTAACCCTATAATAAACTAGTAAAGTAAGTACAGTGTTTCTGTAAGTTCTAAAGCCATTAAGGTAAATTATGGAACCGAGAAGAGAGTTGTGGGAGCCTCCTATTTGTAGTCAAGTCAGACAGGAGTGCCAACGACCTGGAGACCCACTGCTTGCGACTGGCGTCTGAAGTGGGGGGCGGTCTTGTGGGACTGAGCCATTAACCCCGTGGGGTGTTTGCTAACTCCAGATAGTGAGTGTCCGAATTGCTTAATATAATGGAAAACCCTATGCATTTGGCATCAGAAATTTTCTGTGGGTAGAGGAAATAGTTTTTCTTTTAGCAGGAAATACACAAGATAAGCTTGGAGCTTCTTATGGTGCCAGAAAGTAAGAAAATGCACACACATACACACACACACACAAACTAAAACAGAACACATTCATGGAGCTGTGTCAAAGGGGAACAAAACTCAACTGAAAAGCTCCCAATGGCCAAAGCTGGGACAGTTTGAGCAACGAGATAGATAAAGCTGTATTGGATTATAACCCAAAGTAGAAAATAAGTATCCATGATTCATACTGATATAATACATGATTATATAAAATAAATGGGTGGGAAAGGGGAAATCTCCCATGCAAAAGAATTCCAAATAATTTATGTAGATACTTCACCTTCTAGGAAAGGGAACATACTTCCCCTATTTTTAGGTGTCAAACATGGTAACTTCCTTCCAAAGAGAACAGTACGGAAAGCGGGAAAAATAACTTTACAGCGTAGAAAACTAACAAAAACACTACCTCAGCCAGGTGACCAAGCTCATCATAATTGTCATAAATCATGCTGATAGTATGTACTCTTGACAGGATGTGATAAAAATGGTACTTACTTCTGTGGTTTTGCTCCCCATAACCTACAACCCCAGTCTCATCCTGAGAAAAACATCCAATTCCAGTAGAGTGACATCCTACAAAATACCTGACCAGAAGCCCTCAGAAATGTCAAGGTCATCAAAAACAAAGTCTGAGAAGCTGCCATGGCTATAATGAGCCTAAGGAAACATGATGACTGAGTGTAATGTGATACCCTGAATGGGACTCGGGTCAGAAAAAGGCATTAGAGAAAAACTAAGGAAATCTGAAAATACTGTGGACCTTAGTTAATAGTATTTATGTATCAATACGGGTCCATTAATCATAACAGACGAATCACAGTAATTTAAGGTGTTTATCACGGGGAAACTGGGTGCAGGATATACAGAAACGCTGTATTATCTTTTCCATTGTTCTCTAACTCCAAAAAGGTGCTAAAAAACAGTCTATTATTTAGGAGGAACAGGCTCTGTGGTCATCAGGGCTACCATCCTGGTCCTTTTTTCTTTCGCTTCCACTCTCTGGGAAGCTTACAGGCCCTCTGCTTTGCCCTCCTTTACCTTTGGATAGGATGGCAGGGCGAGGGTGGGTTTACTCTTTGCCTCTCCATATCCACTCATCACCCTCTCTCTATGTCTCCAGAAGTTGCCCACTATGAATTGCACCAACTGGGCTCCCCTGCCCTCTGACTTCTGTTGGGTTCTGCAAATGGAAGTCATGGGCAGGAGATCAAAAAGTGGAAGGAGTGAGGTGCTGGGGCATTTATGCCCCCGGTGGCCCTACTGTTTGGCTGTGGGCTGGCGGTGACTGTGTTGTGCTATCTAAGGCCAGATTTCTGTTGCGTGTGCCTCTCAACAGCTCTCTCGATGTTTCCCTAACCATTTCCTCTCTTGCTCCTTCAGGGCTAGGCTGGTAACTGACTCTATTGATACCCAGATATTTCACCATCACTTACTGGTTTCTTTTAACCCTGCCCATATCTTTGTAAGTAGCCCCTTCATTAAATCCGTCCCAATTTCCCCACTTGAATGGGCCACCTGTGTCCTGCCCCGACCCTACTGATGGGCCTCAGGGTCCTGATTACCAGCAATACTCCCTTATGTGCTTGATCCACTCCCTGACACCCTGCAGCCCCACCAGCCTGTAACCCACATGAGAACATGAGAAACTTTATCCTCTAGCACTCTGAAGCCCTCCCTAACTGCTCGGGCTGGTGAGTACCAATTCTATTTGAATTTAAGAAAAAAATAAAATGTCATGAAGAACCTAGGGATAAGACAGGAATAAAGACACAGACCTACTAGAGAATGGACTTGAGGATATGGGGAGGGGGAAGGGTAAGCTGTGACCAAGCGAGAGAGTGGCATAGACATATATACACTACCAAACGTAAAATAGATAGCTAGCGGGAAGCAGCCGCATAGCACAGGGAGATCAGCTCCGTGCTTTGTGACCACCTAGAGGGGTGGGATAGGGAGGGTGGGAGGGAGGAAGACGCAAGAGGGAAGAGATATGGGAACATAGGTATATGTATAACTGATTCATTTTGTTATGAAGCAGAAACTAACACACCATTGTAAAGCAATTATACTCCAATAAAGATGTAAAAAAAAAAGTAATATAACTTCTATAGTGTTAATTTTTTTACAGTAAGCATGTCTTCATGCATTACTATGGTAATTACAAGACTATAAAAAGATAAAAATAATATATGCTTATTTTCAAAAATTTGAAAACTATTTTTAAAATTTAAAGAAGAAAATTAAAATGACCCACAATGCTGGCATGTTGAAAGCACATGAGAACCCTCAGTTCAAATACTGGCTCCATCATTTTGTCTGTAACTTTGCATAAGTCACTAAGCTCCTCTGAGCCTCATTTGTCACAGCTATAAAAGAGGAATACTAATACCTCCCTAGCAGGATTATGTCAAGAATTAGGTGTAATATACGCATGGCCTGTGGCATAGTGCCTCATGCAGAGTATTTATGAGTAAGGACAGACCTGGGTTGGAATACCTGGCCTTGCCAGTTACCAGCTATTTGACCTTGGGAAAGTTAGTACCATCTAAGTCTGTGAAACAGGGAGATACAAATGATAACTATTTACTAGGGTTAAACAGGGTAATTCATGAAAAAAGAATTCATTGCCATGACGAGCCCATGGCCAGCGCAGTGCGTTACAGCTGCTGTCTTCATCTTCATCGTCATCATCATCATCTGTATAACTTTATCATCAACAACAGCCATCATCATTTTAGGAAAGGAAATCAACACTGAAGAGACAACCCACCCCCCCAGGTCTGTTTTTCACTACATTTTAAAAATGGGGTTTTTACATATTAAGTGAGACCTGGGAGTAGGGGGGAAGGGGCCAAATTGGGCCCATTCGCTATCCCCAAATTTACACTTTCAGAGATGTATTTCTTTAGTCCAAGGATAATGCAACAAGGATAACATAGGTGCTCATGGATTACTGAGCTTTTAAAAGGACTGCTCCCTAAGGGTATGGGACCTGGAACACTTCCCATCCCTACATTCTCAGACCTGTGAGACCTGGTAAGAACAAACAGTAGCAATAATCTTACATTGAAGGGAAAAAAGGAATTTGGTGTGAGTAAGAGAGAGGAGGGAAATGGGGGTGAAAGTTGAAAAAGAGAGGTGATGGGGGATGTTAGGAGAGGCTGTCTTTTCTAGTTTCTCTCAGCGATGGGGGAAGGTTTGCCAGCTTTTTCTTCATTTTATTTATGTTTGTTTGCTGAAGAATCCCACATATTGTTTCCTATGAGCCAGGCACTGTTCTAAGCCCTTTACAGCTATTAAATTTGTTACAAACAGACCAATTTACAAAATAATCACTTGGTTATACGTAGGCTTAGGAGTCTCTGAGCCTTTTTAAAGCAGCAGGCATACCTGTTCTCTCTCAGCCCCCTCTTTTTCTCTTGGGGTCAGTGAGACAGCATTTGTGCAGCCAATGACACACCACATATTCATTAATTCTTTCAAGAAAGATTTACTGAACACCTGTTCAGTCAGGGACATAGCTCACACTGACCTCTTAGAGCTTATATTCCAGTAGAAAGAGACAGACTACAAATAATTAGTTATAAATAATTATTCTAGGGAGCTCAGTATTTCAGTATGAATAAGCTCATCACGTGGTCTTTCTGAGAGCAGCTTTTGATAGATGAGAGGGTGGCAGAGGGCCTGGATTTGGGGAAGAGGGTTATATGTGGACATGTCAATTAGAGGAAGATTCAGGTGGGGTGATCAGAGGTCTGGGCTGTTGTTCACAACACGTATTTGCCTGGGGTCAGCCCAGGTCCCCGGCTGAAGACTGCAGGGGCTTTGGCATCTTTAGGAAAACAGCCTCTTCCCGACCTCACCACGTTTCTCCGGGAACTCTCGGATGTGGGCGCGTGGCCGCACAAGCTCCAAGAATCAGGGCAGTGCTGAGTCCAAAGGCTGGATGGTTTGGGGACTTCTTATCTCATTATCTCCTGTGGGGATGGTTTCCACAAGCCAGGGGGGAACTGACCAAGATAAATTTTTTTAGGAAAATCATATTAAAGTTCAGTTTGTTTAATCAGCCTCCTGATATTATCGATGGTGGGCACTTGTTGTAGGTGCAGAACCAGGAGGTGATAAATCCTTTAGGCTGAGCCTACAGGTGGTTATCCTGACTGAGGATAAAATCCATGAGGGAAGTCGTTTAAGGAATGGGCTTATATGATAGCAGGCTGGTAATGTTGCTTGATCAGATTGGAATCATGATTTCCCCCTGGTCTGTGTGTCATTTCAATATCAAAGCTTTTGACATGGTTGAAATTTTCCACATCCCTTCCTGCTTTCAACACCCAAATTCACCAGCTTACTGGGCCAAAGTGTTCTGGGAAATTTGGGGGGAACAAGACTGGGGAAGGAGGTTTCATGATGCTGGAAATTAATACAAGCCCATATGATGTAAGTGCTTCTCAGACAGCCTTTGGTGCTAAGGAAAGCATCCTAACAGCCTGAGGGGCATTAAGTTAGGGGAACATCTTGCCTTTTGGGAGACTTCATGGCAGATGGGACATGAGGTTAAGCCAGTGAATGTTTTTTAGGAAGCAGTGTAAGGACTGGTATTTGCCCCATTGATTTATTTACCCAGTAGGTAAGTGCTGAGCACATTCTATGTGTCAGGAACTGTGTAAAATACAGAGGAGAGGCTGCTTGGACAATCATTTCCTCTCTCAAGGAGCCTAGGAGCTTAGGATCTAGGGCAGTGTCAGCCAAGTCTGCCCCTGCTTGTTTTTGTCCAGCCCAAGGACTAAGAATGGTCTTCACATTTAAAAAAATTGAACTATAGCTAATTTACAATATTGGATTCGTTTCAGCAAAGTGATTCAGTTATATATATTTTTTCAGATTCTTTTCTCTTATAGGTTATTACAAGATATTGAATATAGTTCCCTGTGCTATATAATAAATCCTTGTTGTTTATCTATTTTATATATAGTAGTGTGTATCTGTTAATCCCATACTCTTAATCTATTCTTACATCTCCTTCCCCTTTGGTGACCATAAGTTTGTTTTCTCTGTTTGTGAGTATATTTCTGTTTTATTAATAAGTTCATTTGTGTGATTTTTTTAGATCTCGCATACAAGCGATATCATGTGATATTTATCTTTGTCTTACTTCACTTGGTATGATAATCTCTAGGTCCATCCATGTTGCTGAAAATGGCATTATTTCATTCTTTTTTTATGGCTGAGTAATATTCCATTGTATAGATATGCCGCATCTTCTTTATCCATTCGTCTGTTGATGGACATTTAGGTTGTTTCCATGTCTTGGCTATTGTAAATAGTGCTGCTATGAACATTGGGGTGCATGTATCTTTTCGAACTAGAGTTTTCATCTTTTCCGGCTATTGATATATGCCCAGGAGTGGGGTTGCTGGGTCATATGGTAACTCGGTCTTTACATTTTTTTTAACGGTTGAAAAAAAAGACTATTTCATGACGTGTGAAATGACATGAAATGCAAATTTCAGTGTCCACAAGTAAAGTTTTGTTGGATATAGCCCTGCTCATACATTTATATATTGTCTGTGGCTACTTTCTCACTACCATAGCAGAGTCGAGTATTTGGGACAGAGACCTCATGGCTTGCAAAGTCCGAAATACTTATTATCTGACCCTTTAAAGAAAACGTTTGCCAACCATGACTAGGGGACACAGATAAGTAAGAGGAAGCCACCTCACAATGTGATAAGTGCTAGAGGGTGTAGTGCCTTTACGACTCCAGGACAGCAAAGATATTGAATTGGTCTTTGGTAGGGGTTATTGCTGTTACAAAGAGCTGACTTAGCAATGAGAGAGTGTTTAAAATAAAGAGAAGTTGGGGCTGGCTGGTGGTGATTAATAATACAATAAGTGAGAGGACATCAACCTAGTGAGAGATGCTGGTGAGTGGATTAAGGACTTGGTTTGGGGGCTTTTTGAGAGCAGAGCCTGAGATAAGAACTTGAGTCTAAGGACTTTATTTGGGAGATTATATCAAGAAACAGGAGGGAGAAGATGGAGGGAGTGAAATAGAGAAGAAGAGGAAAAGGTATGTTTGGTTACTGCTGGGGGCAACTGGGGCTCAGTGCTTCTGGGAACACTCTGAGGAACCGTGCAGAACAAGCCTCAGAAGTGCCCCGCCCACCATAGCATGGGGGTGCGGGGTGATTACTCTCTGATCCTTTACTGGTTAAGCTTGCATCATCGCCTCTGCGCTGACAGGCTGCACCTACTCATGGCTGCTGAGTGTCTGAATCTTGCGGAAAGCCCTGGGTCAGCAAGGTATAGACCGCGTGCTTGGAGTGGGGTGCTGCAACACGCATGGCTCTGTCTACCAAGGCTGTGCTGAAATCAGGTGACCGAGGAGATGTGGGCACCACGTACCATGCACATCTCCTGCAGAGATGTCCACGCAGCTGAGGAGGAGTAGAATTAAGCTTTGGCCCTCGGCTGTGATGCATTCAGCTGGACTCACATCTCTTGCTGCTGGTTACTCAGATCCCCTGGCTGGCCTCACAGCTCCTGGAGGAGCCTGTGCCACATGTGCTGGAAAGCTATACAGCTCTGGGGGTCGGAAGGCCTCGGTTCCATCTGGGCCTACCTGTCTTGGTCCCTCTATTAGTCAAGGTTCTCCATAGAAAGAGAATCAGAGATACACACACACAGAGGAACAGATTTATTATAAGGAAGTGGCTCATCCAATTATGGATGCTGAGAAGCGCCACGATCTGCTGTCTGTGAGCTGGAGGCCCAAAGAGGCCAATGGTGTAATTCAGTCTTACTCTGAGGCCTGAGAACCTGGAGAGCCGGGAGGCAGAAGATCGACGTCCCAGCTCAAGCAATCAGGCAGCGAGGGGCAAATTCTTCCTTCCTCTTCTTTTTTCTTCTTCAGGCCCTCAGTGGGTTGAATGATGCCCACCTGAGTTTGGGAGGGCAAACTGCTTTATTGAGTCCATTGATTCAAATGCTAATTTTATCCAGAAATACCCTCACAGACACACCCAGAAATGATGTTTAGCCAAGTTTCTCAGCACCCTGTGATCCAGTCAGGCTGACACATACAATTAACCATCAGTTTCTGACTGACCTGGTGAGCTATTTAGCTTCCCAGTGGGGGGAAGTCTGCCTCTGTGGAGAAGATGGGTTCTCTTGGCCCCATGAGGTGTCTTATTACCCACTGGATACACTGACATTTTCTTACCTCTTTGTTGATCAAAGCTTCCAGCTTCCAAGCACTAAGGAATTGTAAGCAACCATGAAAAACTATAGGAAGGTTCCTGTCTCTGACAAACAGACAAACCTTTGACCAGGACTTTTCTTTGAAATAAAAAATAAAGAAAGAAAGAAGCTGTGGGACCTTCCTGAGCCCCAGCTCACTTTGTTTCTTGGGAAAAAAAAAAAGACTATGTTTAGGTGGCAGATGGTAAACCTCGTCACGTTATAGGGATCTCGCTTTCCTGGGACCATTGGAAAGACACTTTTCATATTTCCAAGCACTTGATCTTTGATTGTGTTTGCTACTTGTGCAATATCTGGGGAGCAAAAAATATCCTATTACTCTTAAATATATGCAAAGTATCTCACCTTGGTAGAAGGCAGTTTTCATCAAAGGGAGAAATAAGCAGGGAGAGGAGGAGAGGAGAGGGAGAGACGGAGAGAGCAGTGAGCCATCTCAGGATGCCATCCATACCCTGGGCTGTCAAAGAAGAGGCAGGCGCAGAGAGAAATGATAGCAGAAGGGGATCGTCAACATCTGGAATTCACCCCTCATCACATCTTGGTTCAGTCTAGGTGAAGCTGCTATGAAAAGATCTATTCCGCTTAGATCCATTCATTTTCACAACAGCTGAGAGAGGCACCAAGTGTAACCAATCCCATTTTGCAGATACAGGAAGTGAGTACCTCGTGTTCTGTGACAGAGGGGCTGGAGAGGGAATCCAGAAACATCCATTCCCTGGGCCAGCTCTGGCTCGAAACAGCCTGGTCCCCTGGGGTCCTTTGCTGCCCTTCCTTTGCCAGTTCATCCCTTTACCTCTAATGGCATTTCCTTCTCCAAGGTAATTACGAGCAGTAGCTCTGAGGTTCTGCTGTTTGGGGAAAGAATTTTTTTTTTTAAGGTTGAAACTCTCAAACTCCGGAGTCAATCTCTTAAACTTCCCTCTTGTTTTAAACACTGAAGGGCAGAAAAGCTCACTGTTCTTAAAGACAAGATAAATCAAAGGCAAGTGTTAAGCCCACAGTTGCCCATCTGTCATAGAAAAGATTTTCCCCCCATTGCCGTATTTGGAATTTGCAGTAGGCAACACGTGTCATGTCAATTGCTTCGCATTTCTTTCATACTCCCTATGTTTGAGAATTTGACAACCTAACAAATATGTTTCTCCTCAATCACAAAAGTCAGTTTGATATCCTTCTTTCTCCTTAATAGATAAAGGCCCTAAGACAGAGAAATTGTAAATGACTTTTCTTGTGGTCTTATGAAAGTCAGTGAAGAGGTCAACATTTGGAATTATAACTGGAACTCCTTCTAGACAGGCTGACTAACTAACATGCACAGTCCAATCCTGGGCTGCCCAGACTGTAATAAAGCAAAACAGAATAGTAAACTAGGAAAACACATTCACTGGCGGATCTGGGTGGTATATCACAGCATCCGTCATAGGGCTCTTCAGACAAACACTGATGATTCCCAGAGAAGAACAGAAATTACATGAGGAAGGAGAAGCCAGCAGTCTCAGAATCCCTACTTCCTCTAGCCCGTCTAGACAGCGCTTTGGCGGGAAGCTTGTTACACTCATTCAACAGGCTCTGGAAGATGCAAAATATAAGCTGAGAGATGGAAGCTCAAATCTTATTGCTGGTGGCTACACAGCCCCTAAGCCTGAAACAAAGAGATGCCCACAAGCCATCGGGATTCCAGACACAGCTTCAACTGTTGATTCTACGTGGGTAGGACTTGATTCAGAGTAAGATGTCCTTGTTGTCTCTCAAGAACCTGTGCTTGCAGAATTCAGATTGGTAGAACTCAAAGCTACCCTGGAGTGTAGTAAGCAGCAAAGGGCAACTTCAACAAGATTTCAGTTATGAGTTGAGCGGTGCTGGGGCACCACCCCCATTGTGACTATCACAGTCAGGGCAACTTGAGGTTCTTGAGCTAGCTGCTCTGAGAGCCTTCTGCTCAGTGACTGGAGCCCAGATTCCAGTAGCAATGTAGCAGATGCTCATGAAATGGGATGACCAGATGCACAAAGAGACAGTCTTATCACCCCTAGGTTGTGGCTATCTTTTCCTGGTTCTTCAGTCCAGCATTTGAAGCCTGGTCTATATGAGGAGACCTGGGGATGGGAATGAAGCTCTGGTCTCACAGAGCTCCAGGTGGGATGGTTATGGTTGAAGAAGGTCCAAATTAAATCAAGTCTGGAGGCTGACTTACTGTTTTCCATGATGACCTTTCAAATCGTGAGTAAATAGAGAGTCAAGTACATTGTTACAACTGAGCCCAGCCATAGGCCTGATCTGCTTGGACTATCTTGGGTTCAGTAGGTAAGTTCCTATATAATATCCCTGTAGAGAACCCTGTGGACCCACTCTAGACTAGGCATTGCATTTGAAACTGCAGATACAAAAGGGCTAATTAATAAATGGACCTTTCCCTTGAAGACATTACGGTGGGCTTTACAGTAGTATTTCCTGGAATCATGTCAACCATAGTATTGGATGGGGCAGGGTTAGGGTAGAGTAGAAAGGCTAATCAGGGACCAGGGTCAGGCCCAAATGACCTTGACTATTTGCTGTGATCTCTAGTGTTTTCGCTGCGGCAAGAGCCATGCTCTGAACCTTAGGCTTTTTGACTGGGGCCTTGATATCCTATCTGGTACCTGTGACACTCTCCTACCTAGTGTTGAGCTTTGATGAGTATGGACTCTTCTGAATCTCGGTAATGCCATTTTTATACTTCAAGCAACTCAGCATCATAGAAACTTCTGCTGACATGCCTCACCCAGTGGGCTAGACCCCCCACTTATTTATGCCATCCCAGACTAAGTCTGAACTTGCTCTAGCCCTTTGGGCTTGGGAATTGCCTCATTCCCTTCCTTCCTTCCATTCTTCCTTCCTTCCTTCCTTCCTTCCTTCCTCACTGGGGCTAAGACCACTGGCTACCCTCCCTTGAGGACCACTCAGACAGCAAAGTTAACACCTCAATCCCAGCCCTACTTATTTGTGGCTTCTTCCCTCTCATCTTGTCCTGCAGCTGAGAACCCAGCATGCCTTTAGGACAAAGTCCAATTGTGATGACATTCTCCAGATTAAACCTTTACCAATGAAGGCCTCATCCTTGGTGTCTTCTGTACCATGCCTCCTCCCCTATTCTCCCATCGCAGATTCCTCATGTGTACTGGAGAGGACAGCAGCCTGTCTTTATTTTTTATTATCTTGTGTTTACATGCCTCTGGCTAGTAACCTGAACCCATTTCCATGGTGAATGTGGCAGGACTATGTGATTATGGGTCTGAAACTTTCTCTTCCTTTTGAAAAAGCTATGTGATTACCAGAACTATAACTTTATCTCCCTTTGTAAATTGTTTCTATTATTTTGCTGCTCACCTGTCACCGCCAACAGCCTCCTGACTGTTTTGTGAAAAGTTCTTATAAATGTTTAAAGAGAACTAGGACAGGAAATTCCTAAAGGTTAGAATCTAGAAAAGAGAGGTAACATTTCTATGGGACTATATGACTTCGTTGAATTCTTACAACCCCATTTTACAGATGAGAAAAACTAAGTCTCAGAGTGGTAAGTAACTACATAAGATAGGGCAACTCTTTCAAAGGTGAATTTGATTTAAATCCAGATATATCTGACTCCAGGGCCCATGCTTCTTTCACGTGTAGTGCTTCAGAAGAAGTTGGGTCGGAGGATAACACAACAATGAAAGTATCATAGATCAAGGAAGTAGGTGAGAAAAATGATATCCTACACAGATGGATTGTTTGGTGATGAGGGAAGGCAAAAAAGTGATAACATTTCTGCAATACCTGCACTTGATTTTATCCACGAGAGGGCAAGGATCACATCTCTCTCATTTACCACTGTCACTCTGCTTCCTGGCACAATGTCTGCTTCCTAATTTGTGCTGAATGTGTCAGATAAATTTCTAACCTATGACATGAGGCTTTTTTGGCAATTATATCTCAGCAAGAGTAATCAAATGCACCTTTATTGGTTTTAGCTACTATGCTTGCAGATTGTTTTATGAATATGTAATCAGTGGTGCCTCATAACTTACCCTCAATCTTTCCTAGGTGGCAATTGAGAAAAATGATTTCTGAGCTGTTTGGTTTGGATAATCAGGGACCATCCAACGTGATAGTCACTAGCTGCGTGTGACTAATTTTAAATAACTTCAAATTAAATAAAATTAAAAATTCAGTTCCTGAATTGTACTAACTGCATGTCAAGTCTCAATGTCACGTGTGGCTAGTGGCTATCACATTGGATAGGGCAATTAGATTCATGATTATAGAAAGTTCTACTGGATAGCAATGGTTTAGAGCACAGCCTTTGGTGTCAGGCAGACTAGGGCTCAATCCTAGTACACTGTTCAGTGGTTGTGTAACCATGGACAGCTAATCAACTGACATCTGTAAAATGGAAATAACAATAGTATCGGCCTCAGCCTGGGTTCCCAGAAAACAAAGCCTGAGACAGAGGCCTATGTGCAACTGCTTTACTGGGGAATGTCATTGCAGAGAACAAGAGTAAAGGATGGGGCAAATGGGTAAGTGAAGACGGAAAGGCGGGAGAGCCCATTGCGGATGTACGTTTGAGTGGGCCTCAGCGATAAGCAACTAGCTACTTGATTCTGCGAGACTTCCTGAAAAGAAATGTATGATGTGCAACTCAGATTCACTCGTCTGGGGAGTAGTGAGGGACGGGAAACATTTATCTATTGGTTCCTACCCCCTTTGCTTCCTTTGTTGGGGGGTGATTCAGATATTCATCTCTGAACAGTCTAAGCTTTGGTTGTCTTGTCCTTGCCAGGCAGTGATCACTGCAGTCCTCACTCATCATCACTAAGATGCCCTCACTGAATCCCTGGGGTTGCAGACTTGGTCTTCCCTACTTGAGCTGTATAGCAGTAGCTCCTTGTGGCAGTCAGGGTCCATCACCCTTGCCAGTATAACAGTTCCTTTCTTCGTCTCCTTGTCCTTCAGCATGAGGATCCCAGAGCGATCAGGTGCAAGTTCAATGACTGAATCCCCTGGCACAAGCCCCCCCCTCACCATGTGGTCTAGATATGGGGGAGACAGTTCCACGTATCTTCTTTTGGCTCAATGTGTATACTATAGCCTGGAGCAAAATGTCACAAACCAACATGGTGTTAGCCCTGAGATGGAGCCTAGTTGGGGATGACACTCCTCAATACGGTATTCTTTTAGACTGGTTGCTTCTGAATAATGGGATACACAGTCAGACACCAGAGGATCCTGTGGTCCTGTATCCATTGTTTCACCTGTCTTCCATAACAAAGCACCTTTTCTACTAAGGCAATGTTGTACTGTGTATTATGTTAATAGATTCAACATTCTGTAGATCGATAATAGTGGCTCTAGTGGAGGCACTGTGGGCTGGAAAGGCAAACACCTATATGGAGCAAGGGTCAGTTCTGTTAAGGGCAAATTTCTACTCCCTCTAGTGTAGAAGGATCTGATAGAATCAACCTGCCACCATATGTCTGGGTGGAGTCCTTGAGGAATGGTGCCATATCAAGGGCTCAGGGTCATTGTTTGCAGATTGGACATTTAATGTTCAGCCTTGTTGGAGGGGACCCATACACAATCTCCATCCCTGCCACCATGGTTACTGTTTCTAGATTCACTGTCCACCCCTGGAATGGCTTAGGAGGGGACCGGCTGACATCCACGGGGTGAGTCATCCTGTCTACCCACCTGACTGTTGAAAGCCTCCTCTGCAAGGGATGTTCTCTGTTGGGCATCAGCGTGAGACACAAAGATCTACACACTTTCTATTTACCCCTAGAGCTCCATCCACATGTCTTTTCCCCAGACTTCTCTGTCTTATATCTTGCAGTCTCATTCCTTTCAAGTCCCTGACCAAAGCTTTCACCACTCCCCAGGAATCTGTGTTTGGCCATACCTCAGGCTACTTCTCTTTCCATAGAAAGAGAAAATTTCCCTTTACCACTGTACTTAAAAAATCCACTTTGGGATAAAATCCAGCACTGACATATAGTGCCAACCCATCTGTGATGCAAATTCTTTCTTCCTCTATTATTTGGATGTAGGGACACCCTCCTCCCAATCCATGAAGTCATCAGTGTGAGCCGAGGCACAAATGCTGGTGAAACATGGGGAGAATGGAGCCAGGCTAACTAATCACGAAATTTGCTTGTGCATTCCGAACCTGCTGATAGGATCCCAAATGTACTGTTCGTTATGCAAACTGACTTTATGACTTGATGGTTCGGGTAGTGGTGAGCTTAGAACGGTTAGTTTGGATTTCATAGCCATTTGGCATCCCGGATGTTAGATCTCCCGGATGTTAGACGAGGTCCCAAGAGCACACCAGGAACTATTACCAAAAAGGAGAGCGATTCTCTGATTCAGACGGTATGGTCTTGCTCCAGAAACCTGCTATAATCCTCATGTCAGGGTTTGCCCCACTCTTCACATAGCATACTTTTTTTTTCATTTTAAAATTTATTTATTTATATTTACTTTCGGCTGTGTTGGGTCTTCGTTGCTGCGCACGGGCTATCTCTAGCTGCAGCAAGCACGGGCTACTCTTCATTGCGGTGCGTGGGTTTCTCATTTCGGTGGCTTCTCTTGTTGCGGAGCACAGGCTCTAGGCACACAGGCTTCAGTAGTTGTAGCACACAGGCTCAGTAGTTGTGGTGCACGGGCTTAGTTGCTCCGCGGCTTGTGGGATCTTCCCGGACCAGGGCTCAAACCCGTGTCCCCTGCATTGACAGGCAGATTCTTAACCACTGTGCCACCAGGGAAGTCCTTCACATAGCACTGTTACCCACCAGGGATCTCCCTAGCACTGTTCAATCTGCTGGTCATGTGGCCCAAGCAACAGGGCAATTTGCCCCACAGTCCAGACTTGTTGCTGAATTGTTTTTGTGCTCCAGATCCCACTTGAAAGTGAAAACCTTTTTGTCACCTGACAAATTGGTCAGAATAGTATTTTCAAGTGCAGGGCATGCTGCTTCCAATATCCAAAAAAGTTCATGAAACATTGTGCCTCCTTTTTAATGATAGGAGGTATAAGATACAAAAACTTGTCCTCTACCTCAGAATGGATATCCAGGGACATTCCAGGAGGAACGTGCCAAAAGACACCACAGGGATGCCATTAACAAAATTCAACCTGCAGGAAAAATGACTGAGTTTCTTTAGCAAATACATTACAAGGGAAAAAACCAGGCAGATGCAAGGGGAACTGATAAATTAGAAGAGACTTTAAAAACACATTAACTAATTGCAATGTATAGGTTTTATTTTTATCTTTATTCAAACAACCAACTTAAAACTCTTTTGTGACATTTATGAAACAACTGGAAATTTGAAAAATGACTGAATATTTGATGATATTAAGGAATTACTAAGTATTTTTAGATGTGAACATAATATTGTAATTATGTCAGAAAAAGTCTTGTCTTTTAGAAGTATATTTGGAATATTTATGAGTGAAAGTATATAATGTCTGGGATTTGTTTCAAAATAATAGGGGAGGTGGAAAATGAATGAAGTTACAGATGAAAAAAATTGTCAGTGAGTTGATAATTGTTGAAGTTAGTTTAAGGATACTTGGTGATTTGTTATAGTACTCTGATTAATTTTGTATATGTGTGTAATTGTCTATGATAAAAGTTTAAATTTTTTTTAATTTAAAATTTTAAAAATCATTAGTAAGTAATTACATTGGTAGTGCTTCAACCTGAGTCTTTGTAGAATTTATCTCCATGCACTGGCTCACTTACAAGGGCATCTGGGACATTTGCCATCCCATTCTCACCAGATCCCCTTAGTATGATGGTACTAATGTCCTGGGGGAATGTCAGAACAATCAAGTCCTTGCAGACTCTATTAGGGCAGAGACTAGAAAAGTTAGCACAGCCCTGGGGCAAGACAGTGAATGCGCTTCTGTCCCTCTCACGTAAAACCAAACTGATTCTGATCCCCCCCATACTGATCTGGATGGGGAAGAAGGCATTTGCCAGATCAATAGCCACATATCAAGAATTAGGGGCTGGGTTGATCTGCTTTAGTAAGGTAACCACAGCTGGTGCAGCAGCCGCTATTTGAGGCTACCACCTGATTAAGGTTTATGGCTGTCATCCACCAGGATCTATCTTGGATTTTCTGTTTTCTTTTTTGTTTTACAACATCCAGATAGATGAACTGAATGTGAATATTACAGGAACCACTACCCCTGCATCTTTTAAACCTCTGATGGTAGCACTAATCTCACAATTCCCTCTGACATCTATGATTGTTTTACTGTCTTAGCCAGAAAACTGAGGGAGGAAGACAGTGACAAGGGCTTCCACACTGTCTTTCCTATCATTCCTATCATAGCAGGCTTTTATTCTAGAGGTCAGAGAACTAACAACGGGATTCTTCCAACTTCTGACAATATCCATCCCAATGACACATTCAGGGACTTTCTCATAGCAACCCATGCTGAGCATAGGAAGAGAGGCTCCAGGGCAGAAAGCATGTGACTGAAGGCAGATATCACCAGGTACATCTGTATGAAGCTGGTTGGACCCTGTGCAGGACTGGTCACTGAACATTGGCTAGATTATCCGATAAGTGAGGCTCAGAGGATTTGAAGTGGTATATAGGGAGAGTCGTATACAGTCAGATCCGTGTCAAAGGATTATTGGGAGGATTAGATGAGAAAACCATGTAACGCTGCACTACACATTACATACTTAAGTGCTCAAAAGCTGTTAGCGACGCTGTCATTACTGTCATTATAATTATTATCGTTTCCCTGAGGAACAGACCTTTTATTTAGGGAAAGAGCAAGGTGCAGAAAGCTTAGATTATCATACCACTACCTCCTATATCATCTCTGGGATACTTTTCTTAAAAATTCATTTGCTGGCTTGGCCCCATAAGGCAGGCAAACATAATTAAAACTATAGTAGCAATTGCCATTTTACTGCTTCCACTAGAATCTTTTGTTGTAATAACGAGTTATTTTTTTTCAGCTATTTTTCCTTCCCTTTATTAATTAATTTTTTACTCAGTAGCCATGCTGGATACTTCTCATTCCTTAAATTCTCTTTTCAGAGGCCTGTTGTGATTTCATTATGACACCTGGATTCTGAGCTATCCTTATTCTGAATCTTGCTGACTATTATCAGGTTCATAAAGCTTACTTTCATGAAGTGGAAAATCCTAGAAATTTTCAAACTAGTCCAGAGGGGGAAAAGTGAGAAAAATAAAAAGTATCATATTTAAAAGAAAGCAAAATGGGAAAAAAGAAAAAGAATAAGTATAGGGCTTCCTTGGTGGCACAGTGGTTGGGAATCCGCCTGCCAATGCAGGGGACACGGGTTCGTGCCCCGGTCCGGGAGGATCCCACATGCCGCGGAGCGGTGGGGCCCGTGAGCCATGGTCGCTGAGCCTGCGCGTCCGGAGCCTGTGCTCCACGACGGGAGAGGCCACGACAGTGAGAGGCCCGTGTACAGCAAAAAAAAAAAAAAAAAAAAAAAGTATAGAATAGAGAGGAACAGTATACAGCTGAGATGGTAGATATAAACCTAAATAAATCAGTAATTGCTGAATAAAAATGGACTAATGCTTTAGTTAAAACACAAAGATTTTCAAGCTAGATTTAAAAGATCCAAATATTTACAAAAACACATCTAAAATGTGAAGCTGTAGAAAGATATAGATAAGTTATAGAAAGATATAAGATATATAAGATATAGAAAGTTAAGGGATGAAACATCTGCTTCCAGCCAAGATGGAATGACAGGGATCAAATTCAATTTCCTACCTGAAACAAACAAGCAAATATCACAATAAAGTGAGTCATGAACTTTTTGGTTCCCCAGTGCATATAAAAGCTACATTTATACTATACTGCAGTCTATTAAGTATGCAATAGCATTGTGTCTAAAAAGTGACTCATATACTTTAATTAAGAAAATACTTGATTGCTAAAAGAATGTCAACCATCAGGGAGGCATAATCTTTTAGCAATAGTAACATCAAAGATCACTTATCACAGATCACCACAACAAATATAACAACATTGAAAAAGTTTGAAATATTGTAAGAATTACCAAAATATGACACAGAGACTTGAAATGAGCAAATGTTATTGGAAATAGGGCACTAATAGACTTGCTCAACGCAGGGTTGCCACAAACATTCAATTTGCAAAAAATGTACTATTTGCAAAGTGCAATAAAGTGAAATGCAGTAAAACAAGGTGTGCCTGTATATAAAATTCTGGAAAAAGCAAACAATAGTGACAGAAAAAAGACCAGTGGCTGCCTGGCAACTGGTTGAGGAGAATTCAGGGAGAGTCAAGGGAAGGGAGAGGGGCACAAGGAAACTTTTAGGGGTGATAGACATGTTATTTTAATGCACCAAACTATAGCAGGTAAACACGAACTGAAATAAATCTGGTTTAGTCATACGAATAATGGGTAAAATAGACTTTTAGTAAAAAAAAAGCCTTGTTGGTGGTAAAGATGATCACTTCTTAATGATATAATTACAGTCGCCGAAAAGATAGTCAATTTAAATTAAAAAACATTTAATACCATTGTCTCAAATTACATAATGCAAAATGGACAAACCTAAAAAGACAAATAGATAAATCCACAATCTTAGCAGGAGATTTTAACCACTTCTCTCAAAAATTCACTAAAAAGCTGACAAAAATCACAGTAAAAATATGGAAGACTAGAACCGTTAACAATTTAACTTACAAACTTTGCCTAATAGCACCCAGCAACACAGTATTTAGCATGATTATGCTTTTTAAGAGCCTATGGAAAATTTATAAAACTGACCATGTGCTAGGAAAAAGAAGAAATCTCCACGCATTTCTGAGTACTGAAATCACATAGAACAGTGTTGCATGTTGGGTTCTCCAGAAGCATACTCTACCCAAAGGGCAAGGGAGCTGGGGTACTTAAATACCAACTCCTAGCAGTCACTGGTTGGAGGCTGCTCCCTGGGTTTGAGGGTGGGGAGGTATTGATTTCCAACACTTCCTATCTGGGTTGTGAGAGCCAGAGAAAGCACTCAGGCAAAGAAACGCAGGGCGGGCAGTAGGAGGTGGGATCAGTGCCCACTGAAGCGGTAAAGGCAAGGGGGTGGGGCAGAGCACCAACCACAGTTGGAAAAGGGGTGGGTTGAGGAGAGTGGGTAAATAACATGCCAAAGGCCCTTTCCAAAGATATCCCAAATCTTGACCTCTATTCCCCTTAATAAATTTGCCTTCTCTTATATCGCCTGAAGATGGGTGACGCGCCAGTGCCGGCCAAAATGTTTTTTATCACCCCTTTTTGCATGGCCTATGTCAGTGACCTAGCACCGCAGTTTAGAATGCAAAGGTATTTTGCACCTATAATCATAAGCTGGGGAGCCTGATCCAAAATTCTGAGACAGGAAGAGTCCCACATTTACATCCTATTACAAATCCTTACAATTCTTCACCCTTCCCTTGAGGTAACTTGGGCAAATCTTTTTGGAACCCAGAATCTTATTAAAGCCTATATATGTTGGTGAGTAGGGTGTTAATTATAGGAGAGGGAATAGGAGTTTAAATATCTTTGGAAAGTACCGGAGCGTTAGTGATATTTGAAGCATATGGCCCAAATTCTTTTGTTATTTCTCAAAGGGTGAAACAAATTTTTGCGAGAAAGGAAATCTTCTAAAGGCTGGAGTTGATTGTAGTCTGTATTCTGTAAGACATCCATCTGTGCAGCAGCTCTCTTGCCCCCCGGAAGCTCAAGTCCTACGTGTCATCCTCCCACTTACCCATGTAAGTAGTTCAGAGAAAATTTCCATCTCAAGTCCAAAACCAAAAAGTTGGAGAGATCATCTTCACAATCTGTTCAGGCATCAGCAGACCAGAACAACCCCATCCTCCAGAATTGTTGGGCAAAAGTAACGCTGCCACCTCCAACTGAGAGCTCACTTACTTTCGAAGGTCTCCCAGCCCTACCCCTTGGCGTTGGGCAGTTAACTTTCTGCAGGTTCTCTCAGAGACATCCCTCCATTCCCTATGCCTGCCTTCTTAGATGAGAATTCTGTATGGCTTATCTGAACTACAGTCTCCGGGATTTTCTTGCCTCCCACTGCTATCTACCCTGTGTGATCTGTGGCCAGGATAAGCCACTTAAGATACCACTTTCATCTTTTTTTTTTTTTTGTGGTACGCTGGCCTCTCACTGTTGTGGCCTCTCCCATTGCAGAGCACAGGCTCCGGACATGCAGGCTCAGCAGCCATGGCTCACAGGCCCAGCCGCTCCACGAACCCGTGTCCCCTTCATCGGCAGGCGGACTCTCAACCACTGCGCCAGGGAAGCCCCCACTTTCACCATTTTATTCTCTTGTGCAGTGCCTACTCTGGCTACCATTTTTTTTATCCAAGGCCACACCCTGACTTTCAAAGTTCTATCCTTCTTTATTTTTAATTAGACCAATTTTTCTTTTTTTGGCCATGCTGTGCCCTGCTCCCTGCAGTGGAAGCACAGAGGCTTAACCACTGGACCGCCAGAGAAGTTCACAATCCTCCTTTATCTGTCTGAAATATCCTAACTCCCAATGTGTATCCTGTGCCCTCCCTTATCTGGTCTGTTGCCCAGACTCAGGATGCTTTTCTTTCTCTCACTTTTCTTTCTCTCATGTTCTTCCTATTCCATTTCTACCTAGTGCTAACATACCCAAATATCACTAAATGAGATTATATGTGTACAAGAATCTTGTGCTCTAACTTGACATAGTCAATCTTCACATGTTGGTCCCCTCTCCAGAAGCCTCATCCGTTACAATTTTGGGTCCCCTGGTCCTACAAAGGTCTCCATTTCAGAGGAATGAGGCAGAAAGGGAAACTGATTTCAAACTTTAATCAACAGGGTCTTCCAAACCAATTAATCTAAGAGCCTACGCTTCTGTGACTCTTTCATTCCGTTTTATTTTTTCCATAGCATTTATCTTAATTTGAAATTACCTTATTCGTGTATTTATTGATTGTCTACCCCTCCCCACTAAGTGTGAACGCCACTGGATCAGTGCTTGTCTTGTTCAACATTTAATCCCCCAGCACCTGTGCTTGGCATAGAACAGGTGCTCAAGAAATAGTAGTTGAATGAATGAATGAATCTATTTCATGAAGCCTTCTCTTATTTGGTTAGCTGGTATTGATTTCTCACTTTCCTGACTGTTAACTCAGTACCTCGTGTGTGCCCTTTCGGTTATATCTAGTGTGGCAGCTTACTAAAGTTGTCTGAACTTATTTTACACATGTATCTCTTATTTCCCCAACTAGACGTACTTCTTGTTGGTAAGAATTTAAGCTTGGTGATTGAGATCACTGGTTTTGGAACAAGACAGAACTAAATTTTAATTACATTAATCAGCTGTGTGACTTTGAATAAATTACTCAACCTTTCTGAACTGGGACAAGGTAAGAACAGTACTTTCCTCCCAGGATTGGTGGAAGGATTCAATGAGAAATCCTATGTTAAAGTGCTTGTTAGAGTGCCTTGGAGATAGTAAATCCTCATTAAATATCAGATACTTTTAATTTGAAAAAAATACATACAGAAAATATAATGTATACTTATATACATTATAATATATATATTTTAAAAATACAATGTATGTTTTAATATACATGATAACATATATTATTAAAAAACATAGTGTCTATTTTTAAAAAGAAAATAATATAACAATGATGTGCTCACCACTCAGAATTAACAACTGTTAACATTTCACCATTTTTCAGATATTTTTAAATAAAAGAAATAATGCATTATAGATAAACATAGATATAGATAAACATAGTGCGAAATGTTATTATGACTATGATTATGCTTTCCACCCAGAAATGCTCCTTGAGGGTAATAATCATGTCGTATATTTTTTCCAATCCTTCCTTCTTCTGTTCCAGCCCTTCTAGAACAGACGATGGTATAGGTGCTCTAGGAATACTTGCTGAATTAAATTGAGATGATAGTTTATTCCCTCTGGAGAGATCTGATTTAAAGAGATAAGAGGCTTCTTGATTGTCAGAGCCAGGAAAAATCTGCAGTGTTTCTAGATCATGTATGAAAGATTTTATTAAGTCTATCAACCCTGTGACAAAGCTGGAGATAAAGTCTCTCCCTGTAAATCTCGGAGGGGCAGTCTCCTTTTGTGAACCAAATCAGAGGTCGCAGGAGCTGGGTGGCCCCACTGACCAGAACCAGCACCAGAGCGGGAATCAGAAGACCTGGGCCAGCTGTCTCTATTTGCTTCCTAACAAGTCCCCTGGCCTCCTTTGAGCTCAGACTCTTCACCTTCCTAATGAATTGGTCCAAATGGTTGAGCTCTCGGGTCCTACCTGTAAATGCTAAATGGTGTGATACTCTGAGTCCAGTGAGTTTGGCTCCCTCATAGTTTAAAGTTGAATAGTTATCTATTTCCATGTAACAAGATACCACAAAACTTAGTGGCTTAAAAAACAAACATGCATTGTCTCCGTGTTTGTGTGCTGGGAACCCCAGCATGCTTAGCTGAGGCTCTCTCACAAGGTGACAGGCAAGGTGTCATCAGGGGCTGCAGTTAGCTCAAGGCTGGACAGAGGGAGGATCTGTGTCCAAACTCAATCAGGTGGCTGTTAGCAGGTCTTAGACCCTTGCCGGCTGGGGTAGAGACAGGGATTCCTTGCCAAGTGGGCTCCTCCATAGGGCTGCTGGAAACCAGGCAGCTGGTTATCTTCAGAGGGAGAGAGGAAGGGGGGGGGACTGAGAGCGAGGGAGGAGGAGGAAAGAGGGGAGGGAGTACCCAAGGTGGAAGCCACCGTCTTTTTTTGAAATTAACCTCAAGAGTAACATCCTTTCACCTCTGCCCTCTTCTCATTAGAAGGGAGAGAATACATCCAGCTCATGCTCAGTGGGAGGGAATTACCAAAAGCGTGAGAAACAGAAGGTGGAGATCGCTGGAGCCATCTCAGAGGACGCCTACTATAAAATGGAAATGGAGACAAGGTTGGATGGAGACACAGACAGGACCAGGAAGAATTTACCTGGTGGGGCCAGTGATGCCGACACAGATAGGGTGACCAACTCATCCCTGTAGGCTTGAGACTTGTTTTTAGCGCTGAAGTCCTGCAGCCCAGGAAACCCCTCAGTCCCTGGCACATCAGGACAGTTGGTTACCCTACGGGCGTTCCGGTGATTGCTAGTTCTCCGTGGCAGGGTGTGCCCTGTTAGTATGGAGGTGCTGCCATCACAGTAGCTCTCTGCAGACAGAGCCAATATCACCAAGGGGACAGGGTCTACACTGAAATGGGCAACGCGTGACTTGCCATAGTGAGAAACGTGTTCCTCATTTGGCAGCTTGTGCCTTCCCTGGGAAGACCTTCTTGCTGAATGGTATACAGTTTACTGCGTCACGCAGGGCATTGTTGCTAATGCCACTTTGGCTGGCACTGGGCTGGTGGCTATTGGCATGTCATCCTGCAGCAAGAGCACCATGCCATCGTGACAGATGGAATCGTGTGCTGTCATGCTGTGGAATCAACAGGTCCATCATGTATGAAAGAGACAGACAAGAAAAGGGTTTCAGAAAGTCAGAACTCAGACAGAAGCCCAGGAGATTTAGGGATATTGTCAAGGCAGTGCTAAGAGCTTTGAACTTTTTTGAGATGAATTTTCTGAAAATGAAACCAAGTAGACCAATGTCCTTTGAAAGGCTTTGCAAAAGCATTTGGCATCGAAGATAAGTTCCACCCACTCTTGTTTTTTTCTTTCTTAGTGGCAACAAATGCCCGGATGGAAGCTCATCTCCCTCCCACCATGACCACAATAAATCAGAGCAAAACAGAGAGAAAAAAGAGGAAGAGAAACAAAATCCTCCAAATCTAATTAGACTTTCAGTTCCGCCTCTGCTTTGCCATTTTTTTGTGCCTGTGTGGCTAAACCGGGTGTCAAGTTAATAGAAAAATTATTTGGTGAAATCTCCTTTAAGAAACACTTTTGCTGAGAATAGTAAAAGATATCTCATACATTATCACCATTTTTTTTTTAACTTGAGAGTCATCCCCGTTCCACTAGAATGTAATTCGTCTTACAATTATGACTATAATTCCCTGCGTTTTCCTTAGAAACCTTGGCAAATACACTCTCAGTGAAGAGAAATAATACCAGGAATAGAAAAGGAATGATTGTTAGTTTCAATGCAATGTATCTCTTAGTAATAAGAATGGTAGGGAGAAAGGGGTAATAAGGAAAGCACCGCACTAGATGGATGTGGATGTGCTAATAGTTCCAGCAGCTCAGATGTTTGGAGGTTGTATCTGGCTTTCCTTAGGCCACTATGGGGAAAGGAGACAACAATTACAGATAGAAACCACTAGAAGCTGTGAGAGTGGGAAGGGAATCCCAGATACTAGCCAGGATGATGCAATTTCACAGGGTCTGTTAATTATTCTCTCTCACACTTTCTCATGTAGAATCCCACCTTGCAGAGGAGGCAGGGAAGGTGTTATTAACCCCACTTTATCTAGGAGGAAAGGGGTAAAGAGACTTCCTTCACATATCTGAATTCCCAGCCAGTATCTTATCCCTGGACCTGGAAGTCCTCACTAGAACATGATCCTAACCAGAACTGAATCATGTGTCATTCAGTGCCTAAGTAACCCATGTCTCAGCACTTAACACCCATTAAACAACCCCCTTCACAAAATGTTACAAAGGAAAAAATGTCATTTTCTTTTTTTTCCCAAATAGATTTTAATGTTGTTTTAGACAAAATGCACAATTCAATAGAAATAGCATTTGACTTAGGTCAGAAAACTTAGGTACAAGTCTAATGCCACTATCCAATTATTATTGGGCTCTTTTTCCTTTTTTCTTAGAGGTACAATAGATATATAACATTATATTAGTTTAAGATGTACAATCTAATGATTTGCTATTTGTATATATTGCAAAATAATCGCCATAAGTCTAGTTAACATCTGTTATCCTACACAGTTACAAAACTTTTGTTTTTTCTTGTGATGAGAACTTTCAAGATCTATTCTTAGCAAGTTGCAAATACGTGGCACAGTATCATCAACTATAGTCACCATGTTGTACATCACATCCCCATGACTTATTTATTTTAAACTAAGTTTGTGCCTTTTGTCCCCCCCAAATGACATTTTTCAATCCCCCCTCTTCTAAGAAAGATGGATGCCAAGGAAGTTCTTTTGTGAGGATGAAAATGGAAGGACATAAGAGAAGCTCTAAATTTTTCCATGGGAAAAAGGGAGGTGAGGAGACAGTGAGGCTGAACTCCAAGTAGCTGAGAGTCGGCTTAGTGGGAAGGGCAAACCCCTGGGTCTTAAGGGGAAATTAGAAGGATCTTGATAAAATGTTGCTGAGTGAACTCTAATATAGCTCTCCCCTCGGTCTTATCACAAATCTGTCAAAATGTATGCAACCGCCCAGTGCTTTCGGAGTTTGAGCTCTTTTACATGGGCTTGTTTGTTTGTCTTGCTATTCGGGGGATGCGGGGGATGCAGTAAAGTGCTGAGGTGGCCCCAGTGGAGCACTGAGAATGAGTGTGGATACTGCCCACACAGAGGAGATCGCCCTCGGTCACCCTGGCCAGAACTAGAGCAACTCAGTGGCTTGACACATTAGACAGGGTCAGAAATGATGCTGCAGAGTCATAGATGTGCTCAGGAAATAAGGGCATTCATTTATTTATTTTAGAGAGTCATTTAGGGTGAAGAACACCCTTGGATACTCTAGCTCGGGAGTAGGAATAAATAGCACAGCATTCTGGAGGTTTGTCATTGGGATGTCTTCTCCCGACTGATCCTAGATGGAGAACAGTGTATCAGGAACAGAATAGATGGGACTTCGCTGGTGGTCCAGTGGTTAAGACTTTGCCTTCCAATGCAGGGGACGCGGGTTCAATCCCAGCCTTGGGAATCTAAGATCCCACTATGCCTCGTGGCCAAAAAACTAAAACATGAAACAGAAGCAATATTGTAACAAATTCAATAAAGGCTTTAAAAGTGGTCCACATCAAAAAAAAAATAATAAGAATAACTTATCAAGAGCTCTTCCAATCCAGGCTAACTTTCCCTATTTTCTCTATTGCTTTTCCTGATGATATGTTAATTACATAAAGGGAAATGATGAAACCTTGCCCCTACCCATTCAATTTGCCCCCCACCTCTGGCCCAGAATCTACTGAACTCACACTTTGATCACCAAAGCTTAAAGATACCAGATCCTGTGCTTTAAAATCAAGCAAGTCAAACATATTAGCAACAGAAGCTTGCAATAAGTCTTTGCACAAATCTCTTACTGAGAAAATAACCTTTTGTGGTTTCTGGCAATTAACCAATTTGCTATTCTGTGTGGGATTCTGAGACGCCTATATGTTCCATTGGCTGGTAGCACACTTCGTTTATTAGGAGTAAAAATCAGTTCTTTATACCAGTCCTGAACCACAGCTGAACCAGAACAGAAGAGGTGATGCCCCGGAGAGAGGATGGTGCTCAGCAATGGGATGGGACTCACCCTACTGCCCCTCCCCCCATGGCCTGAGTAGCAGAGAAAAAAATGGGTGGCCACATGCCAGTGAAACATCTGTGTCTACTGCAGAAAAACCCCGTATTCATTCCCTCTGCTTTTGGACTCATTGCAGGAATCTCATTATGAACTCATTTCATCTCTCCGGGGAGCAAGCTGATGGAAGACCCTGTTAAAATTGTATTTCAGTGTCTTGAACCTATTTAAAGCAGACTGCTGGGAGGTTATTATCATTTCTGTCGTTAAAAGTGGAAACAATGCTAACCATAATAATATTTTTATCGAGCACTCAAATCACAAATATTTATTGAATAAGTATTATGTCTACCTAGCACTATTGGAGCTTCAAAGCAGCTTGGTACCTTGCCCCGTCTCAAGAAATTACACCATAGGTGGAAGAGAAGATGCACCTTAAAATATTTTTAGTAGAGTTGGGCTGTGTAGTGGAGAGATTCAGCCCAGAGATATGGAAGACCTAAAGTCTAGTTTCGGCCCCAACGTTTATTCCCTGTGTGACATGGAGCAAGCCCTGTGGGCCTCAGTATCCTTATTAATAGAGTGACAGTTTTACCCTACATTATAGATTCACCAAATAGGTATCGAGCATGTATGTATCAGGCGTCATAGGGGGTTATAGAAAGAAAATAATCCATACTTGAGTGGGAGCAGCAGAAAAACCAACTGATAATTATAGTATTCCATGCAAGGTAATGTAATAGAGATTTGTTCTTTCAATCTTTCATGTATTCATTTAGCACCTACTACGTGCTAGTCCTCTTTAAGGGCTTGGGACACATCAGTGAACAAAATGGACAATTGTCTCCTACTTTCATGGAGATTAGTAGGGAGAAGACAGTGTAAATAATAACAAGGAAAAATAAAAAGATAAATTGTATGTCAGAAGGTATTGTAGGAAGATAAAATTGAGGAAGATAAAATAAGATAAAAGGAGAGTAAATAGGATCAGAAGTGGGGAGAGGATGGGGTGAGAAGAGCTGAGAAGGTGATTTCTGAGCAAAAGTTTGAAGGAAATGAGGGAGTTAATCCCACAGATAGCTGGGGAAAGAGTATTCTAAGTAGATGGTCCAGCCAATGCAAGGTCCAATGCAGTATATGAGGGACGGTGAGAAGGCCAGCATGGCTGGAACAGGTAAGCAAGGGGCAGGTGAGGAGGTGAGGACAGAGAGAGGGGTGTTTGGTAGGGGCAGACTGTGTTAGTTCCTGTGGGACCCTGGAAGGATGGATATTGGATCTTAACTGTGAAATGCGGAGCTTTGGGAGGGTTCACAGTAGAGGAGGTTAATCTCTCACTTATGGAACGAACGACAAACATCTTTACAACCCCAAGGAGCTTGAACCATAGCCTCAAGACAGCACTGGAGTGACATGCGCTATTTGAATTTTAGAGGTTACTTCTGACAGCTGCAGAGAGAACGGGTTGCAGCATGAAGACTGAAGGTATCAAGAGAAGCCTTTTTCCCCAGGTTTGCTGAGATATAGTTGACACAGAACATTGTGTAAGTTTAAGGTGTACAATGTGTTGATGGGATACACTTATATATTGCAAAATGGTGACCACTATAGATTAGCTAACACCTCCATCACGTCACATAATGACCATTTCTTTTCTGTGGTGAGAACATTTAAGATATATTCTCTTAGCAAGTTTCAAGTATATAGTACAGTATCATTGTTAACTATAGTCACCACGTTGTACATGAGATTTCGGGAACTTCTTCATCTTATAACTGGAAGCTTGTACCCTTGGACCAACATCTCCCCATTTTCTTCATCCCTCCCCACCCCAGTCCCTGGTAACCACCACTCTACCCTCTGCTTAAAATAAGCCTCTTTTAAAAAGCAAGACAGGCTGAAACTCATATGATATTAGAGATGGAGAGGAAGATCCAAATCAAAATATCCTAAGGTAACAGAATCAAAAAGACTTTATGACCAGTTTTATTTAAAGAGAAAGGGAGAGGGTAGCCACCAAGTTTCAGGCTTGGGCAAACTGGATGAATGGTGCTTATGTATCGCTGAGAGAAAAAAATACACAGTTCAGGCTTAGGTAAGGTAGGTTGGATAGAAGACCCATTCCATCTCAGACTTGTTGAATGTGGGATGCCTGTGGGCCACAGCGATGGAGATGTTCAGTGGGTAGTCATGATAGACATCACCAGTGCTCGTCAATACCTGCCTCTGCTCTCCTTCCAGGCTCCTGGAAGCCTGCACTTCCTGTCCCCTTGCCATTGGGCAGGGCCGTGTGATTTGCTCTGACCGCTGGATTGTGCATGAAAGTGATGTGTGCCCTTTCTGGCACTATTGGCAGCTTCAACCAAAAGTGCCTCTTGGACATCCACTGTGTGCCAGCTATTGTGCTTGCAGCAGTGAATGAAACAGACCGAGTGCTTGCTTTTATGGATCTGATCTTCTAGTTTGGGGAGGTAGACTGACAAAACATTTTTTTTTCACCCCATGTTATTTCTGAAACTGGGATGCACTATATAATTGATGGTATGTCATGCTTAATTTTTTTCTTGTGAGTAGCATACAAAATAATAGTATGTCTTACAACTGATGACATCTTAAATTTGATAAAAAATGGTTATAGGTCATAATAGTCACTATAATATAAAAAACGACTGTTGATTTAACCAAAAGTTCTGATATACGATGTTGGTGTGTCGTGGGAGGCTGGTGAAGGATAGCAGAAGCGGTGTAAATGAGCTAAATTCTCTTTTGTTATTGTGGGAAGTCAATAGATAATGTTTAAAATGGGAATAACAGGATATGCATGTTATTTAAAACAATGAGATAAACACTCAGGGAATTAGAATCAAGAGTGATTGCCTCTCTGACTGGAGTGGAGAAGGATTGGGCAGGGGACTGCTGGTAACCAGCAAAAGCCTTTTCATACCTTTTCATGTTTTTTTTTTTTTTTTGATGTGGACCATTTTAAAAGTCTTAATTGAATTTGTGACAATATTGCTTCTGTTTTATGTTTTGGTTGTTTTTGGCTGCCAGGCATGTGGGATCTTAGCTCTCTGACCAGGGATCGAAACTGCACCCCCTGCGTCTTAACCACTGGACTGCCAGGGAAGTCCCATATACCTTTATACTTTTAATCATGTAATATATTTCTTTGATTAAAATATAAACTAATTTTTTTTTTTTTGGCCATGCCACACGGCTTACAGGATCTTAATTCCCCAACCAGGGCTTGAACCCCGGGCCGCTGCAGTGAAAGCACAGAGTCCTAACCACTGGACCTCCAGGGAATTCCCACAAACTAATTTGTTTAAAATGACTGTGTGTGTCTTAGGTTGTATTCCCTGAAAGCAAAGGCTGACAGGGACTCAGGTGCCTAGGATTTATTGAGCTCCTCAGGAAAACTCTGAACGGAAGCAGGTGCAGCAGGGTAAGGAGGGGGCGGAGCTGATCCAGGAAGGGTCCTCAGCTAGTCTAGCCTTGGTGGATCCATGGAAAGCCCTGGGTCATAAGTTGCTCTGCAGAGTGGTCCCACCTTGAGACAGGAGGACTGTATCGGTTGGTCAGTGACTGACCCCTGGGTGGGTTGTGACTTCTTAGGTATCTCAGGGTGAAGGTTCTTTGTCAACTGAGGGAATATGCATGTCATTAGCATAACTCCATGGCAGCCGGGGAATGGGTACGCTAGCTGGAAAGGTGCACCTCTGGGTGGGGCGTCGACAGTGTTTTCTCTACCACGGCATAAATCCCAAGGATAAATGTACAATTTGAGTAGTCAGGGATTTGGGGCTTGCAAGTGACGGAAAGCTGCCCCCAACTAACCTAAGGGAAAACAAGGCAGGGGAAGGGTTTTATTGACTCAATATCAGACTTGGCTGCATCCAGGGCTCACTCAAAGAACATCACCAGGGCTCCATACATCTCTCCCTCTCTCATATAGGTTCTTTCAGCGTGATGATAACCATGATATTCCACAGCCCAGGGGTCCCATCCAGCTGGCTTAGCAATTCCAGTGGAAGAACAAGCACTCTGGCAGAAAAGTACCAGGGAGGTTGCTGATTGAGCCCCTGGGGTTGTATGCCTCTCCCTGAGCCAACCACTTCAGGCCTCAGGTGGGAGGGAGAAAGGTACTCCGTGGTGAGGCCCAGGGGCAACTCTATCCCAACCACATGTGAAGGAGGAATTTTCCCATGGAAAAGAGGAATTCTGTTACCAGAAGGAGAAAGGGCTGTTAGGTATGCAAAAACCCAATGGCAGTCCATGACCATCCATTCCTAATTCTTCTCATTCTCCTGTGGCCAGAACCTTACTATCAGAGGGGGAGGAGATTGCACTCCTTTATTCACTCCAGTTCAAGGGTACAGCCAACCCTTCTAACCTTAGCCGCCATCTTTAGGAAGCCCAGGGACGGATGTGAAGTGAAATTGGTGACTCCAGTTAGTTCCTCTCACTTCTGCTCTATGCCAGGAGGTCTGAGAGGAGTAGAGGGCTCGTGGAAGGTCAAACTAGAAGGGGGAAAAAAACCGCACTTTTTTTGACCCAGTGGTAAGACAATAAATTCCGTAGCTGTGAGGTCTTGAATCACGATATTACGACTTTTTCAGTCTTGAAGGTGCGTCTCTGCCATCCTGCTTATTCACATGAGTTGAGAGGAGCCGGAGGTGGGGAGGCGAGGGGTTGGGGATGAAACATCCTCGCATGATGCTTTTAGCAATGACTGTTTAGCTAAACAGGACTCATGCCTCTTTTTCTTCAGCATTAAAACTACGCTTTAATGAAATAGAGGGAAACGTTTAAGAAAAGAACACATTGGGCTTCCCTGGTGGCGCAGTGGTTGAGAGTCCGCCTGCCGATGCAGGGGACACGGGTTCGTGCCCCGGTCTGGGAAGATCCCACATGCCGTGGAGCAGCTAGGCCCGTGAGCCATGGCCACTTAGCCTGTGCATCAGGAGCCTGTGCTCCGCAACGGGAGAGGCCACAACAGTGAGAGGCCCGCATACTGCAAAAAAAAAAAAGAAAAGAACACATTAATTCACTCGTTCCATGATGGATTTTATATTTCCCCTTCACATGATATTTCGCAGCTCAGAATCTCTAAGCTGCTTTTAGTAAACAAACATTACACCTTGCATAAAATTAGATTCTGATTTAGACTTTAAACACCAGCCGGCCTAACATCTTGCACCTCCAAACCTATCCCTAGCTCAAGGTTGGACCTTGTGGACATATAGGAAAAAGTAAAAATTGAGTCTTAAGTCATTACATACATTGGGGAAATAGTTAATACTGAAAAGCAAAGTGATGGGGAAATGTCAAACTCTACAAGATGACGGTTTCCAGCAATGGAAGGCAGAAAGCCCACCACGGAGATATTAACATTGGAGCAGCAGCGTGGGTCTTAGAGCACTGTATCAGAATCACTAGGGATGCTTATAAAAAAGGCAGATGCCTGGGGACCCACCCCAAACTTAACATGAATCACTGTCTCTGGGGAGGTGGCGGGGGGAGCCAGATATTTACACGTTTAAGAAGTATCCAGGTGATCTGGTGCACATTAATGCTTAGCGAAACAGAAAGCCACCAGACTAGGTAGAACTCTCTCTTTGGCACCCAACAGTACCTGGCACTTCATAGCCACTTAAATTTTAAGGCTGCTTTGGAGAGCTAAAGTTTTGTTGGGACAGATAAAGAAATTAGCAATGCAACTGTGATGTATTCATCATAATACGATCACTTTGTAGAAAGAGAGCAAGAAATGCTTAGCATGAGGATAGTATTTTTAAAGAGAAAGTACTATTTGATCAGGAAATCCCTACCTCAAGTTTCAAAGGATAAAAGAAATGAATGGATTGACAGGACTTAAAAGGGTGTTTCTTTTGCTCCATTTGGGAGCAAAAATGTCTGTCCTTGTCTTACACAAAGTAGTTTTTCAGCCTTCTCTGAAACCTTGGCTTCAGCCAATGTGAATGCCTGTGGAATTTGTGTACATCAAGTGGTGGGATTTTTCCAACCAAAGTGTTTTTTTCCACGGAGATAAATTTGCTAACCAGCAGCTGAAAGAATATATATTTTTTCATCTTGTTAACTATACTTAAGCCTCCAAATCCTACTTTAGAATTGAAAGATTAGATAATAATTTCAAATTTCCGTCCCTCTGAGAACTTTTGCTTTGATCAGAACTCCTAGTGGAATATGAACTTGTTTACTTGTATTTCCCCCAAATCGCCCTCTACTTATATACTAGCAGTTATTGAAGGGTGATCTAAATACTTGAGACAATCTGGGTCTGGAAAGGAGGAGTCCCTGGGGACCTGATAAGAGAATAACCCCATGACCTGGGGAGTTGGCCCATCTGCAAAGCCCAGTCCTGAGGTGTTCTCACCTGGCAAGAAACATTCTCGGGCATGGTATACCCAGTCCTGCTCAGGCTACTGTTGTCACAAGGGCTTCTGAGAAAACCAGGCTTGCCAGGGTCAGTGAGTGGTCAGGCGGGCACCAGGGCTGTGGTCACACAATGTGATGAGGTGGCTGTGATGCAGGGCTGGACTACACAGAGGCAAGTCTCCATCCCAAAGCAAACAGGTCAGAACAAAGCAAGCAAGCTAAGTTCCTTGGTACCAGGCAGAGTCCAGGGGCAAGCTCCAGTCCTCAGGGAGGCTGAGTTACTCAGCAGGGTAAGTGATTAGACGTGAGAAGGATGGAAGGGTACAAGAGCCCAGCCTTCAGACTAAGCCATTGTGGGGAGGCCTTAACAGTCACAGGAAGCAGCCTTAGGGGAACCAAGTCTTCGATTGGCCTGGAGGAGACTGACTCAGTGAGAGAGGAGTCTAAAAGCCATACAACGTTCATTTTGCTCACTGATCTGTAATTTGGGCAGGGCTCAGGTGTGGAAGCTCACCTCTGCTCCATTCAGCATAAGCCGGGCTCGTCTGAAGTCACTCACTCCCATGTCTGGAGAGTGATGCTAGCTGGAAGCTGGGAACTTAGTTGGTACCGTCAGCTGGAACAACCTTATGTGGCCTCTCCATGAGACCTGGGCTTCTGCACAGCATGGCGGCTGGGCTCCATGGATCAACATCTCGAGAAAGAGAGGGCCAAGCAGAGGCTATGGTGCTTTTGATGACCTAGCCTCAGAAGTCCTATAGCATCTCCTCTGCTGCATCCTGTTCACTGAGGCTGTTCTGTTCTATTCATTCATTGCAAAGTCCCAACCAGGTTCAAGGGGAGAGGAAGTAGATCCCCCTTCTTAATAGAGAGTGTTAAAACTCTGGGGAGAAAAAGCACCTGGGAATATAAATATCGGAAATATTGCTGTGGCCGTTTTTGGAAAATTCAGTCTGTGACAGTCGCAGTATAAAATCAGGGCTGTGGCAGTTGGTACACTTCCTCTTCCAGTCAGAAGGGCTCTGGTACTGGAGTCCACTTTAACCTGGGAGGAGACAGAGACTGGGGACGGCAGATGGTGAGAACTAGGTGTCAGCACCCCATCCCAGCTTTGAAAGGCAGAGCAGAAGAAATGAAGTAAAAGAGGAAGGGGGAAGTTGGCAAGAATTCTTCCTTCTGCTGTTCAATAACTATTTAATAGCGTGATAGGAGAAGCCTGGCATCTCCTGCTTGGATTTTGTTTCTAATTGAATCCCTCTCTGGGAACACACAGGCAGTACAGTCTTGAAGATGGTACCTATACGAGACTGATAAGGTTCATCACACAGCTCGAGATTAACTATAAATTCCTAATGGGTTGATGTAAGACACGTCTCCACTTCACAGCAGACAAAGAGGCAAACACAATGATCCACGAAAGAAAGAAAGAGAGATGCTGCGTGAGTGAAATGAGCCTTTGTATGTCACCTTCCTCACCTTGTGTTTTTGTAGCTGTGCCTTCAGACTTGCAGATCGCTGCCTGAGGTTTACTGGAGGTTTCTTTCAGGCATCAGTAAAAGTGATCTGTGGGCTGGCCAGGCTTGTATTTTCCATGCTCAGGATTCAGTTTACAACATGTAACTTGGGAAGGGGTATCTGGAGGACTGCTTCCCCATCCAGGAAAGCTTCTATTCCGGGAAGTCAAAGAGGGCTTCCACAGTCCATTGGCGCTTGATGATGCAGGGCTTGAGTGAGAGGAAGTGGAGCTTGCTGCCTCTCTTCCCTCCTGGCAGACTGCACCGTGAAGGTAGTCTTGGGAACACAGCCTACATTCCGCGCCCCAGAGGGCGGAACTAATGCTGCGTGCAGGAAAGTTCTGCCTCAGTTGATCAGGCTGCTCCAGAAGCCTTTGGCATATCTTCCTCTTTTCCATTGCTCCAGTAAGGTTGCTTCCCCATGTCCCTCCTGGCCCCCTCTTTCTTCTTAGGAGGTGTTTCTATTTACATACGGATAACGCCTTTGGACTGGCAGACACATGCACTGAGTAAGTTACCGTGGATGCGAATCAGCACACCAAGCATCAGACTGCTCTCTCTCAAGACACCAGGCTTCCTTTAGGCCAGCTCTTCCCCCTGGGATGTCTGCATTCAGCTTGCCCACCCTCAGAGAGAAGGCCCTTTCCCAGGAATCCTCTAAGGGCAGAGCCGGAATGCTCACCTGCCCAATTTTTTTTTCTTTTTCACCCCACAACTTTAATCATCAAAAACGCTTTGCGCAGCACCGGCTTAATCCGTGGAATGGCACTGGTCCCTCTGTTTGTATGTGCGAGATTTTGTAATCATCAACAGCAGTAAATCCCATTGCACCATGTGGTTCAGGGACAGGACAGCCAAGAAACAGTCCAGAGACAAAAATGTAAGCAGATCCAATCCATACCGGCGTGATGGTCTGTTTGATGTGTCAACTTGGTTACGTATCCATTTGTTCAATCATACACTAATCAAGGTGTCCATGTGGAAGTGTTTTGTAGAATTGACTAACATCTACAATCAGTTGACTTTAAGCACAGGAAATGATCCTCGATATTGTGGGTGGGTCTCACTTGATCAGTTGAAAGGCCTTAATTGTAAAACTGAGGCTTCCTTGAGGAAGAAGGATTTCTGCCTCAAAACTACAGCATCAGCTTCTGCCCCAGAGTTCGCAGGCTGCCAGCCCATCCTTCAGATTTCAGACTTGCCAGCCTCCACGTAAGCCAATTCCTTGAAATAAACATCGCTCTATCTATCTATCTATGTATCTATCATCTATCTATCCATGTATCTATCATCTGTCTATCCATCCATCCATCCTATCTCCTACTATTTCTGTTTCTCTGGAAAACGCTGACTGCAACTGGCATCTAGTGAAAGGCAATAAAGTGGAGCCAATTCATAGTCACAGAAACATATATTGACTTTCCTTACCTCCCTTATCACTTGATTCTCCAATTCCTAATCCCTCATACTCTGTAGCTAACCCCTGGAACCCTCTCTGCAGTGTATATATACACATACACACAAACAAGCATGTATATATCTGTGTCTGTATCTACATGTGTCTGTGTCTGTGTCTATGTCCATTTCTATAGTCTCCACAGCTTTCCTCTATAACACTGCTCGCTCTTCCTCGCTTCCCTTCTCTCCCTCTCCCTATTCTGCTGGTCTCTCTTGTAGTTCACTCAGGCACTTCTGATCCAGATCCACCGTCTTCATGCCTCTGCCTCCCGTGAGAAGCCCTCTCTGCCCAGGGGTGGGGATGGAGAAAAAGGAAAGAGGGAACTGAGAGAGGACAAGCATGTATGTATCTTATTGGGCAAGAGTGAGGAAAAGAGGACATGTATCCTCACATCTTAGTCACTTTTTTAAATTCTTTTTTTTTTTTTGACCACGCCCCACAGCATGTGGGATCTTAGTTCCCCAACCAGGGATTGAACCTGCACCCCCTGCAGTAGAAGCATGGAGTCTTAACCACTGGACCACCAGGGAAGTCTCATTTTTTAAAATTCTATGAAGTTTGCCAAACTACTTTTACACTTAATTTAAAAATTCTCCTGAAATCTTCATAACCTGTAAGGTTATTTGTATATTACCGTTAATTTAGATTATGGAGGTATTATTCATTTTTAGAGATGAGAAAACCAAGAATTAGAGAAATTAAAAGTTCGATCCAAGGTCCCACTTTAGGTGTCCCTTTACAAATCACAAAGTTGGGGTGAGAGCCTAAGGTTTCTGACTCCACTGCATTATACTGGTTCTCTATAAAGGAGAATGTGCTTGGTTTACGTTAATTAATCATTTACCAAACATACATCAGAGGCAACGGACTCCAGATAGGTGCAATAGGAAGTTGAATAAGACACAATCCCCACCTACAAGATACAAGGAAGCAATAGTTTGTGGTTTTTCATTGTAGTATAGCATTCCATTGAATGAATATACCACAATTTATTTATCCATTCTAAAGCTGATGGACATTTAGGGCTCTTGTGAATAAAGCTACAATGAATATTTCTGTTTGTGTCTTTTGGGAGACATAAACATTCATGTCTGTTGTGTATATTCATAGGAGTGGATTTGCTGGGTCATTAGCTACTGCATGATTAGCAAATGAAAGGATGAAGCCTCTAATATTTACACTGGGAAGGTATAATTATTCATGCTAGGCTTAAGCCACCTCTGTGTTGGACACCTGCATCACCGTCTCACAGCTGTGCACTGTCCCTCCCCATCTCTGCTTAATAATCTCGGTTGCCATGGTTCCAGCATCCACTGCAATATCTCATACTGGGCATCAGAGCCTAGCACGTGAGGCTCATGAGGGTACTTTCTCATGGGAGAGCAGCACGAGGTGCTGGCAAAGTACTAAACTGAATGACTAGAGATCTGGAATACTCTCAGGCTCTGATGTAAGGAGGCTGTGTGGTCCTGAGCAACTCAGCCTCTCTGAGAAACAAAGAGGAAGATTAGACGGTTGTCCAGGCCACTTCCACTTGAAAATCCTGTGATTCCTAATCAATGAATTGCATTGTCCACACTCTTGTTCCAGCCTGAGGGCGGGATACCCTGTGCTTTGGAAGATGTGAGTAGAACAGAGTTTCACTGGAGTTGAGGTGCTCTTGAAGTGCCCTCCTTGGGTGCCTCTCTGAGCGGGGGCAAAAGTGGAACCAAAGAAGACAACACTTGCGGGTGAGGACCACTTTGTAGAATATGTACTTAGGGACATTTCTGTACCACTAGCATCAATAAACACGCATTTCTCTGCCTGTCCAACATCACAGCAGAAGTGCTCGTGTAACCTTGATGCATTTCAAGCATTTTTTATTTGGAAGTAAAGAGGCTAACAGCCTGCATTTCAGAAATCTCTCAAGATCCATGACAGGTAGGTATTGTTAAAAGGTTAGGAGAATGTCCCTGTGCTCTCAAATAAAAGTGGTTTGAAAATTCATCAAGGCCAGAGGAGCCATTCGGGAGAGATGACAGATGGGATATTTGTGTCTATTTAAGGATTAGAGATGAGAAATGAGCCTCTTCTGACTTGGGCTCTGCTTGTCAGAGATGATCACTCCAAATCCAACACAAAGGAAATCAAGGGCGCCCTGGGACCCTTGCCGGGCTTGAGAGTAGACAAGACAGGAGCTAGGATGGGTTGGTCTCTCACTCCCTGGGCATTTCTCCTCCAATGCCCAGATAGCAACCCTCAGTATCTTAGCCACTATATTCTGATGAACGTAGGATGAGGAGAAAAAACATGAAAATGAAAACAGTATAACAGAAGACTGTCTAGGAAATGGCAGAGAACGGCCTTTTAGAAAACTGCTATAAATTTGTTGAGACTTTATTCTAGAATAATCTCTATGCCAAAGGTACCAGGAAATCTTGGTGCATTGCCAAGTTACAGTCCATGTGTAAAATTTATTTTAACTGTATATGTATCTGTTAAGCAGGTTGCTCACCAGAGTCTACACTATGACACAACGTGGCACAGCGTATACAATTTATTGTGAACAAGAAATTAATGGCAAAGGGTACTATTAAGACTCACGTTTTTACTAGATGCATGGGTAGTGCAGTAATCGGTTTTACTTCAACGGTGATGGGATACTAAAGGGAGACCACGTGATTTGTGCCATTACTGTGGATACTTTCAGAGATACAGAGAAACATTGTTATACTGTACCTGTGAATGCCTTGTCATTGTAATGCTGACTTGTTTCATGCTATTTTGGGTTTTATAATCTTTTCAAGTGTGCTGCCCTAAATTCTTGCACTCAAAATATGTCACGTAAGCACACTTGTGCCCCAGCTTCCACGTACGTTGAGAATCACTATTTTAGGATTTCACTGTTTTTTATATGATTCTACATACAATATTTGGTTGGGAAGGCTTTAAGGCTGATGTCCTGTTATGGCTTGTGAGATAAGTTTTAGTCCATATTTTCGGAATGTCCTTATATTGATTGTACTACAGTCAATACATACAATCCTGTACACCAGGATTTCTCCTTCTGCAACTTTTTGTTTAAAGTTGGGATTGAAAAGTATGTAGTACAAACCTTCTTCCTTCTGGAGTTTTGTTTGTGATAGTGATTTGGAAGACTGGGTGGATTTGTTTTCAGGGGAGGGGGGCCATTAGGGATGATTGGAATTTTGACAGCAAAAGCATTTATTTGTTTGTTTGTTTTTTGTTTATCTGCAGCATTAATTCCAAAGGTTCAGCATGGTGGAAAAGTAAGAAATCGCTCAGGATGAAGGTATATTGCTTGATGGTCAAACTAAGATTGATGAAGAATCAGACTAGTTCTCCACATGGCATCCAAGTAAACTGTGTACATCCAATGTTTTTACTTAGAGTGCTGGTTTCATGGCCCGAGACTGAAGAAAATATGTTGTATTATTGTAGATATTTGAGTAGTCCTCACGTGATTAGGAAGATTCCTTGGTAAGATGCCCCAGAACCTACGAAACATGGAACAGCTGGGCCTGAAGAAGACTAGGTGTTTTGATTGAGCCAGCCATTACAAAAACTGCAGTTGGAAGGCCTTTCTGAATCCCAGGCAATCCTAGAAGCTGCTGGACTTGTGGGTCTTCACTACAGTACTCTGTTACTTGTAGGACATTAAGCTAATTCTTTTTGCTTGTTTGTTCATTTTGGCCACACCCAGTGGCATGTGGGATCTTAGTTATCTGGCCAGGGATCAAACCCACACCTCTGCAGTGGAAGCCGGAGTCTTAAACACTGGACTGCCAGGGAAGTCCCTTGAAGGTCTGTTTTATTCTAGTCTCTCTTTTGATTGGCTTATTTTTCAACATCTTGGAGCTTCCCACAGTTTCTTTCTTTTTCTTTAACCTCCACCCCCATTTTGGACTTTGTTGAATAATAAATATATTTCTATCACATTTGGATAGCTATACATTCTTTAACAGCTTTATTGATACGTAATTCACATATTATAAAGTTCATCCATTTTAAGTGTGCATTTTAATGAATGTTAGTATATTTATGGATTTGTACAGTCATCACTAAAATCTAAGGACATTTTTATCACCCCCCAAAAAAGAAACTTTGCACCAACCAGAAGTCACTCCCCATCTCACCCCTTCCCTGCCTTCGACAAGTCCAATCGGTTTCATTTTCTATAGATTTGCCTCTTCTGGACATTTCATTTAAATGGAATCATACAGTATGTGGTCTTTTGTGTCTGTCCTTTCACTTGGCATAATGTTGGTAAGGTTCACGCATATTGTAGCATACGCCAGTACTTCAGTCCTTTTTATTGCTGTATAATATTCCGTTGTCTGGATATACATTTCCTTTATCCAGTCATTAGTTAATGAACATTTGAGATGTTTTTTTATGCTAGTATAAATGGAATTGTTTTCTTAATTTTGACTTGTTAATTGCTAGTATATAGAAATACAGTTGATTCTTGTATGTTGCCCCTCTATCCTACAATCTTGCTGAACCTTTTTTTTTTTTTTTTTTTTTTTTTTTTGCGGTACGTGGGCCTCTCACTGTTGTGGCCTCTCCCGCTGCAGAGCACAGGCTCCGGATATGCAGGTCCAGCGGCCATGGCTCACGGGCCTAGCCGCTCCACAGCATGTGGGATCTTCCCGGACCGGGGCATGAACCCGTGTCCCCTGCATCGGCAGGCGGACTCTCAACCACTGTGCCACCAGGGAAGCCCCTTGCTGAACTTTTTAAAAAATTAGTTCCAATAGACTTTAGTGGATTTCTTGGGACTTTTCTATTTACAATGTCATTATCTGTAAATAGAGATAGTTGTACTTATTTTCCAATATGGATACCTTTAATTCTCCTTACAATTTCTGTTTCCACCTATCTTTAGTTTGCCTCATGGTCTGACTCAGTATCACAGCTTCTCTCTTTGCTATTTTTTTCCGTGCTCTGAATTTTCAAGTTTAAATAGAGGCGAGAAAGAAAAAAGATACAGAGAATCTGATTGTCTCAAGTGTTAGCTATGATTTTTGTTTGGGCAAAGCTTCACATTCTAGCTCATAATTCTCTGGCTAATATACGCTGCCTTTGGGTTAGATGATCACTAATAAGCTGTGACCAGAGAGAAAGGGAGACCACAGGTTCTGGGTACCTCAAGAAGGTTTCTTTAGAAGGGGCTGTAGGAATGGCCTGGCTTTGTAATTAATATGGATAGAATACTATGGTTATAGTAGGCGTTTATCCAAGATAAGATTTTTTTTTTTAATTCAGAGGGTTTCTTTGTAATGTTGATTGGAATGGATTATGAATTCTAGTATTTTAATTTTTAAAATTTAAAAATTGAGGTAGAACTGACATGCAACATTATATTATTTTGAGGGGTACAACATATTTGTCTATATTGTGAAATGATCAGCACAGTAAGTCTAGCTAAGTTCCGTTCCCCATATATTGTTACACCTTTTTTTTCTTGTGATGAGGACTTTCAAAATCCACTACAGTTAAAAATACTTTATTGTATATCTAAAGTATTTTTAGATTGCCTGATAAGACCACTTACATGTTTCTGTATTATGTACTACCTTCTCATCACTACCTTCTCATGATTAGCCTACATCCTCTTTATTTGGTTGAAAGAACTCATTTAATATTTTAAGGAGATAAGTATATTCAAGGTAACTAGCTGTTCCTTCATCTCTCTACTCCCTCCAAGGAACTCTTTCTTTGTAATTAGTTATTTTGGTAAGAATTTATTGTGCCTCTGTTTTATGTAGAACCTCCAATACATGCTATATATTGGGGTATAATTAGGAGGGTATATTTGTGGAGGGGAGGTCCCAAAGAAATAAAAAACATAATTCCTGGGATTTTTAGTTTCCTATAGAAAGAAGGTTGAAACATATTATACAACTTGAGAACAGGTACAAAGTAACATGTAGTCTCAAAACTGCAAAGTAGCATCATACAATTTGGATATGTATATGTTGAAAAGAACAAAATGATGACATGTAATAAACTCAATACTCTGCCACTGACCGGGGATATAGAGGTGAAAAAGAC
Source organism: Phocoena phocoena (assembly GCF_963924675.1). Taxonomy (NCBI): domain Eukaryota; kingdom Metazoa; phylum Chordata; class Mammalia; order Artiodactyla; family Phocoenidae; genus Phocoena; species Phocoena phocoena. The sequence continues at coordinate 86,364,664 of NC_089227.1, read as the reverse complement.
ATAGTCTCTGCCCTAAAGATTTCTATAGTAATAAATCAGCACATAACTGGAGCTCAACAATGTGACTGCATTTTCGTGTATACCTTTGGAATAAGAGGATGCATGCTGTGTTGTGGCTGGCTGCCTTTAATGTTGAAATGGACTACCTGAAGTTAATACCATCACTAACCTTATTTCTAAAGAGAATACATATGCCTCTGTAAGACTAAGGTCATATGGGTAAATTTATACATGTCACAGAATATTTAGCAAAAAATAATTTCTAAATGTGTATGTAGACAACTTAAACATTATTTATGTATCTTGTAGAGGTGACATACTAACCTGGACACTTTCCAAAATAAAACTCCTCAACTTTTTCTGATGTAGTTTTAATTCCTCCACGAATTTACACCATCTCTGGCAATCACTTTTCTCTGCCTGTTCTTATTATGGTTTAACTAGCTTATGTAACTGAGGTGGAAGGAGACACACAAAAGTGAATACTCTGCATGCTTGGTGCTAATAAATAATTTTCTCTGTTTTCTCACATGCAGATTTGAAAACCATATTTAAAATTTTACTTTACAAAAAAGAAAAAGTACATAGTTCATGAAATAAAGCCACAGGCCAAATGCAGTGGTGGTTTTTTTTTTTTTTTGTATTTTTTACTGGCTAAGACTAAAATAAAGGCTACGTTTTGCCTCGGGGATTTGTTTACAGGAATCTAGGAATGGCTCTATTGGGAGAGTGCATCTCCCTCATTAAACGGTGAGTTCCTTTAGGAAAGAGATTACATCTTTTAACTCGCTGGCCTAAACTTCTAGAATACTATCCTCAAAGCGTGCTTTGTCAGATGAATGAACTTCCTTGAAAGTTGCCCAGTTAGATGCCGTTTCTGCAGTCAAGATCACAACTCCCAGAAGGCGATGCTCCTCTGGCGCTCACGGTATAAGGACGAGAAACTACCAACACCCATCGTACCAGATCAAGACTACAATTCCCAATACACCCAGTGGGCTCCGGGAACCTTGTCAGGAACCACTTGTTGCCATAGCATCCGGGTCCGCGCCAACCAATCCTAGCGCCCCTCCCGAAGAGAGGCGGGGCATTCGTATCCTCGACCAGTCGGAGGCACGTTTGTTGTGGCGCGTGACCGGAGGAGGCGGGAGCTCACGATCGGCGGCTTCTCCTTGCTTCTTGGGGTCGTGGCCTTGCTCCTCCTGTGGAAGGCTAGAGTCCGGGCCTGTCCACGCGCTTCTGTGCGCGTGGGGCCTGTGGTGCTTGTGGGTCCGCGCTAGGTGTCTGCGGGCGCGGAAACAGAAGCCATGGGCGGGACGGCCAGCACCCGCCGGGTCACTTTCGAGGCGGACGAGAATGAGAACATTACCGTGGTGAAGGGCATCCGGGTGAGTGACAGTGGGCGGGCGGAGGGCCAGTACTCGGACTCGGACCTGGCCTTTCCGGGTTCCGCTCAGCCTGGTTTCCTCCGTCCGGCCCCCCAGTGTTGTCCGGCCTGAAGCTGAGTTCTTTGCAAAGAAGTTGGAAGTTTTTCAAGACGTGGGACATCCATTCAGAGATATTTGCTGGCTGTGGGCCAAGTGCTGAGCGCTGTGCTGGGGCGGCTGGCGGATGCCAGGTTGCTTTAGACCCTCCAAGGGCTCACAGTCCAGTGTAGACTGTATTGCTCAGTAGTTGTGGGACTTTATTTGAAACCCCTTCCTCACTGTACCCATCTGTGAAATGGGGCTTGTCTGTCTTCTCCTGGGTTCGGGATCCAAAGCCTGCTTTTGCACTGCCCACAAGGCCTCTCTCAGGATGAACTGGCCTTTTAAGGAACCCTTTATCTACTCTGTTGTTTAGTACCCTCCCACTGACAGCACCCATTCCGCCGACACACACACACTTTTCGGCCCTGCCTCGGGTGACTTCTCCTTCTCCTTCTGCCTCCTTCACTTTTCTTTCACTTGACATCTTGTCTTTTCCAGGCCCCTGCTCTGTGGCCTGCTGTGCCTAAGTTTTGGACTAGGCCCAGTGGCTTCAAGACTAGGGTCTGCCAGCCTGATAGGACTTGAGATAGGATTGCAAGTTTTCGTACCACTAGGAGTAGTACACTTTGTTCTGTCCAAGACTTTGGAGAGAATTTTTAAATGCTCCCTGAATATGCTTGATACATGAACCGAGAACTTGATTTTTCTCTAGGGTGTCAGCATACCGGCACTAATTTCGTTAACACACTCTGCCGCTGCACCTGCATTTGGAGCCTCACATTTTTGGAAGTATGATGCCTGATCCTAGTAAATAAAGCAATTGACCTCAGAAAGTTTTTTTTATTTGCGGTACGCGGGCCTCTCACTGTTGTGGCCTCTCCCGTTGCGGAGCACAGGCTCCGGACGCGCAGGCCCAGTGGCCATGGCTCACGGGCGTAGCCGCTCTGTGGCATGTGGGATCTTCCCGGACCGGGGCACGAACCCGTGTCCCCTGCATCGGCAGGCGGACTCTCAACCACTGCGCCACCAGGGAAGCCCTAGATGTTTTTAAGCTGATCTTTATATTTTTCTCAGCTTGAAACAGTCCTTCTGTTTCTCCTGAGGGGAAGTCTCAGTGTCATGAGTGAGCTTGGTGTTTTCAGCTCAGTTGATTGAAGCATAGTGCTGATGAAGCCCACACTTCAGGGTTGAATTGCAGATAGGTTAGTTCAGCTTGGCTGAGGAAGACATTCCAGATATGCCCAGTTGTCTAACGTTTATGCCATCTCTCGTAAGAATAAGAGTGTGCCACGTATACACACTACTATATATAAAATAGATAACTAATAAGAACCTGCTTATAGCACAGGGAACTCTACTCATACTCTGTAATGGCCTATATGGGAAAAGAATCTAAAAAAAAAAGAGTGGATATATGTTTATGTATAACTGATTCACTTTGCTGTACAGCAGAAATTAACACAATATGGTAAATCAACTACAATAAAAATTAAAAGAAAATGTGTTCACCTTAACAGTAACACCTAAATACACTACATGTGTTTCTCTCTGGTGGTTTTTGGCTTTACCAAATATGCCCTCTTTGGACCCCTTTTGTTAGTTTCTCATGAAGAGAATAACTCCTATTTCTTTTATACTTTTCCCTTACTTCTGTGTACACCACTTTTCCAGGCCTCCTGCTTCTATGATTAGAGCATTTCCTTTTGGACCACTGTGACCATATCACCTGTGGTTACCTTTTTTCATAACAGTAAAGCTTTAATTAAAAAAAAAAAGAGTGTGCCAACAATGCAGCAGACTCAGTCACTGCTGGAAAACCAATTTTGTGTTCCACTGATAAGGGTAGTAATTTCATCTTCATTTATCTTAATATACAAGGGGTAATATTGAGTAAACAACATAAGGTTTTCAGTAACTAGGCTGCATTTATTAATAGATCACATTTTCCCAGATTTTTCTTGCTGAGATCCTCAGCAGTTAGCAATTAAAGGACTTACAATGTAAAGTTTAAAGTTTCTTCTCACCAGGTGTTATTTTCACGTTATTTATTGGGTCCTGGTTTTCTCTTTCCCCTTATCCTCAGCAGTCAACAGCTCCCCCTCCCCCCTTCCATAAAATAACCTGTATTCTTACACCTGATTCCAACTTTGAACTCATGGGTTGGACGAAAGGCCACCCGCTTGCCTTGCCCTCCTCTCCCAAGTCTAAAATAAATTTATTGTGATGGAAAGACCAAGCATTTTGATTACTCATATTACATGTGCATAATAGGATGTTTCTGAGCACCTGCTGTGCCTGCTTGGGAAGTGTGCCTTCCACTCAGTCTTTCACAAGTTTATCTGCAACATCAAAGCTGTGAGTGAACTTTTCCAGAGCAAATGTCAACTTCGATAAGTATCATTTTCAAAGTAATATTTATCATGCTTTCCAGGCATAAACTAATCTCTTCAACTGGCCATGAAGTCGCAAGCTGAAATTCACAGGAGCCAGTTATGGTAGCAAGGATACTGATGTGGAGCACAACCTGTGCTTTGGGAAGTATTAGCCATTGAGAGCCCCTAAGTTATTTCATGTGGGATTTGGCTGAGGATCCTGGAGAGGGTCCATTAACAGAGGCTACAAATCCAGTCAGTCGTTGGGAGTCCTGAGGAACGTTGTTGGAGTAGTTGACTGGTCCCTTTCCACTTTAGGTTCCATGAATCTCTTGCGTATATATTTACCATGATAAGCTTTCTAGGATTTTCATACAGACGGTAGAAGTTCATGTTTTCCACTAATAGCAAATGCAAAGAACACAAGTGATAATCTACAGACATAAGCTAAAAATTATACATGTGTATATGATAGTATAGAATAGTCCCCCTTAAGTAAGTATTTGGGAGTAATGTCTTCCAAATAATAGTGGCAGTTTTTGAAGCCTTTGTGTTGAAATGGTAGGTGAAAAGAAAATGACCTGTGTTACATGGAAAGAGGACCAAGTGAGAAAAGTGGGTCTGAGTCCTTTAATCAGTTTGCTAAGAAACACCTGGAAGAAGTTGAAGAAAACCTATTATGGAGGTGAAGGTCTGATATGTTTCTGTCTAATGTGGTTCCTATCTCAGCCTCTTGGAGAGGGGCAACTTAAAAAGGAGTTCTCTTCCTCCTTTTACTCTGTTCCTTGGAAGTAAAAATACTTTATTGTCCATCTCACGCAGTCTCTAGTTTCTGAGAAAATACTAGATTCTGGGTTGTTGAGTGGTGTACTTGTGCTGATTTTAGATAAGACCAACCAAGGTGGTTGGGAAGACTATAGAAGATGACACAACCTTTTCCTCTTCTCTGGGGCACGTGTTCGTATGGGGTGTAGTACAGACTGAAAATTGGCAAGTCCCATTTACTTAAATTTGTCTTCAGGAGCAGTAGAGAATAGGGTGGATAATCAAAGTCAGTGAACTGAATTCAGCTCTGCTGGCAGGCCCTCTTCTTTTCGTTCTCCCTTATATTAGAACAGTGGTTCTTAACTTTTAGTTCACAGACTATTGTAAATCTGTAGGCTACGGACTCTACCCAGAATAATGCAATAAGCAGAAAATTTTGCATACCATTGAGGAATTAATCCATAGACTCCTGAATCCATGGACCCCAGGGCATAATTCTAGCATCAATGTGTGTGTTTCTTTGCTACAAATAATTTCTGTAAATTGCACTTGGTATTTGCCTTGGTGGAGATTCCAGAGATGTCTGGAAACCAAGTATAGTAGGTATAGATCTTTAAATAGGAAAAAAGATTTTCTGAAAGACGTACCCTGTTTAAGGAAAGATGTTTCCTAAAGAAGTTGCTGCTGATACAGAGGCTGCTTGTCCGGCTCTTGCAGAAGCTTATGTTTTACCTTTGACCCCTTTTGGGGTCAGGTTGCATCACCAAGAAGAGTTGTTCTCCAGCTGCATATTGTGTGTATAACCCAGGCCAGCATCCCTAAATCTTGTCAGCTGCTTCACAAGCGAGTAGAGTCCCCCAGTTCACAGAGGAGATCAGGTGAGAGTGCAGGCCTGAACTTATTACTGCAGCTGGGAGGTCAGTTCAGTGAGTATCAGCTTGAGATACAAAGTATAGCCCAGCTATTGCCTTCTGTCAGCATAGTTGTGACTGGACTGGGGAGAGGGTAGATTGCTTGAGTAGGCAGAGATGCAACTGCAGGCTTCCATGGGTGCTCCTTTGGGAGGGCCTGAGGATACATGTGTGAACGATTTCTAAGGACAAAAAAGAGAGGTTGACTCTCAAGGCAACTCTGCAACGTGTTTATCAACTTAAAAAATGAGTTGTGTTCCCTTGGACGACATGTGTATCAATTTACTGAGGTATAACTAAAGACCTTATTGGGAAATGTTTTGAATTGACTGACATTAAGTACAAGTTTTGAAGCATCAGATAAGCCAGACAAATAAAAAGTTAACAATGAAATAAGAAATAATTAATGTTTATATTGAAAGAGACTTGTACTTTTACTATGCAAAGAGCGTAGAGAGGGATAAACGGGCACCGTATATACTCCGACCAGGACTTAATGCAGCTGCTTCTGGCAATAGCTGTAGGCCTTGTCTTCATACACCACATAGAGAAGGAGCTCATTACAAACTTGGGCAGAGCTGATGAACGTGAACCGAGATGAATGACCTGTTGAAGTCCTAATGGCTGGAGTTGTGTTAGTAATAACTCTGCCAGGTATTTGTGTAGCATGTTGTAGTCTGCAGTGCATCTTGGAATCCTTCCGCTGTAACTCCAGTGGTAGGTGTTATTTTCACTGTTTTCAGATGAGGAAAGTGAGGCCCACTGAGGGTTATATAGCTAGTAGGTGACCAGTGCTTCTTCCTCTATTCTGGGCCAGCTTCTTGTAACATATGAAATTATATATGTCAAATTAGCTTTATATATATTAGCTTTAAACACGTAAATTATATTACATATATAACATATGTATTATATGATATAATACATAGTATATATCATATGTAATATAAAATATACATATTTACATTACAGCATGCTATGTTAATATGGTACATTAAATGTATATTATGCAGTATATTACCTTATATATTGAGTAAACTTTATATAAATTATATATCAGTTAAAATAGTTTTAAGATTCTAAAACTTAATAAGGCTCATTTTATTTCTTTAAGAGGAAGTGATACATTTTTACTTTATTGTGTGTGATTAAGGAGTGTATTATTTAATAGTGGAGAAGGCACTGGACTAGAGAATGGGGGTTACTGGTTGCTGTCCTGATGCTGCCAGTAGCTGGATGTTACTCAGGACCTCTTTTTTCTCACTTGTGAATTGAGAGGATTGGAGTCAGTCTTGAGGGGTTCTTCCTAAGATGTAGCTCAGCTTTGTAGATGAGTTGCAGCAACAGTCTCAGTGGCTGTCAGTTGTTAGAAAAGCAAAGTGCCTTGGCACTCTCCTTCCTAACTTCCACTTCTCTTCCAAGAAAGGAGTCATGGTTTTTCCTTAAAAGGTTACAACTTTTGAGCTGTGGACTTTCCCTTTACTGTCTCACCTCCATTCTGGTTTGGGTCATGAGATATAAGTAACAGTTCAGGTACAAACTGTTTTGTTCACTGATGTCTCACAAGGGCCTCAATTAGTGCTTGGCCTAGTAAACCTTGTTGAATGGCTAATACAGGAGCTCACAGTTTTGCAGAAAGGCAGTTGCTTGTTCTGTCACTGGAGCACTGCACTGGAAATTTGTGCAAGGTACCTGTGGGGCACAAGAAGGGTAGCGTTGGGTAAGCAGAATTGGAATGAAATGGCTTTAGTGTTTGAACTGAATTTTGAAAGGCAGTTCTCTCCCAAGGGGCCCAGGGAGAAGGCAATGTAGCCATGTATAAAGGCAAAGAGATGGCAACAAGTAGCCAGTGTGGGTGGCGAACAGGGTATGAGGTCTTGGGGGAAAAGCTATGGAAGCTGAGGTTGGAGAGTTAGGCCATAACCAAATGAAGAGGAAGTCTTGAACGCCACACAGAAGAATCAGGACTTTCTTGTCAACAGAGGTAGCTATTGAAGGATTTGAAACGGGAATTACCATAATCAGATTTGCATTTTAGGAGGAATATTGATGGTGCCATGAATTAGGGCAGGGGAAATGGGATGCGAGGAGAGATGATGAATTCGTTAAACTTTGAGGAGTTGAGGAAGTCATGGCTAAGAGAATAAGAGAGAGAAGAGTCAAGAAGTCCTATGTTTTGATTTAGAAGCTGGATGGAGGTGGTGTCATTAATGAGATAAGGAAAGCAAGAGGAAGAAGGGAGTTTTGGCAAACGTGAATCCAGCTTGCGACGTGTTGGGTTTGAGGCGCTTGTGGTCTGTCCCAGGGGAGGTGTCCATTAGGCAATTAAGTGTTTAGGTCTGGCTTTCGGAATACAGCTCTTGGGCTGGAGATAATGGTTTAGAATTCATTCATTAATCAACAGCAGTTAAAAAAATCAAGGGAGTGAATGAGAGTACCAGCAAGAGCATGTAGAGTGAGAAGAAAATCAAGGCAAGGAACAAAATGTGGGGACCTCTAGCATTCAAGGGGAGGGGAAGCCTGCAGAAGAATGAAGACTCAGCCAGAGTCCTAGGACAAGCAGGAAGGGATGTTGGAAAAGCAGGGGAGGGGTTTTCGGAAGAGGGGAGTGAGCAAAAGGAAGTCATATAAATTAGGTGCCTTATAAGTATAAATAAAAAAGATTTATTTATATAAACATAAATATAGAAGGTTATTTATTTGATCAGTGGTGACTTTTACTGGAACACTTTCTCTGCTGTATTGGGTTACAAGCCAGATAGTGGTGTGTTAAGGAAGTGGAAACTGGAAGAAGGTTCTTAAGGATGTGGGAGGGGGATCACCCCATTACTTGACCTGGAAACCTTCTTGATGATATCTGCTTCGCCCTCATCTAGTCAGACAATGAATCTGGCAGTGAAGGGGACAGCTGACTGTGACCTTGACACTCAGACTTCCTGGGTTTGAATCCTGGCTGCATTGCTGACAACTCGTAAGGTCCAGTGCAAATTATTTAATCTGGCTTTGCTTCAGTTTCCTCACCTATACAATGGAGGTAATAAAAGTATCTCAGGATTGTGAAGGGTTAAGTGGGTCAAGTGTTTAGTTTAGTGTAAGTGCCTGGCACATAATAAGCACTCAGTGAAGGTTAGCCATTTTGAATCCTAAATATCTTTTGAATGTGTTCTCCCTGGAACGTGTTTTTTATTTTCTAAGAACAACTTTATTGTGGTGTAATTTACATATAAAATTCACCTGTTTTCTGTGTACAACGCTTTCTAATAAATTTGCAAAATTGTGCAACCATCACCACAGTCCAGTTCTAGAACATTTTCATCATCCCAATAAAATCTTCATGTCCATTTCTAGTTAATCTCCATTCTTATCCTAGCCTTAGGCAACCACTTATCTATTTTCTGTCTGTATAGAGTTACCTTTTCTGGGCATTTCATGTAAATAGAATTATACAATATGTGGCCTTCTGTGTCTGGCTTCCTTTACTTAGTTGTTTTTTGGGTCTATCCATATAGAAGCATCTATCAGAACTTCAGTTCTTTTTATTGATGAATTGTAGTCCATTGTATGGATATATGTTTTGTTTATCCATTCACTGGAATATGGGTATTTGTTTGCTATTATGAGTAATGCTGCTCTGCACATTCCCAGGCAAATCTTTGTGTGGACATATGCTTAATAGCTTCTTAATTGGTCCTTTAGTGTCCTTCAGGGGTCCTCTTCTTTTCTTGTCCCCCTCCAGTCTGTCCTCCATACTGTAGCTAGAGTGATCTTTCTAAAATGCAAGTCTGATTGTGTCATTACCCTGCTTAAAATCCTTCAGTAGTGCCCAGCCGTCCTCAGGATCTAGTTCAACTCCCTAACTTGAAGGATTTACTAAGAGTCTTCAAAATCTAGAATCTTATTTCCCTCTTCACCTTCCCTTTCACTAAGCCCCCTCCTCAGCTTCCTGCTTCAGCCATTCTTTTATTCATTCATATAGTTTCATTTATTTAACCATTCACTCATTTAACCAGGCTTATTGAGGCTCTGGGGATATAATACTAGACAGGACAGCCAAATCCATGCTTTCCTGGAGCTTTCTTTCTAGTGAGAAAGGCAGGCAATAAACAAGAAAGAATCAGATAGTGGTAAGTGCTGTGAAGAAAATAGAAAAGGATGATCTGGTAAGTTGTGGGGTGGGGGGTGTTGTGGGCTGATGACTCTCAAATCTCCTAGCCTGAGTTCCTCAGAGCCCCTGCCCTGTTGCCAACTGCCTGCTTGATGTTTCCCCTTGCTATGCTGATAAGCCCTGCTGCTTAACTATAGCTTCATGCAGTACTCTCTTCTTAGAGTATTCTTATCCTACTCTTCTCTTTCTAAGTACTCTTCATCCTTCTCAGCCCCCGGCTCAGCCTCACTCCCACAGCCTGTCTAGATGCCCTGCCCATCTGCCCATTGTGCTGTCAGCCCTTCCATTACAGGCCAACTGCATTAAGTAACATCCTTCACATTATATTTAAATGCATGATGATTGTCTGTTTCTTCTTGACTTTAAGCACCTTGATGACTTCTGCCACCCATAGTTGGCTGGCACACAGTTGGTGCATAATGAAATCTGTTGAAAGAGGGATTGTTTGTGGTTAGCCTTGAACGGGAGGGAGGGAGGGAGGGAGGGACACCATTTCATTTGGGGCTGGAGGGAAAGAAGGAGCTAAGGCCTGCTGCAAGCTTAATTTGTAGGACAGGGGAGGAAAGTCGAAGGAGTTCTGATGGCTTACATTTTCTCAGAGATTACAATTTAGTGCACAGTATAAAATGAGGAAAAGAGTTATTTATAATGAGCAATTAGCAGTGCATTAGAAGAAATGAAGTAGTGCTATGGGGTGCATCTTGAAATCTTAAAATTGTTCTTACTTGCTTTTAGTGTTACAGCTATTAGATTTAGTCTAATTTCTTCGGGGCATTTGTTATGCATACTGGTATGGATGGCTGAATTACTTGGATGCTACTGTACTGTTTTCTTTCTTGTTCTTTAATAATTGATTTTATTTTGACGTTGCTTTTTCAGCTTTCGGAAAATGTGATTGATCGTATGAAGGAAACCTCTCCATCTGGTCCGAAGTCTCAGCGGTATTCTGGTGCTTACGGTGCCTCAGGTATTTCAGAATTTTAATTTCTGAGTTCTTAGCAGAAAAATTATAAGTGGTAAAGTTCACTCAATAGTCAAGCTCTTCTGCACTTCTGTCTTTTGTTTTTTGGATGTTCGACTTTTTATGGGGGAATAGTCTTCCTTTGGTATCCATGGGTATTGGTTCCAGGACCCTCTTGGATACCAAAATCCATGGATGTGCAAGTCCTTTATGTAAAATGGGTAGTACTTGCTTATAACCTATGCACATCCTCCCATATACTTTAAATCATCTCTAGATTATTTATGATACCTAATACACTGTAAATGCCAAGTAAATAATTGCCTGCATGGCAAATTCAAGTTTTGCTTTTTGGGATTTTCTGGAATTTTTTTTTTTTTTCCTGAATATTTTCAACCTGTGGTTGGTGGAATCTGTGGATGCGGAACCTGCAGGTATGGAAGGCCGACTATATTGGTTAGTACCAGGGTTTCTTTTAAAATTCTTTGAACTAAAAGTGGAATGAATCTACTTTCAAACAGTCTTTGGGAATGTTTTTTCTCTTCCAGCTCCTGAATCCTCTGTTAGGCTTTGGAAGGTTATTTCATATCTTTTTGTGTAAAATGAATTACTTATAGGGATATGAGAGGTTTGGGAGTAAATATTTATTAAAAAAAAATTGAACTTAGAAAATACTGATTTATTGCTTCCAGATGAAAATCTCTGATGATTTTACTATCTTAATAGATTTCTTTAAGTTTCTTAAGTTTATTCCTTCATAATCTTAATTATTGAGGAAAATATGATGTTAAATGAAATCCATAGAGAATTATTGTCTCATTTTACCTCTCTTATCCTGTAGGATAAGAGACTGTTTCTTTTTCTTTCTTTTCTCTCTTTCTTTTCTCTTTCTCTCTTTCTTTTCTCTCTCTTACCCTGTCCATTTATTCATCCAACTAATATTTATTGAGCACCTGCTATGTGTCTGGCACTGTTCTTATTGCTGCTAAATTTGATGGATGGACATGCTGTTTTTTGGTGAAATGGCAATGAGAAAATAGTTGAGATGATTAAACTTGGACTAAACGAGAATTTTCATTATTTATTAGAAAGGGGTATTGTGTGGTAAATCTGGTTATAGACTGAAATACCTTGAGAAAGATGAGATGTTGCCCAAATGCCATTCACTTGGGGGCATTTGTGACCCTCTTACTAATCATTAAGTCAGTAACCATGAGTTGAACTTCTGATGTGTGTAGAGCAGAAGGTGCCAAGATGAATAAGAAATAGTTCTTGTCCTTTGCAAACTTTTTATTTAGCATTAAGAAGTGTTCATCGTTCATTAAGGTTAGGTAGAAGGTGACCACCCCCTCTGCTGGAAACCCTTTTTTTGGCTTCTGGGCCACACTCTTGGTTTTCCTTATACCTTACTTGCATCCTTAGTCTAGTCTTCTTTGCTGATTTCCACTAATGTCATCAAATTGTATGCCTTTTGAGTCATTGTGTAGATGCCCGTGACTCCCAAAATTGTATCTCTAGCCCTGATCTCTCCTTGAAACTCGACTCCGACAATTGTCTACTTCACATCTCCACTTAAAATTCTTCAACTTAGCAGATCCAAGACAAAGCTTTTTATTCTTCTTCAGAGTTGCTTCTCCTCTTTATCTTTCCCAGTAAATGGCACTGGGATTCATCCTTGTTTCCTCTTTTTTTCTTAATTTTTAAAAAAAATTATTTTATTATAATCGGGATTACAGATCTTTTAAAAATTTTATTTATTTTTTATTTTTGGCTGCGTTGGGTCTTCGTTGCTGTGTGTGGGCTTTCTCTAGTTGTGGCGAGAGGGGGCTACTCTTCATTGTGGTGCATGGGCTTCTCATTGTGGTGGCTTCTCTTGTCGCGGAGCAGGGGCTCTAGGCGTGCGCTTCAGTAGTTGTGGCTTGTCGGCTCAGTAGTTGTGGCTTACAGCTGTAGAGCACAGGCTCAGTAGTTGTGGCACGTGGGCTTAGTTGCTCGCGGCACGTGGGATCTTCCCAGGCCAGGGCTCAAACCCGTGTCCCCTGCATTGGCAGGTGGATTCTTAACCACTGCACCGCCAGGCAAGTCCCTTTCTTAATTCTCATATTAGACCATTAGCTAGTCTTGTCAGCTCCATCTCCAGAATATGTTTGGATATGTTCTTTGCTTGTCTATCTTTACTGCTGCAGCTCCAGTCGAGGTAACCACCATCTCTTACCTTGTCTTTTGCTGAAGCCTCTTAACTGGCTCCCTACTTCCACTCTTGTCCTCCCTCTATGCTCTGCCAAGCACCCAGAGGCCTCAGCAATCTTTAAAAAAATACGTCAGCTCATATCATATCCTAGTGGTAGATCTCCATGGTACTTAGAATATAATTTGAATTGCTTTTCTTGGCTTCTGAGGTACACCATGACTTGTCCCTTTTTGCTTTTCCAACATTATCTTTTGACATATGGATATTTTAAAAATTGGAATTTGATCTAAAATATGCTTTGTTCTAGGTAGATTTCTTCTTTTCCTTTTTTTAAAAAAAATTATTTATTGTATTCTTGCTGTGTCGGGTCTTAGTTGCAGCATGCGGGCTCTTCATTGAGGCATGCGGGATCTTTCGTTGTGGTGCACGGGCTTCTCTATAGTTGTGGCACGCTGGCTCCAGAGTGCGTGGGCTCTGTAGTTTGTGGCATGCAGCCTCTCTAGTTGAGGCATGCAGGCTCAGTAGTTGTGGCTTGTGGGCTTAGTTCCCCCGCGACATGTGGGATCTTAATGGGTTCGACCAGGGATTGAACCCGCATCACCTGCGTTGGAAGGCGGATTCCTTACCACTGGACCACCAGGGAAGTCCCTAGGTAGATTTCTTTTCTACCTACTATGTTAAGGAGATAGGATGGTGATGGTGAACTAATGATGGAATAGTAATAAATAACATTTAAGTAACGTTTATTACGTGCCAGGTACTCTGTTAAATCCTTTATGTCTAGTTTGTGTAATCTGTATAATCCTGTGAAGAAGGTACTGTATTAAGCCATTTTACATGGAAGAAAATTGAGACTTGAAGTGATTAATTATCTTGCCCAAAGTCACACAGCTGGTGAGCAGTGGATGTGATACTTGAATTCAAGTCTGTTTGACTCCAGAGCAAATGCAGTAAACCACTCTGTTTTATTATCATTTGAATGACATCTTGCTTCATTTGTAGAGAGGATGTGACAGAAACTAGTTGTAGGGAAGGAGCTGCTTTTTAGTGATGTTCTGCTTGAGTTTAGGAAAGCACCTTTCTGTAAGTGATTGTTGGTTCTTCTAGCTTTCTCCCGTATTTGCTCTTGTACAACAGTGAGTTGAAGGAGAAGAAGTGTTGTTCTTCTTGGGTTGGTTTCTTAAAAGGATACTTTGAAAGAGTGGGTGTGGGTGGGGAGGCTTTCTATAAATGCTCATGGTGTGGCCTGCAGAGTGTGACACTGACGTTGAGATAAGTTCTGCCTATGCTGAGGGATCCATCCCTTCCCATTTCTCGATTTGACATGACTGATGAACTCTTTGGTCTATGACCAGCCTGGGCACTGAAAACTCTTTGAATGCCACCTTGTGTTTTGTTGGTCAGGCTAGAAGTACACTCTCTAAATGGTAGCCATTAGTCACATGTGGCTATTAATATTTAAATTAAAATTAATTAAAATGAAATAAAATAAAAATTTTGTCTCTTGTGTCACACTAGTCACCCTTCAATGCTCAGTAACCACCTGTGGCTAGTGGCTGCCATATTGGACAGTGCAGTATAGGACATTTTCATCATTGCAGAAAGTTCTCTTGCACAGCTTTAGTCTAGATTTTATCAGTGCTTGGCCTTGTGAGCTTCATCAGGTGATTTTAATGATGTGGTGACTGAGGTTGTGGAGCTAGACAGCTCTGTGTGTTTGTGAATCTAGCTTCCTGCCTTTTCCACATCCCAGCTCCCCCAGGATTGTGGGTAAATGGATGCCAGGAAATATTTCCCTGAGGACTACTGTCTTCACCTCAGTCTTCAGCACAGCTTCCTAACCTGTGTGTTATGAGTGTATTGGAGGAATTGATTTCTTAGATTCAGGGTAGCTGGTGAACACCTGTGTACCCTCATATGCCATACAAATACTTGCTTTTTCTGTCTGCACTTTGATGTGAAAAAAGCTCAACAAGGCTAATAGCTCAGGCTCTTTGAGAATATTTCCGTTACCCATTCCAGCCCAACGTAAGAAAAGAATATTCTACATACTATTTTGAAACGATCTTGCCTTTAGGTTCAGAATGCAGTTAGACAATGATTGTGCAAATTAACAGATTTATTCTTCTTAAAATTTAAAGAATATGTTTCTAAAAGTACACAGCCTCAAAGTTAATGTTCTCTTCTGCGTTTGGGGTTTTAGTTAGTATCCAATAATAGATTTCTTTTTTTTTTTTTTTTTTTCGGTACGCGGGCCTCTCACTGTTGTGACCTCTCCCGTTGCGGAGCACTGGCTCCGGACGCGCAGGCTCAGCGGCCATGGCCCACGGGCCCAGCCGCTCCGCGGCACCGGGGCACAAACCCGTGTCCCCTGCATCGGCAGGCGGACTCTCAACCACTGCGCCACCAGGGAAGCCCCAATAATAGATTGCTTAAGATTTATAATTTAGATGTGTTATGAAATAATTTTTCAAGTCTACAAAAATAATATGGATAAAAATGTCACCAGCCTTTTCTACATTTTTCAGTGTCAGGTAAATGATATATTAAATGTGAGTTGAATTTTTAATATTTGTTAAAATGCTTTCTTCCTTGCAGGACTCTAATTCATACCAGCCCCCTAGGCTATTCATATGTGTGAATACAGGGCAGAGTTGATGGACTGAGAGCACTAGGATTTCTGAGAATAAGAACTAAGTTTTGTCATGTATATAGTTTCGAGAACATAATTTATGCTGTAAGAAAGTGATTTCCTTTAAAGACTTTACTGAAACTATTTTTTGCCCAACCTTGAACCAGATCAGTGACTCACTGCAGTAAGTATTTGCATGTAAAGCTGTTTAGGCAAAATAATATACTGTGTGACACACAGCATATTGTAATGCCACTTTAATAAATGAATGCGCTCTAAAGAACTTAATTATATCCTTGCTGCCTCAAATTCTTTGATGTGTTATGTGCTATCTCAACTACATTGGTTTGCTTTTTTAAAAAATATATTTTTATTTTTACTAGAGGTAAATAAACTGACACCAAGCATTGTAAATGGATGACCACACAAAAACAACAATGATTGCAATTACCAAACATGAAACACACTCACACTGTGTCATAATATTGACATTCAGTCCAGTAATCCTCCACTGTAACAGCTCCTTTACTTTGCAGTGAAAATTGATTTGTATATTTTTTGCCTCTGAGTCCTTGTGGGATTTTTTTTTTATTCAAACAGAAAGTCACAAAAATTATAATCATCCTCATCAGTTCACTCAGTCCCATGTAATTAATTTTTTTTCATCTTGATCTTTTGTTAGCACTTTTATGAGTTTATCAGTTTTCCATTAGAGTTCTGAAAATGCTTATTTATTCAGTTCAGCAGTATAGTCAGTTACCAGAAACCTGTACTTGTCAGAGTCTTTTCCATGAATTCCTTGAAGATGAAACCCTTTATAGGAACATTTTTGCGAAAGCATCAGAGTGCACCCAGAACTGTCTGTAAATGACGAAAGACTTAAAAATGACCACAGTTAAAGATTTGATGAAAGTTCATAATAATGCAATTGACAAGGAAATTTAGTTATTTCTGAGATATACATTTTAAAGAAATAACTAGAATTATGACTTATAATATTATACCAGAACTTATAAGATTTTTAGAAATTTCATGTAATGTCTGAAACATTTATATCAACATATTTCCATATAAATAACCCAAAGAAAGTTTAGTATTAGTTGTTTTTCTTATTTGTTTGTTTTTTTTATACTGCAGGTTCTTATTAGTCATCAGTTTTATACACATCAGTGTATACATGTCCATCCCAGTCACCCAGTTCATCACACCACCACCCCCATCTTCCCACGGCTTTCACCCCTTGGTGTCCATACGTTTGTTCTCTACATCTGTGTTTCAATTTCTGCCCTGCAAACTGGTTCATCTGTACCATTTTTCTAGATTCCACATATATGCGCTAATATACGATATTTGTTTTTCTCTTTCTGACTTACTTCACTCTGTATGACAGTCTCTAGATCCATACATGTCTCAACAAATGACCCAACTCTGTTCCTTTTTATGGCTGAGTAATATTCCATTGTATATATGTACCACATCTTCTTTATCCATTTGTCTGTCGATGGGCATTTAGGTTGCTTCCATGACCTGGCTATTGTAAATAGTGCTGCAGTGAACATTGAGGTGCATGTGTCTTTTTGAATTGTGATTTTCTCTGGGTATATGCCCAGTAGTGGGATTGCTGGATCATGTGGTAGTTCTATTTTTAGTTTTTTAAGGAACCTCCGTCCTGTTCTCCATAAGTGGCTGTAATAATTTACATTCCCACCAACAGTGCAGGAGAGTTGCCTTTTCTCCACACCCTCTCCAGCATTTGTCGTTTGTAGATTTTCTGATGATGCCCATTCTGACTGGTGTGAGGTGATACCTCATTGTAGTTTTGATTTGCATTTCTCTAAAAATTAGTGATGTTGAGCAGCTTTTCATGTGCTTCTTGGCCATCTGTATGTCTTCTTTGGAGAAATGTCTATTTAGGTCTTCTGCCCATTTTTGGATTAGGGTGTTTGTTTTTTTAATATTGAGATTCATGAGCTGTTTATATATTTTGGAGATTAATCCTTTTTCCGTTGATTCATTTGCAAATATTTTCTCACATTCTGAGGGTTGTCTTTTCGTAGTATTTATGGTTTCCTTTGCTGTGCAAAAGCTTTGAAGTTGCATTAGGTCCCATTTGTTTATTTTTATTTCCATTACTCTAGGAGTTGAATCAAAAAAGATCTTGCTGTGGTTTATGTCAAAGAGTGTTCTTCCTATGTTTTCCTCTAACAGTTTTATTGTGTGTGGTCTTACATTTAGGTCTCTAATCCATTTTGAGTTTATTTTTGTGTATGGTGTTAAGGAGTGTTCTAATTTCATTCTTTTACATGTAGCTGTCCAGTTTTCCCAGCACCACTTATTGAAGAGACTGTCTTTTCTCCATTGTATATCCTTGCCTCCTTTGTCATAGATTAGTTGACCATAGGTGCGTGGGTTTATCTCTGAGCTTTCTGTCCTGTTCCATTGATCTATGATTCTGTTTTTGTGTCAGTACCATATTGTCTTGATTACTGTAGCTTTGTAGTATAGTCTGAAGTCAGGGAGTCTCATTCCTGCAGCTCTGTCTTTTTCCCTCAAGATTGCTTTGGCTATTCGGGGTCTTTTGTGTCTCCATACAAATTTTAAGATTTTTTGTTCTAGTTCCATAAAAAATGCCATTGGTAATTTGATAGGGATTGCACTGAATCTGTAGATTGCTTTGGGTAGTATAGCCATTTTCACAGTATTGATTCTGCCAATCCAAGAACATGGTATATCTCTCCATCTGTTGGTATCATCTTTAATTTCTTTCATCAGTGTCTTATAGTTTTCTGCATACAGGTCTTTTGTCTCCCTAGGTAGGGTTATTCCTGGGTATTTTATTCTCTTTGTTACAGTGGTAAATAGGGGTGTTTCCTTAATTTCTCTTTCAGATTTTTGATCATTGGTGTGTAGGAATGCAAGAGATTTCTGTGCATTAATTTTGTATCCTGCAGCTTTATGAAATTCATTGATTAGCTCTAGTAGTTTTCTGGTAGCATCTTTAGGATTCTCTATGTATAGTATTATGTCATCTGTATGTAGTGACAGTTTTACCTTTCTGATTTTGATTCCTTTTCTTTTTCTTCTCTGATTGCTGTGGCTAAAACTTCCAAAACTATGTTGAATAACAGTGTTGAGAGTGGGCAACCCTGTCTTGTTCCTGATCTTAGTGGAAATGATTTCAGTTTTTCACCATTGAAAACGATGTGGGCTGTGGGTTTGTCATATATGGCCTTTATTATGTTGAGGTAAGTTCTCTTCATGCCTACTACTGGAGGGTTTTTACCATAAATTGGTGTTGAATTTTGTCAAAAGCTTTTTCTGCATCTATTGAGATTATCATATGGTTTTTATCCTTCAGTTCGTTAATATTTTGTGTCATATTAATTGATTTGCATATATTGAAGAATCCTTGCATTCCTGGGATAAACCCCCCTTTATTATGGTGTATGATCCTTTTAATGTGCTGTTGGATTCTGTTTGCTAGTGTTTTGTGGAGGATTTTTGCGTCTATGTTCATTGGTGATACTGGGCTGTAATTTTCCTCTTTTGTAGTATCTTTGTCTGGTTTTGGTACCAGGGTGATGGTGGCCTCGTAGAATGAGTTTGGGAGTGTTCCTCCCTCTGCAGTTTTTTGGAAGAGTTTGAGAAGGATAGGTGTTAGCTCTTCTCTAAATGTTTGATAGAATTCACCTGTGAAGCCATCTGGTCCTGGGCTTTTGTTTGTTGGAAGATTTTTAATCACAGTTTCAGTTTCATTACTTGTGATTGGTCTGTTCATATTTTCTATTTCTTAATGGTTCAGTCTTGGAAGGTTATAGCTTTCTAAGAATTTGTCCATTTCTTCCAGGTTGTCCATTTTATTGGCATAGAGTTGCTTGTAGTAGTCTCTTAGGATGCTTTGTATTTCTGCGGAGTCTACTGTAACTTCTCCTTCTTCATTTCTAATTTTATTGATTTGAGACCTCTGCCTGTTTTTCTTGATGAGTCTGGCTAATGGTTTATCAATTTTGTTTATCTTCTCAAAGAACCAGCTTTTAGTTTTATTGATCTTTGCTATTGCTTTCTTTGTTTCTATTTCATTTATTTCTGCTCTGATCTTTATGATTTCTTTCCTGCTGCTAACTTTGGGTTTTGTTTGTTCTTTCTGTAGTTCCTTTAGATGTAAGGTTAGATTGTTTATTTGAGATTTTTTCTTGTTTCTTGGGGTAGGCTGGTATAGCTATAAACTTCCCTCTTAGAACTGCTTTTGCTGCATCCCATAGGTTTTGGATCATCGTGTTTTCATTGTCTTTTGTCTCTAAGTATTTTTTTTTTTTTTTTTTTTGCTGTACGTGGGCCTCTCACTGTCGTGGCCTCTCCCGTTGTGGAGCACTGGCTCTGGATGCGCAGGCTCAGCAGCCATGGCTCACGGGCCCAGCCGCTCCACAGCATGTGGGATCCTCCCGGACCGGGGCACGAGCCTGCATCCCCTGCGTCGGCAGGTGGACCCTCAACCACTGAGCCACCAGGGAAGCCCTCTAAGTATTTTTTGATTTCCTCTTTGATTTCTTCAGTGATCTCTTGGGTATTTAGTAACGTATTGTTTAGCCTCTGTGTGTTTGTGTTTTTACGTATTTTTCCCTGTAATTCATTTCTAATCTCATAGCGTTGTGGTCAGAAAAGATGCTTGATATGATTTCAGTTTTCTTAAATTTCCTGAGGCTTGATTTGTGACCCAAGATGTGATCTATCCTGGAGAATGTTCCATGCGCACTTGAGAAGAAAGTGTAATCTGCTGTTTTTGGATGGAATGTCCTATAAATATCAGTTAAATCTATGTGGTCTATTGTGTCATTTAAAACTTCTGTTTCCTTATTTATTTTCATTTTGGATGATCTGTCCCTTGGTGGAAGTGAGGTGTGGAAGTCCCCCACTACTATTGTGTTACTGTCGATTTCCTCTTTTATAGCTGTTAGCAGTTGCCTTATGTATTGAGGTGCTCCTATGTTGGGTGCATATATATTTATAATTGTTATATCTTCTTCTTGGATTGATCCCTTGATCATTATGTAGTGAAGATGATCCAGGACCTCAGAAAAAGAATGGAGGCAACATTCTTTATTTTAAAGTCTCTTGTAACATTCTTTATTTTAAAGTCTCTTGTAACATTCTTTATTTTAAAGTCTATTTTATGTGATATGAGTATTGCTACTCCAGCTTTCTTTTGATTTCCATTTGCATGGAATATCTTTTTCCATCCCCTCACTTTCAGTCTGTATGTGTCCCTGGGTCTGGAGCGGGTTTCTTGTAGAAAGCATATATATGGGTCCTGTTTTTGTATCCATTCAGCAAGCCTGTGTCTTTTGGTTGGAGCATTTAATCCATTCACGTTCAAGGTAATTACTGATATGTATGTTCCTGTGATCATTTTCTTAATTGTTTTGGGTTTGTTTTTGTAGGTCCTTTTCATCTCTTGTGTTTCCCACTTAGAGAAGTTCCTTTATGTAGAGCTGGTTTGGTGGTGCTGAATTCTCTTAGCTTTTGCATGTCTGTAAAGCTTTTGATTTCTGCATTGAATCTGAATGAGATTCTTGCTTGGTAGAGTAATCTTAGTTGTAGGTTCTTCCTTTTCATCTCTTTAAATATATCATGCCGCTCCCTTCCGGCTTGTAGAGTTGCTGCTGAGCAATCAGCCGTTAACCTTATGGAAGTTCCCTTGTATGTTATTTGTCGTTTTTCTCTTGCTGCTTTCAGTAATTTTTCTTTGTCTTTAAATTTTGCCAGTTTGACCATATGTCTCAGTGTATTTCTCCTTGGGTTTATCCTGTATGGGAATCCCTGTGCTTCCTGGACTTGTGTGGCTATTTCCTTTCCCATGTTAGGGAAGTTTTCAAGTATAATCTCTTCAAATATTTTCTCTGGTCCTTTCTCTCTCTTTTCTCCTTCTGGGAACCCTATAATGCGAATGTTGTTGCGTTTAATGTTGTCCCAGAGGTCTCTTAGGCTGTCTTCATTTCTTTTCCTTCTTTTTCCTTTATTCTGCTCCACAGCAGTGAATTCCACCATTCTGTCTTTCAGGTCACGTATCTGTTGTTCTGCCTCATTTATTCTGCTATTGATTCCTTCTAGTGTATTTTTCATTTCACTTATTGTATTGTTCATCTGTTTGTTCTTTAAATCTTCTAGATCTTTGTTCAACATTTCTTACATCTTCTCGACCTTTGCCTCCATTCTTTTTCTGAGGTCCTGGATCATCTTCACTATCATTATTCTGAATTCTTTTTCTGGAAGATTGCCTATCTCCACTTCATTTAATTGTTTTTCTGGGGTTTTATCTTTTTCCTTCATCTGGTACCTAGTCCTCTGCCTTTTCATCTTGTCTATCTTTGTATGAATGTGGTTTTTGTTCCACAGGCTGCAGGATTGTAGTTCTTCTTGCTTCTGATGTCTGCCCTCTGGTGGATGAGGCTGTCTAAGAGGCTTTTGCAAGTTTCCTGATGGGAGGGACTGGTGGTGGGTAGCGCTGACTGTTGCTGTCTGTATTATTTCTTAATATAAGCATTTAATATGTGCTTAACCCTCTACTACTGCTGAGGATATACAGTGATGATCAAGACAGGCACAGTTTCTCCTGGAGCTTATGATTGATCTGGGGAGAAAAACACCAAAAAAATGATAATTAATGTTTTAAATGATGGCTGCTGTCTTCATTAAGGTCTTTTAGCTCATCTTCATGGAGTTGGTTGGGTCTGCTGGTCTTGGAGGGTGTCCTGGAGAGGTGGGGGCTGGGGGTGACTGCGGTTCACTCTGGGGACACAGGCACTGGTGGTAGCAATTCTTGGGAGCTCCTACCGTGTGGATGCTGATGTAGGTGGTTTGCTTTTATATCAGGGAATGTTTTTTTTTTATTAGGCTGACATAAAGGGATACCTTGTGCAGTTATAAACTTACCTTTTCATTAACATCTTGCATTTTTTGATTTTAAAAATCAGTGTTGGATATTGATTTTTTTTCTTTTCCACTTTGATCCTTTAGTTTTTCTGCCTTATAGTGAGGTCAGACCTCTCATGGTTGATCCTGTTTATTGCTGAAGAAACTGTGTCCCCAAGTCAATATGAAAAATCAGGCAGGAATGTTATTAGGCTATTTGTTGGTTACCTAAACCGCTAGCAACCAGATGAAAATGATGAATCTGGGTAAAAAGACAAATGAACTCACTTTTATTTTTATCCTCAATGTGCACGTTTCTCTGTACATTTCTTGTCATTGGGAAAAATATGAAAGATTTGCTGATTTTTTTTTTTTAAGTATATCACTGAGATCACCAAGTATTTGGCATCCTTAACAAATTGCAGGAAACCAATTTAAGCAGGAAATAGCATAGCCCAAACTAAACAGCCAGTTTAGGGAAGCAGATTTGTCTATATGTTCTATGTATTTTTCTCCCAGAATCTGGCCCTCCTGTTTATTTTTAGATAGCTCTTTAAGGCTCATTTAGAACTAACATTGTAGGGAGAGTTCACAGTAACAAGCTGTGCTTGTTTCTTTGACTTGAGTTACAAGAACTGAAGGGAGTTGCAGTATCTCGGTTTCCAACTTTTAATATGTGACAGTTTGTTGATGCCAGTGTCTCAACACTGCCCTTTTTTTTTTGCATGTGCAGTAACACTTCCTGAAAGGAAGAAATGTATACACTATTGATTTAAAGGTATGCTTTAGATCAAATTCTCTTGTCAGTATATTCTGTTCTTAAAAAGAAATCCATAAACAATCTACATTTAATGGATGGTTGAACCCTTTATCAGTCAACAAATATTAGCATGGAAGTGATCTTTGACTTTAAGGAACTATTAGTTTGGTCAAATCATGTTTAACATTATAGTGTAGTGAATAAGTACTAACGTAGTACTCTTCACCTGCTCAGTTAGGATTTTGGAGTAGGTGAATGAATATGTAAGTGAGATAGAATATATAAGAGGTCTAGAAAGTGCTTTAGGACTTCAGAGAAAGAAGTTCAAGAACTTGGGCAGGCAGGCCATCAGGGGAAGTGGACTTGAGCCAGACCTTGAGCATAAGAGGGGTGGGGGCATTGGTGTTGAAGGTTTTCCTGGCAGAGTCACTGCACAGATCAGATAAAGGGTTCTAGTGGGGTTCTCATGGGTGGGAAGGTTGGGGAAGTTAAGGAGTTTAATCTTTATTTTTATTTTTATTTTTTTTGCGGTACGCGGGCCTCTCATTGTTGTGGCCTCTCTCATTGCGGAGCACAGGCTCCGGACGCGCAGGCTCAGCGGCCATGGCTCACGGGCCCAGCCGCTCCATGGCATGTGGGATCTTCCCGGACCGGAGCATGAACCCATGTCCCTTGCATCGGCAGGTGGACTCTCAATCACTGTGCCACCAGGGAAGCCCAAGGAGTTTAATCTTATCCTTTGGGCCTAGTGGCTACTGTGCAGTTTCATTTAAATTTAGGGTGCAAGTTTAGAAAGTTGCATTAGTTGATACTTTTCAGATATACTGAGTTATTAATAACATTTTTATGGCTAAAAATGCAGTGTTGATTTCCTCATTGATATTTTTATATTTAACGAACAAATCTAAATGGTAAGAATATGTGTTTTCCACCATAGCACTAAATGAAGCCATTTTCATTTTCTTGAAAAAATAAGCAGCCCCATAAGCATTTTTATTTGTCCTTAACTGGCCCTATAGCCAAAAAAAAAAAAGTTATCTTTAGCTACTTGAGGCTGTGGAGGGTAAAACAGAAGCTTTGTGAGCAGGGGAGGTGAAATGGTACAAGTGGATAACATACAGCATTAGTTGGAAATCCGGACAGGGAAGACAGCTGAGACACGGTCGAGGTAGAAATGGCAAAGTCAGGGGAGGATTTGGGTAGAGTTGGTGACTGAGCCCACATGGCTGACTAGTGGCAGACTCACACTTCTGTCTTTTTTCCCCTAGTCTAGGGCGCTTTCCCCTGTGCCACTTGATTCATCACTCTTTGTGTCGTATTTAAGAAACCAGCACAAATTTAAACTCTATTTTGAAATTGAGAAGAGAGCATAGAAAACTTAAAAAAAAATGGAACAGATCATTGACAGTATAGTGTATATTCCATGGTATTTTGGGATGGTTGAAAGGGGAGTCACACAGAAAAGCAAAAGCTGCAGCGGAAGAGGAAAGGAATTACAGGGAGAGAAGCTGAGTAGGTCCTGAAATATCAGTGAGTGACATCTTCCAGAATTTTCTGTGACTTGGAACTTCTGCCCTTTGATTTCTTAGTTAACTGATTGACCACTGGTGCCTCAGCTGCCTTTTATTAAATCTTCAGAGGCCCCTACCCTGCGACTACTGTAGCATAATTTACTTTTCATTAGTGCTTCCAAGTGGTATGAGATCAAGTGGGCCAGAAATTCCCTACCTGTTCCCAAGTGACTAGAAATAAGCAGCTCTTTTTTTATGTGCATTGCATACTGTAGATTAGAAATGTAGTTCTGCCGTGGAGTCACAGTACTCATGAGCTGGAAGGAAGTAACTTCAGTGACCAGGGGAAAAAGAGAGAAGCTGTTTTAAAGAACCTCCCCCTTTTTTTGCTGCAGTGGGTTTTGGACACAAAAGGGATAGTGGATTGTATTTTCTGAAAGAACAAGTGTTGTTATTGGGTGTAACAATCAAGTAAATCATGGATCTCACTCATAATATGTCATAAACCACAAAGAAAGAGAAAACGACTATAAAGTATGTTTTATAATCATGCTTCAAGGTTTATAAAACAAAATATCACATTGGTTATATAAGCAGCTCTAGTGGACTATAAAGTATAGGGCATACAATATGTAAAAACACTATTGTTGATTTAAATTTAATATGCCAGTTGTAAAATAAACACTCGATTAACAATATTTTTGCCTTCCTTGGAATTTGATAGACTTTGAAGGTATGATCTGGATGGCCCAGATCTCTTCAAATAAATTGCCCAAGAGAATTTGAAATATTTTCATACTTCAAGCAGAGGTATTCAAAGTTAGTCCACTGACCCTTCCACCTGTCAACCAAATAGTAGGTTATTGTTGTTGATGATGTTTTTCCTTGTAAAAAAACATTTAAAAAAGTAAAGTCTGACCCAGCATTTCATTTCTTCCATTTACCCTTTCCTGTCTCCCTGCTTTATTAAGAATTACCTGTCCAGTGCTCTGTATTAGGCCAAGTCAGTGCTACCAGGTAACAATAAGTGCTTTTAAGTCCTCTTTTTAAACCTGTTCTGCCCCCAGGGCTACTTGACACTTGGTTGACAGCTGTCACTGTACTTGAGTGTTTCTTGAAAAGTGTTGGGAACCCACGTGAATCATTATGGTAAGGCTCTTCAGAATTTTTCCTGGAATTGCTATGGCATGCTGAAGACAGTATTCTGGTTGTGCATGCCCTGGTTCCCATGACTGAGTGGTTAATTGAAATAATGGGTTTTAATTAGCCAGCATCAAATGATTGGAATTTGAAATTACAGGGTAGTAACAATAGCTGTTTCTTTACTTAAAGGCCTGATGGGGTTAGAACATCTCGCAGATTGTATGGTGGGGAGCTAGATGGCTGCTGAAAGCCCCTGTGTATTGACATTGTTGGCGGGACTTTTATTTTTTTTGCTGGTTCACCCTGTTGTTGCTGTTATCCTTCAGGGAACACCCACAGGCCTTTCTCCTGCCTTGTTCTAACCATCTCTTGCTTGGGGTCACGGCCTTCAGTCTCACATTCCCCAGCCTGTTCCCACTGCAGCCGTAGTAGTCTTTCCAAAGTGTAAAACCAATCATGTCATTCCTCTTGAGAGACTCCCCCTTCCTCTTAGGTGAGGTCTAAGTTTCTTTTACGTAGCCAGCAAGGTCCTGCAGAACCCATCTCTGCTGTAGTGTCCTGCATCATCTCCCAGACGCCCCTGTGTCATGTTGAACTTTCTGTCTAGCAGTTCGTGAGTCCTTGAGCTTATCTTTTGGTGTTTTTCTGTGTTGTCTCTTCTGTCTCACCACTGTTCCTCCAACTGTCTACCCCACCCCAGCCCACCTCACCTCCTCCCTGTCTTTTATCTGGCTGACTCTTCCTCATTGTTCACATCCCTGCCTAGAAATCACTTACTTAGAAGTTTTTTCTGACTCCAGGTCTGGGTTAGATGCACCTCCTGAGGGGTTGCACAGCACCCTGTATGTACCTTTCCTTTCATAGCACTTATCACATGGTGCTGTGATTGTGATTTACTGACTCTCCCTTAGATCCCACAGCTTTCATTTACTTGTTTGTCCGCTCAGGACCTCCTTTTATGATACTTTTTTCTGCATTTCGCCCTGCCTTGGTGTTGACCTCTCCTTGCTAAGGTGAAAAGCAGTTATATGCCAGTCTTTGCTATAGGTAAACATTGACTTGTTGAGGTCAGATGTTTAGGCAGTGTGGAATGAAAGAAAGTCTACCCTTCACCATCTCTTCTTCCATTTGGCTGCATCTCAGGTATCATCTAGCAAAACTGAAAGGATGATCTCTGCTCTCCTTCACTTCCTCAAGGCACCGGGACCAGCTCTTTGAAGCCTGCGGGTTTGGTGTCTGGAAACTCAGGAATGTTGAGGATTGGTTTGGCTTCTGGTTGAGGATTGGAAGGAAAACCCACGCCTGCATCCCCTTAGGCCGGTAGGGGAGGCCTGGGAGACCAGGGAGCTGGCTCAAACGCAGAAATAGCTAAGCACTAACAATGATAAAAGAAAAAGTAAGGATTTGGCTCAGCTCATATGGGCATTTACCCAATACATCCCATTTTCTCCTTATCACCATGTGCCACAGTGATAATAATTCATGTAACTATATTAGATTTGCTTTCCATCTTATTTGGTGGTTACACTAAATCCTTCAGATGCAGTTAGTCTTGCTGTTGACATAATGGTCATCTCATGACTTCAAAAAATGAGATAAAATATTGATTACTCGCTGTCATTTTTGAAGATGAACCTGAGGAATGATATGAAAATCAGTTGCTATAATCAGGATAGATTTGTTTTAAATAAAAAATATTAAAGCAGTATTTGAGATTGACAGTTCACCCAAAACACTTCTATTGTTTCACTAATGCAACCAGCTAGGTTATGGATTCTGAATATCGTCCTTATAATTATTTGAAGAAATTAATTTAACAAAATGTAATTATTTTAACAAAATACCTCCAACAGCCCTCAGTTCATTTTCCTTCTTGAAACTTGTGCTTTTAGCAAGAAAGAGATGGCTTTAAGCTTGTGTACAATATGCATTCTTGCAGACATTGAAGGCCAGTCAACTCTTTCTTCTTCTCTGGTATGGCCGAGCAGCTTCTGTTTAATTTTGTGGGTTAATATAGATACCTACTGGGCATAATGTGTTTCTTTAACTTTTCTAAATAACATGTTGACTTCTCTGGGAATTTCATGAGATCGAGCCCATAAACTACTTTTGTGACACCTTTATACAACTTTTCTAAAAAGGTTGCTTTAATATTCTTTCTCAGAAACATTTTAGATTGATTATTATAAGTTTATGGGAGGTTATAATCCTCTTCTTATGATTATTCTTTGACCTTTGACATATTTTATTAGTTTTTTAATAAAAATTCTTTAAGAAAAACATAGGCTGTATAATTAAAAAATAATTTTTTATCAAGCCTGATAAACATACAAATGATAAATTGCTTCCTCTGATTCTTTGTTTCTTGTGCTGTTAAACATTATACCTCTACTGATTAAACCATTGTTTCATAACCCAGGTTCATCTTTTTGCAAAATGATATTTGCAAAAATGGCAAAGTGAAACTTTAAAAAACAATAATTTTTAACATTGCTTTTTTTTCTTATTGTTGCTTATAGGACTTTGACCTGAAACTTTTAAAGGCCATGTTATATACTTTGATTGAGAACTACCTTCTCTTCATCCAAGTGAAATTCGTTTAGTTGAGCAGTACTGAGGCTTCTGTATTACTCAAGCTTGCAATGTTATTTCTGCTGTGCCTCAGGAGGCATGATTTGTACTGGACTAGCCAGACCCAGGATGGAGGATGCAAAGGCGGACCGAAACATCACCTTTCCTTTGCTGGCAGTGATGTAATGTAACTGTGTGCTTTCAGTAACAGAGTTCCAAAGGAAATGAACCCCAGTTTCTTCAAATAGGAAATGGAAAGGCTGCAGCTGAATTACCTGTGAATAGAAGTGTGTGTGCGCGTGTGCGCGCGCGCACACACACACACACACACACACACACACAGAGTGTATGTTTAGTGTTCAAAGAGCTTTTGCCACTTAATAGTTGTGTCATTTTGTATAAGTTATTTCAAATTCCTCCAGGATAAGATGGAGAGACTAATTTCATATGGTTGTCATAGAGAGTAAATGAGATAATGTACCAGTGCTGAAATATAGCAGGTAATCAGTAAATGTCCCTTTCTTTTTTTCCTTGTTTAACATAGTGCCCAGGGCTCTTACTTTACTGCCCCCTTTCACACACTTCGGGTTGACTCTGCCAACCTTTTTGTCCACCCTCTTTGCCTTTCACTTGGTGTTCTGTGCCCTTGTTCCAACAAACATTTATTTAGTACTGGCTATGTGCCTTACACTATACTAAATGCTGAGATTTCATAGCTGAACAGAGCAGAACAATGCAGATTAGCTGGAATAGAGATACACATGTATCATAAAGAATTGAATAAGGACTAACTCTAACTGGGGAGGTCAGGGTAGACTTCGTGAAAGAGGTGGTAATATTTCAGCTGAATATTGAAGGATGAATAGGAGTTCACCAATCAGACATGATAGGGTTGATGGTGGGGGATGATGGAAAGGAGGAAGGGCATTTCTTGGGAGAAGAAATGGTGGGTGGAGCAGTTAGGATCATAAAGGGCTTGGTGATTCCTGGGACTTATCACTAGTTACAGTTATTTCGAATGCAGGTACTGTGTGGGAGATCAGAGTACAGGAGTAAATATGGATGGAACAGAGCTAAGGAGTGTGGGTTTGCTTCTGTGGGAAGTGCCTCCATCCTTGTGTTGTTATACTTGATTTTAATTGTTTGTATATGTGTGTGTGTGATCAACTCAAAGGTTGTCTTATCAGAACTTTTCTTGATCTTATTTACCTTGCTTTCATCTGAACTCACATGGTATTTTGTCTACATTTTTCTCTTGGCAGTCACTGTTTTCTACATTAAAAAAAAAGTTTTTTATAGCTGTGTTAGCATCTTTATCCTGCTGTAAGCTCCTTGAGGGCAGAATTCATACTGGAAAGCCTTCAGGTCCCATTGTGACCCATGTGGCATCTGTCTCACCTGTGGAAGGTGCTCAAGAAACCCTTGATGACCGAATGAGTGAGTGGAAGGCGCCATGAGCATCAGCATCCCAGCTTCTTCAAAATGCTTTCGACCTCAAAACCATTGTGTTCAATGAAAGAAGCCAGTCACAAAAGACCACGTAGTGTATGATTCCATTTTTATGAAATGTCCAGTATAAGCAAATCTGTAGAGGCAGGAGGTAGATCAGTGGTTGCCTAGGGCTGAGGGTGTTGGCGGTGCGGATTGGGGGCTAGGAGTAACTGTTGATGGCTGCTCACCTGCAAGTATTGATATATTAAAATGCATTGAACGGTACAGTCTATATGGGTGAATTTTAGAGTATATAAATTTTGTCTCAGTAAAGCTGTTAAAATGCTCTTGAACTCTTGTCACATTTTTAAAAAGCATCTCCAAATGTATATTTTCTTTTCCTATGTTTGCAGCATATACTTAGGGATTTACATGATGATATTTATTATTCTCTTTTAAAATTTTGAGTTGGCTCAGTAGAATGTAGGTGAAGTAGAGCTTTGGGAATTCGTACCCCTTTCAGAGATGCTTGGGAGTGTGAGTGGGAACTTCTGATGAGCCTATGCAGAGTGACCTCGTTCTCTGTCAAAGGAGCTCAGCAGTCAGTTATTTTAGTATCAGCAGGGTGGCATTGTTGGATATATTTGAACAGTGTCTTTTTCTTTTATAAGTTTTTGAAAAACTTTGTCTTTAGGGAATTATGCACTGCTTTGTCTTAGTGAAAAGACATGTCGCATTCGCTGAAGTAGAAGGAATGGTGCTATTTTCTGTCATCTTCAGAATAAGAGAGGTGGATATAGTTGGTTTTTCAGCCTGTTGATCTTGTATTTCTCATTAACAGGTACTTCATTTTAAAAGGCTATTTCATACTAAAGCATTTATGAAGCCATATGTATTAATAAAACATATACCCTTAGATAAATTGTGTAATGTGGTTTTCTTTTTTCTCCCACACTCTCGGAACTAGTAGTTTCTGCGTTGATGAAACAGCAGGGAGCACCTATTCTGGTGTGTTCATTCATGCAAAATGTAGCCCTCTTGAAAATGAACAAAGATCGTAACCGAAAGGTATTCACCATGCAGTCTATCCACAAGAAATCTTGAATGAAATCATCATCACATAACTTAAATAAAAGTTATTTCCTGACACTATATCACCAAATGTAATTTAGGACATTTACCAGTATTATGTGTGCATTTTTCTTTTTCATATGATTGCCAACTATCTTTAAAAATGGAATGATTCAGATTACTGTTTTGGGGAGGCTGATGTGATTTACTTGACCTTGATTTCACTTGAGTAGTGGCAGAGGGTGGTTCTTCACCACGGATCTGATTGTTACTAGGGTTTCTTCAGCGCCTCTCTAAAGCAAAAGCGTTACATTTGATTTCTCTTCACTTAGCCTGCAACAAGCAGAGTGTTACCCAGTGCTTCAGCCTGGGGCTGGATCAGTAGATCTTTCCAGGTATGAATGGGGGGGCTTACTAGATCTGAGAGAGCCAGAAGCCCCATGATTTGGTGATAGATATTCCTATTGTTTCAAATAGGCCCCCTGCCCCTCCTGTGCGTCACTCAAGAGGTTGCTCAGACACGTATTAAATAAATGCCTAGGACTGTGGTTTGGTGGAAGGAGCATGGATATTGATAGACCTCGAAGTCCTGAGGTGTGACTGTTCATTTATCCTGTTCAGTTCTGTCCCTTACTATGTGTGTGACCTGAAGGCAATGTGTTGAACCTCAGCTTTCCCTAATTTGTGATGCCCAAGAGTGACAGGGGTTACGTGCTATAGTCACCTGCCCTTTCTTGGGCAGTTCCTGATTGTTGGACAAAGGAACTCAAAATGCGTTTTCCCAAAGAAAGAATGGGTGCAGCTGAAAATAATGTTTTTATAACAATTCTTCAGGCTTATAAAGGATTTTTGGGTTAACTTGGAAACCCGAATGCCATTTCACTTTTTAATGATGAATTTACAATGAGCTTTGCCACCACTAAGGTGTTGGCACCTTCGCACAGCTTGCAGTCAGGGTTTCTCTGTGCCTTGAGAATGGGCTTGAAATGCCTCCCTTTGGATTCTGATATTATCTCTATTGTAGTCCTGGTTCACACGGGCAGCAAACAAGCAAATATTTTATACACATATACACACAAATGTGTGTGTGTGCAAATAACGTGTTAGCCACAGCGACATTAGTATAGACATTTTAACAGTTTAATTAGAAGTCACTGAAGATTCTTTGCAGTAAACATAAACTAATGTCAGAGGCTTTGTTCTGTCTGCTGTTGTGCCCAAGGCTGGTGGGGCTGGACAGTGAAGTGAAGGGGTTGTCACAGTTTACTTTTATAATAGTTTGTATAATTTTGGTTGGCTTTTTATCTGTTTTTCCAGGTGTGATAATGGAGGCTTTTTGTTTTTGTTTTTCTCTATTGCAAGGTAATAACTCTTGCATTTCTCCCCATTAAATTATAAGTAGGAGGGAGAATTTAGCACAGCTTTACAGCACTAATTTCGCGCTGTGTCAGGCCGTTTTTGAGGGAGGGTCAGAGCCTGCAAATGTCCGTTGTTGTGGAGTCAGTTAGAGGCAATGTGGTGCAGTGATGGGGGCTCACGCTTTGGGACCTGTCAGTCCTGAATCACCATGGGCCAATCACAATGTTTTCTTCATCTATAGAATTGGGTACTAATTACCTGAGGGGTATCCTGATGCCTAGAACATTGCTTAATAAGTAAGAGTCTATTTAAATTCGTGTGTTATTGGATTGCTGATTGGAAATGAGATCTGGCTTCTATCGGCAACTAGCCATTTTACCTTGGGCAAGTTTATGTCTCTGAGCCTTAGTGTTCTTGTCTGGCAAATGGTGGAATGGACTCTTACCTCCTGGATTCCTTGGATAGATTGTGAGCTTTTTAGATAAGAACCATTTTCATTCATCTTTGTAGAGCAACACTGTTACCTGGGCAAAACATTTTGTGGTTAATGATTGAGTTTGCAGCTTTGTATATTCTGCCGACTCAAGTCATAGTTATATGGTATATGTAATTATAATTGTCTATGTCTGTGAACATTCATAAGTGGAAATTATGTCGTTTTTTGAAGTTTGTCCCCAAGTAATCTGAAATATACTTTTATCTCTAAAAGTTCATTCATATATAAATGTATTTATGTGTATGCTTAGCTCTAAAGTATAAAAAATTTTTTTAAAATACTTTAAAAAGTATTTACTTATTTGGCTCTGTCGGGTCTTCGTTGCATCATGTGGGATCTTTTTTTTTAGTTGCGGCGTGGGGCATCTTTAGTTGTGGTGTGCCAACTCTTAGTTGCCTGCAGCATGTGGGATCTAGTTCCCTGGCCAGGGAATGAACCCAGGCCCCCTGCACTGGGAGCGCAGAGTCTTAGCCACTGGACCACCAGGGAAGTCCCTAAAGTATAAAAGTTTAAAATTAGGTAAAAATACATTAACATGAACAAGGTGCAAGAGTATGCATTCTTAAAGGTCTTTTGCTTTAAAATAATTTATCTATGTTTCATTATTTGGATATGATACTCAGAATAACTTGGCCAATAACAAAAAATGCTGTTGGCAGCTTCCAGGTTTTAAAAAAAAAATCACTCTAGAGAATTAGGGAAAAATAGTAATTAAAAGGGTACTGTCAAGGTTGATAGGTCTGAATTTAGCATCCCAGCTGTGTTTTGGTTTGTAGGGGTATGTGTGTCATGCTGTCTCCCCTCTGTGGTTTGCCGGCCGTGTTAGGAGCCTGGCCTGCAAGAACCTTGTCAGTGTCTGGAGCAATTGAAAGCTGGCAGACTCTGGCTTTCTGGTTTGGCTGTGGTCATTTTCTGAAGGAGCTCTTCAAGAATGGAGTGCCGCTCTCTCTGTGCTGGAAATACTGTGTTCTCTTGAATCTGAGATGCCGTTAATTATAAGATACACCATTATTTTATGTTCCTCTGAGAAATAACCCTGACAATTAAGCTATGATGAAATGCTTTCCTATCCTTCAGAATGTTCATTTTACATTTATTGGAAGAACATAGATTAAAAAGGAAAACTGAAGTGAAATGACTTAGTTATGATATTCCTGAATTTTATTCACGTTCAGAGTCCAAGTTTTTGAGTGACTTTCTGACCCCAAGTTGTCATGTCGGTGTATTTCCACACCGTCTCTTCCTCTATACTTTTGAGTGCTAGTGATGTAGCATTTCTTACAAGAGCGCTTTACTGTCTACTCTGGAGTTTTCTCCCAAGCTGACACTCATTCTGCATGTTTTGATGCTATTGCTTTCTTGATCTTACATAGACAGTGTCATGAACTGTGTTATGACTGCCACTTGGCCCACGGCAGCAGTAAGATGCCATTGATATCAGAGCTGTTGAAATGTGAATAATTGTGCTTCTTAGAATCAATGGAAAATGACAGCACTGCCTTAGCTATGGAAGGGACTTGGACCAAGGAGTCAGTGTTGACAGTGGAGGGGAGGAAGATGGGGCATTTTTCTTTATTCTAAATGATTAACAGGTGAAGACACTCATTCTCTAATCATTTTAACATACAGTTCCCTTTTCTCTTTCATGGAGAATCCTAATGGAGATTAATCTTAACCTTAACCTGAAAAGATAGACCTGTTTTCTCTGTCCTGTTGAAGCATCTTTCAAACATCAAGCTTACTTTGCCCTTCAAACATTCATAGCTGTGTGTAAATTATGAGGGATACAAAGACGAGCAAGGCTTGTTGCTCTCAAGGTATTGATGATTAAATGGGAAATGGGAATAAACTGGCAAGAGTACAGCAGAGTCTTGTGGGTCTTGTTGTGGGTGACAAAGCATTTACTGTGCTTCATATACTTAAGTATAAGCCTCTTCAGTTTTTTTTTCCTTAAAACATGGAAGACTATTGTCATAGAGCATGTAAATAGGATGGAAAAAATTAAGTGCGATAAAATTGCTGGGCACTATTTTTCCTGGATTTATTAAGTTTAAGTTTGCCTTACATAAATTAAAAAATTATATGTCTAAAGAAATATGGAATTTGTATGATCCTGGATTGTATTTGAATCATATTTTTTTGTTTTCTTTGAAAGATGTATGGATAATTGGTGAATAGAATAAGACCTATTAAAAAAAGAATAAGACCTATAGATTATAGTATTTTATATATGACCGTTAATTTCTTAATTTTGATCATTGTACTGTAGTTATATAACAGATTGTTCTTGTGTTTTAGAAATCTCCCTGGAATATTTAGGGATAAGAGGTATCATGTCTGCAACGTACTGTCGCATGTTTCAGAAAAAAATAATGTGTGTGTGTGTCTGTGTGGTGGTGGGGGAGAGAAAATGTTCAAATATATCTGGTAAAATGTCAGTTGTGAAATATGGGCTAAGGGTATATGTGAATTCTTGTAGTATTCTTGCAACTCTTTTAAGTTTGAAATGATTTTTAAAAAAAATAACGAAATTGAAAAGCTATTGCTAAAATATCAGGTGTCCAATACTTTAAATCAACATATTTATTTTATGTGTTTATTTAGGGCAGATATATGCATATTTATAAAAAAAACTCCACTGTCTTGGCAGAAACTTGCAAAATGTCCTTACTTTTGTTTCCTGCTTTCAGACATCTTGAATTGCTCTGTCACTTTGTGAATTTTTATATATATATGTAAATATTTTGAGGCCAGCTTGGAAACATTTAAGCATAGGTTTCTATATTGTTGCTGTAATCTAAGTACTCTGTCAGTATTGTGTCTGAGAGGTTTTCAATGATTTTGGTGGTGGGGGGACAGTTTTATACACTTATTCTTTTTTTTTTTTGCGGTACGCGGGCCTCTCACTGTTGTGGCCTCTCCCGTTGCGGAGCATAGGCTCCGGATGCACAGGCTCAGCGGCCGTGGCTCACGGGCCCAGCCGCTCCACGGCATGTGGGATCTTCCCAGACCAGGGCACGAACCCGTGTCCCCTGCATCGGCAGGCGGACTCTCAACCACTGCGCCACCGGGGAAGCCCTACACTTACTCTTTGATAGTGAATTCCCAGTGATCTATGAGTAATTATTTTGATGATCTTGTTAACTTTCTAAACTAGCCCTTGTGATTCCTGCTGTCCTCCTGCCTCTTAACCCTTCCCTTACTTGTCACTAACCCCCCCCACCCCCCAAAATAGGCCACATTTGTCTTTAAAATCAGTAAAATCCTGCCTCTTCCATGAAGTCTTCCCTGATAATCCCCATTGAATGCTAATCACTTCTTAATCAGCATGTACTACACTTATTTTACTGTTTTATATTGTCTCAGTGATGGATTAAAATTATTGTTGCTTTGTGGTCATTTAAATATATATGAACATACTGTTTTTCCTGCCCAATGTCAGAATACTGGGAGATACAGATTGCTTTCTTTTTTTCCTCTGAATTTATCTCCACAGCTCATGGCTGCTGTCCTGTTAAGGTGGTTGTTCACTAATTGATTCTATCTGAGTGGGTATCTCTTACTGGATCCAAAACTAAAGCTTCACTGTTTGACTTTTGGGATTATCTGTATCTCTCCTCTCTTCCTTGTAACTTCCAATCTCTAAGGGTTAAAGATTTTGTTGTTTGCCTGCATTAGTTGAGATAGTATTTTCATATTTAGCCAATTCATTTGCTATTTTAAATTCTGACATCACAAATAAACTGAATGTTTTAAACCTGTAATTAGATCTGTGATTGTTAAAATGTGTAAAACATATTTGAACAAAACATTCCAATATAATTTATAAATGTGTTATACTCTGGTAAAGATAAAATGATAAGACTGATTTTTGCTTGAGGATAAACCACATTTGTATCTTAAATATAACTGGTAATATTTCTCTTGTTGATTTAACTCAAGTAAAGTAACTTTTCTTGAGTGACAAAAATTTAGATGATTATGTGAAATAATGAGCTGTGGCTCTTTGAGTTTGGTTCTTATCTTAATTGTCATTTTGATTTTTCTGGATTGTCTTTCAAAAATTACCTGAGGACAAGATGTTTATAAGGTTTGGATTAAAAACTGTAAAATGTCCCCTTTGACCTTTATTTTTACTCTGAAATTTTAGTTGGTTAAATCCTTTGCAGAAATTGTATTGACCTAGATGTACTACTAACTCTGGCATCTTTATCATAGTCTGGCATCATGTAAAATTTGATTTATGGTTTTTCACACTTTATCACATCCCAGCTACCCTTAAAAGTATGCACAAATGGAGGAATAGAGGCTCTGAGAGGTTAAATGACTTACTTTAGGCCACAGGTACCAACACCTGGATTTAAGCTTCGGTCTTCACTGCAAATCTATGCACTCTACTGGATTAGAAGCTCTTAACCATTTTTGTGCCGTAGTTGGCATTTTGGTGAAGCCTATGGGTTTATTCTCAGGATAATTTTTTAAATACGTAAAATATATAGCATTACAAAGGAAGCCAGTTATACAACAGAAACCCAGATTTGTAACACGGTAATATGTTTACTTATTAGCGCATTAAATAAAAAGATTTGGTGTTGGGTATATTATATTTTGAGGTGTCTGAAACTATTATATGTTATGAAAATAGATGATATCTTTTGATGACAAAGTCACAGGTACTGTGGCTAATACTACTTGATATTAGGCCGTCATTCATAATTGGAGGAAGTGCTTACTTTCACTTAGAAGTCAGTAAAAATAAAGATGCTTTTTTTTTTTTTTTCTTATCCAAGTTTACGAACTTCTTGCATTGCCAAGCTAAGAACTGCATTGGACCATACTGTTTTTCATGCCAGTTGTACATTATGTTACCTGCTGGTCTGGGCACATATTAGCACTTAATAAAGGTTGAAGAAACAATTTGCAGGACCTAGAATACATGCTAACGATATAAGGCCTTATTTAAAAAAGGAAGAATAATGAAGACTTCCGTATGTTGTGAGCCTCTTGAGGGTAAGAATTAAAGTTCACTTTAATTTGAAATGGTTAGAACCTATAATTGTTAATATTTTGTTCCTTAGGATTCTAGTCAGTTCTTTGTCTGCCTTTCCCCTAAAGGTAAAAAAGGGATTATGGTATTTTCTTCATTAAAAAGCTTTAGCCTTCTGTATTTCAGCTCCTTCTGGGCAGTTTGTTTTAATGAGGGAGACTGACTGTCATGGAGGGTTTCTGTTCTCCTTTAGTGACGACTGTTGCGCAGGGCACAGGCGGGGCCGGAAGTAGAATGTTCAAGAGCGTTGAAATGGGCATGGATCTCCTTGAAAAGGTTTATTTTATTGTTTTTTTTTTTCCTGGTGAGTCTGAACCTCTTCATCAGTTGTCAGACGTGACAGCTTAAGTGTATTGTCGTTGCTTCTGTCCTTATGTAAAATCTAATTCTACTAGTTCTTTTGTTAGTTAAACAGGAGGTAACCACTTAAAAACATTTTATTTCCTCCCTTAGGTGAGGAATGGGTAGGCTCTTTCTTCTTTAACAGTTAAGAAGAAAGAGCCTACCTATTCCTCTTGTCTGACTCAGTGTGTAGCTCCAGAGATCCTGAGTGACTTGGATGGTGTGTTGACAGGAAAAGCTTTAGGTACTGGGGGAATCCCCTTTAGCATATTTACCATCAATGGAGTTGTAGCCCTCCAGTATACAAGAAGTATGTCGCTTAGCTGTCCCCAGGCCAGCTTTGTGATTCAGAGCAGTAAACCTGGGGGACGCTCTGACACAGCCCAGCTCCTCAGTCCCATCTCCTCCCAAGGAGGATGCTTCCAGACAAGTATGCGCTTCACTCAGCTTCCTTGATTCTCTCTCCGAAGTCGGCCCTGCAGGAACATCTACTGAACTTCTCTTCTGCCAGATGCATTCTTTCCCTCCACTCTTCCCAACCTCCAGTTTGTTTTTTTTTCCTAATCATTACCAACACTTAGAGTCTAGCTTTTTGTACTTGATGCAAGTAGTTTGCAAAAGCTTTTGGCCTGAATATTTATAAGACTTTTGCTTACAGTGGGGCTGGAGAATACTGTTAACTCCTGATTATCTGAGAACAAATCATTTTAAATTTGGCATATAAGTTGAATAGTACATTTTTTTCTTTTAGTAAGTACTTCTTTTTATAATGACATTTTTTGTATAACTGTCCTCCTTCCCCCATTAATGTTATTTTTTTGCATCCCAGTAGGAAACTCCTGAAACCTAAAAACATAGGCATTTAACCAATTATCAGGAAAGTTTGAAAGAATCCATGTCTGCTTAGGTTGGTATTTTGTACCATTCTAAAGCAGTATTTCTCAACTGGGGACTTGAATGACAGTGTTCTGGAGAGCACATTGCTGCTAAAAGCTCTAATGGAGGATATTTAAAATTCTCTTAACAAATCCAGCAATAAGACAATTATTTAAATATTTTATTTGTGTGTCTAAGGAGTTTTGTTATTGTCAGTGGAGATCAGGCAAAAGGGCTTCAGTCCCTGATTTGCTTTATCACACATAGGTATATTCCTACCTGCCATGGTGATTAGACATTTATGTAGTTTAAAATTTTTATTCATAGTCATGTAGTATTTAATTTATGCCTATAATGGATTATTGGTTAAAGTCTAGAAACATATGGGACTCTGATGATGAAAAAGCACGTTAATGAACAATAAAAATGATGATGGTTCTGAAAATTAGCTTTAGGGTGCTTTTCACTACATTAGTAAGCCGTATTCATTTGATAAAAATTCTCATATAGCACATTGAGGTGTGCCTATATTTTAATGCTTAATGTTAAAAAGAGAAAAATATGGTGATTTTTTAGTTTTGCTTTTTTTTGGAAATAAAAACTATCCTCCCCCAAATGTATTCGCATTTACAAATAGCGCTCTGAAATCTTCTCTCTTATCTTGTCATTTAGAAATAAAACACAGGTCTAAAATTAAACCCCTTAGTTTACTTAAGTACAAAATGTAAGAGTTCTGAACATTAGATCATGAAAGCAGTTTTTGTTTATTTTTGATATTATATTTAAAAATACTATTGGTCCCCAAACCAAACATAATATGTCAGTTTTGAAATTTTTATTTTTGCATAACGAAAGATTGAAACAAGTTGAATTTTACCTTGATATATTATAAATGCTATAAGAAGATATTATAATAAACCTTGTCATGATCTTAATAGTAATTTATGAGCAAATGTTTTAAATTTAAAATCTCTTTATCATGTGACATACAAATTACAAGTTATTTTAAAAAAATTACCATGGGTTTCTTTTAAGATTGTACTATTGTGAGAAGATTTGCACTTCTAGTAGTGTTTAGAAATGCAGTTGTCCATTGGAATGTGTAGCGGGGAGAAAAGCTTTGGGAAAGGAAATGATACATCTTCCCAGTTTCTGCAATGAGGAGAGTGTATGGGAACATGTACACACTGGCCAGCTTTAAATGACTTTAGCAGTATATTGGCCCTATATTATTATAGGGCTTGGTTCCCTATGTTATTGCATATTTAATTGTAATGACTATCACGTAACAGGGATGCCAAGATCCCTACTTCTTGCTAGGATAAGGATGATTTGAGTAAAAGAGCTCGCCATACTGTAAGACTCCCTTCGAGGGTGTTCTCTTGATGTTAAGCCTTTGAAGGTCTGTCCTGTGCTGCAAGGATGTTTAAAGTTACAGTAATTGTGGATACTCAAAGGGCAACCTAAGATTATTTGAGAGAATCTTACGAAAATGAAGAAATATTACTGCAGTGTGAGTAAGAGAAGCATTTTAAGATTATAAAAGCACAAGTATTGCTCACTTAAAAAAATAAAAGATGTGTTTCAACCAAGCTTGCTATTAAGTGAATATGTTTAAGTGGATTATAATTCTCTATTTACATCTTTTATAAAATTAGACATGCTATATTGGAAAAAAAAGGGCCCCTGGATATAATTTGCATTTCTTAAGAATGCAGCAAATCTGTCATGGCATGCTTAAAATAATTATCTTCTTGTGGAATTTTAACAGTAATGCTAAAAACATTACCAGAAGCTCTAATGTATTAATATTTCACCTAACTTATGCCCAAGCAGACTGTTTTAGACCTAAACTAATGTTTACTTTTCAGCTGTTAGTTGTTGAAGTTCTCTTAGGGACTATTAACATATCAAAGGGAGTATTGAAGTAGTGCAGTTGTTTGTTTTGGGATTTAGGAATCTCTGGAGTTTAACAGCAGAATGTAGAGCAGTGGAAGTGGGGTTCCTAGGTGGAACACCCAGGACAGGATGCTCACGTTGGAGTTTCGTACAGATGTTTGGGAGGGGTGGAGATGGGAAGAGTGAACTTGTGATTTAATCAATTCTTTTGTTTTGAATGCTGCTTAGTGAATTTGCAATAAAAGAAAATCTGTAAAAAAAAAAAAAAGGGGGGGGGAGTAGATTTAGTAGGATTTGTGTTGTATCCTTGCTGCTGTTATGCAGAATGCTGCATGAGAAGAGAGAAGGAAAAAATGTAAGAGCGTTGCTTCACCTAGTCAGATTCTCAACAAAGTTTGAGATAGCTGGAACATTTTCTCACAAAGGTTTAGCTTGCCGGATAGGTGGTGGAAAGTTAGTGAATTGCTAATCTGTAGGTAGTATGATTATGTTAGATTGATATTAAACAGGCAGTAGATGGTGGGATGGAACCTTGAAGAATTGCCAGGGTAGAAAATGAGTAGTCAGTAAATTTCAGGTTATTTGAAATTTGAGGACTGTTTGTGTGGGGTTTTGGGTAAAGTAGGTTTATGGGAGTGGAAGTGTAATCTGATGTGGTATTGGTATATGTCAGAAGGTGATGTGATTCTCACAACATTTTTATTAATGGTTACTTTTATTATACCCACTTTACAGGTGAGAAGACTGAGTCACAGGAAAGCTAATGACTAAAGATGCGAATATAACAAATGGCAGAGCAGGGTTTTAGATCTAGGCAGTCTGATTCTAGAGCTGACATTCTCTTCTAAAGAGGTTGAATAACTTGCTTAAATGACTTACCCTGGTTTGGACAAAGCACCTCATTGATTTTCGCTTCCTCCTATTAGGCATATCTGGATGAGGAGACTTTCCTAGGGCATGTATACAGACTTCTGCCCTCAAGTTTCTTCCACCTCTTTCAAGTATACTCAACGTAGCTAATTTTTTAGCTTCTTCTCTTACGTGTGCATGTTTTTGAGGCTGTCTTTGATTCTTCTAGGTCTGAGAAAAGGTAAATTAGAATTTTGAATTTTTGCCATGTTTTATCAGGGTATATGGGGTAGAAGATAGGTTCCACTATCTAATGGAGACCCCAAGTAACAGTGACTTGAAAAGTTAGAATTTTACTTTTATATAACATTTTGGGTAATTTGATGATTCCTTAATTTGGGCACCCAGGCTCCTTCTGTCTTATTGCTCTGCATCCCTAAGGTGTTTCCCTTATCCATATGGTCCACAATGGCTCCCAGCT
Source organism: Phocoena phocoena (assembly GCF_963924675.1). NCBI lineage: Eukaryota > Metazoa > Chordata > Mammalia > Artiodactyla > Phocoenidae > Phocoena > Phocoena phocoena. The sequence continues at coordinate 86,322,453 of NC_089227.1, read as the reverse complement.
GTCCTCTAGCCCATGCCGTGGGGAATAGCTTAGAAGCCGCACGTGCCACGTCCACTCACATATTATTAGTCAGAATGTAGTCATGAGGCTACGTGACTGCAAGCCAGGCTGGAGACTGTTGTCTTTATTCTGATCAGCTCTGTGCCCAAGCATGCATTGCCTTTATGGCAGTCTGTGCTATGATAGTCATTCATAATTTTCTTTGGATTCCCAGGTGAGAGTGGAAAAGGGTAGAGCCAAGATTCTAAGTGCTGAAAATGTTGGTAACCCTGAGACACAAGTTCTTGTCGAAATAAAGCTGAGTTATGTTGGAATATTTTGGTTACAAACACTTCACTTTTCTCACATGTCTGAATTCCTGTTTGGATTTTAGTTACTCCTGATTTATCAGCATGGATGAAAAATTGAAAAGACTTGATATTTTCAGTTTATATCCAAACTGCATAAACAGCATCTGAGGATTCCTCTAATACTGCAAGGAGTGAATAATTTAGTTTGATTTTCCTTTAAACCCAAATAAATAAGATAAGCTGCAGTATCTGTTATAGTGTCCCATCATTTGTCATTGCTACCCTATCTTGAAAGCTTTGTGAAAAGTGATGGTTTTGATGTTTGTTGTTGAGGTACAATTCCCACAAATAGGTATTTAAAACCTTTTCATCTTAGCCAGTGATTGCAGTGTGTGCATGCACTAAGCAACTTAAAAAAATGAAAATTTGGTACATTGAATAATAGCTTTTACTAGAAATGCTTCAGGCCCAGTGAGAAGTTGTCAGATTCCATTTTAAGGAAACAAAGCTAAATTTTGATACATATTTCCTACTAAGTATAACTCTAGTCAGCAAGCAAAGAACATTGAATGTTTTATTTTACTAGTGGTAACAAGAATGTAATGATAGATATAATAGTTAAAGTTTATAGTTGATGTTATATTTTCTTTTAGCCTATGCCTGTGTGGAATAAAATAGGTCTCTATTGTCTGTTTCACAGCCCAAATGGACATTTTATAGAGTGATTTTGTAGAACACCCCAAAATATAGTGACACTTTGTAGCAGTGACTGCTACATGTGGGAAGTGTATCTCCATGGAGCTTCACCATCGTTATGTTGTGAATATTTGTTGCTGATGTAGAAAATCCTATCAGTGGTTATCTTTCATTCCTTTTATCTGTCTTAGCTTAACCTCAGCTGATTGCTTAAGTCAGTGACTAAGAATTTTTCATCAGCTGTCCTTGGTAGCATATCATTCATCTTACTAGGGCTACTGGTGTTATCAATTGAAAAATCTAAATGGAAGACAAAAAATTAAATGCTACTTGAAAAACTGAAGTGAAAAGAGAGTATTTTGGCTAAGATTTCCCCCCATTTTCTACCTATGTTTAATATGGCCATCTTTTTTCTGGCACTTTGAATTTCATCATTTTCATTCCATAAGAACTCTTTGTCAAATAGCCCTTGTTGTGTGGTATGCCTCCAGACAGTGTAATAAGAAACTGTGTGCTAGAAATAATGCTCCCCCAGACTTTATTATAGTAATGGTGTGTGATTGTTTTTTCTTTGAGTAATTTGCCTTTTAAGAATACATAGTCTGTTTTGGGGGAAAGCAGGGGTGGGGGTGATTGATGGTGGTAGCATGAATTGGGAGATTGGAATTGACATATACACTAATATGTGTAAAATAGATAACTAATAAGACTCTGCTGTATAAAAAATAAATAATAAAAAATAAGAAGCTTAAAAAAAAAGAATACATAGTCTCTTTTAATGCGGTGTAGGCAGGATGGCTGTGGGGTAAAAGGAAAAAATGAAAACCAGTTTTGTTTTCTTGAATCTTGTGGTGCTCATTTTGGGGACACTTTAATCCCAGCCAGCTCTCTTTTGGTGTAAATGTGGTTTGAACTTCTGTTAGCTAAACTGATATAATTTGTACATTTGATGTTCATGATTGACTTGATACAGGGTTTCTGTAAAAACTGGAACTTTTCTTAAAATGATTATGAATGTAAAAATGTGTTTTTGGTAAAAAATACTGTTAAGTATAAAGAGAGAAAGAAAAATTCAAAGATAATCATTATCATTTTTGTATATCATTCCAGGCCACATATGTGTATGTATTTCTTGTGCTTTTTTCAGAGCTGGATGTATATAAAACAAAATGAAGAGCAACAGTATTTTCAGTTTAGTATCTAGTCCTTTTCACTTGTGAGAATATTTTCCTGGGATTAATATTCTTTAATAACTGTTTCTTAATATTAGCTTAATATTTTATTATATGGCTGTTGTATTTTACTATTTGACTATTTTCCTGTTTTTCGATATTTAATTTGTTTCCAGGTTTTCATCGTTTTATGTATAAAATATATATTGCTCTTCCTCGTTGTCTTTCTCATTGCCACCAGCCTTCATGTTTCTAAGAGGAAGATTTAATACTCATTTAAACTGGCCATGAAAACGAATTTTTAGACAACACTTGATCAACATCAGTTTTACTTTACCCTTTAGTCTTCTCATCATTCGTCATAATCAGTGACCTTAGCACTGTTCAAAGACAATGAAAGAGATTCAGATTGTCTTGTTACTGTCAGATCAAATTCATTTACAATAAATATGTGAACCTTGGAGATCAGAAGCTAAAATACTTTTATGTAATTGGACCTGGACATCAAGCCAGATCCTAAATTCTCTTGAAAGATGCACCACAAATTCTTTTGTTACATAATCTTTTCTGTAGGTTGAAGAAATTGTAAATCCTAGCATGTTGACATTCTGAAGGATATACAGCTTAAAATAGCCTCTTGCAAACTATAGTATTGGCTCAATGAAATGTTACACAGCATCAATCAGGAGTTTTGCTCGTGGTTCTTCAGTGGAAGGGAGTTCCTGTTTTTGTAATGAGTTCATTTTTGGACTTAAAATATCTCCTCATTTCACTTCATATCATCTTCAAGAGAAACGTCATTGGTAATTTATGGGTAGAGTCAGGAAGAGAACGCAGGTCTCTTTAAACCTGATTCTTTAATTAAAATTTTGTTCTGCTCATTGAGCTCTGTTTTTATGTCCATTTAAAAGAAATCAAATATGACATGCTTCTGTATTTCACAATCCTATTGCGTACACACACACACACACACACACACACACACACACACCACCCATGGTTGCGATTATAAAATGAAGGTCTTTCATGTGTGGCATGTTATATCATTATAATTATTTTATGGCCATGTTTCAGATGCATATCAACTTAAATCTGAACATTTTATCCTTTTAAGGATATTTTTATGTTATATATGAATAATGTCTTAGATTAATTTCTTACTGTTAAATTCTCTATAAATTATATAACTGAGATCAAATATGTTAAAGCCATTTATAAGTGTTAAAGCACAGAGCAAAATCTTATTAGTTTGGATTCATTTAATTTACAGTTTGTCATGAAATTAGAGAAGATTTATGTTTACTCATACAAAACAAGGTGGGGGTGGGTGATGGGGGTAGAAGTGAGGGAGGGTTTAGTAAGAAAATTCCAAGGGGAGATCTCAAATTACTTAGCAAATTATTTTATGGAATCATCACGTACATTGGACATTACTGTTTACAGAGAATAAGTTGGTATTCTGATTATGAGCTTCATTAAAGTAGTTCCTAGGGACCTCTACCTGTAACACTTTTTAAAAGAGTTTAACATAAATTCATTTCTTTTAAAGTATCATGTGTTTAGATTGTACTTATTCTTGCAGCCTTCCTACCATTTATTCTAGATAGTTTCATATTATATGCTGTAGTGAAAGCTAATTTATTTTTGGTTTTTATAGAGAAATTATTCCTTATTAAACCATTCACTTCCTTAATTTTAAAATGGAATCTTTGTGAATTACTATAAGTTAACTTAGAGTTAATAACTTTAAATCCTTTTCTCATTTTCTTTGAATATAAAAATGATATGGCCTTTTTGAACTGTTTGTTCAATATTAATTCTGATATTGTCACCTATGAAACATATAGTTTTAGTTGTCCAAGAGCTATCTGATGTAGGTAGTTTTGATGGAAAGTGTGGCAGCTTGAAATAAATCTGTGCTTGGGAAGTTGTTCTCATAAAGGCATTAATCTGAAAATGTCTGTGAATGCTTAATACATTTGAATAGTTCGGATAGATGGGTATCAACCTGTATCTGTGCATTCTTGTGATATTATAGCAGTGAGCTGGGGTCTTTAGGCTGTAATTTGTACCCACTTTCCATTTCCGTTGGATTCATAATGAAGTCTTTGTCCTTGGATGACATTTTTTGAGGCATCAGGAGAGGGAAAAAATAGTATGATGATTAGCACAAAGTGATGTTGGATACCAGAAGGAAAATCGAGATGATCTGTATGAGTGGGACTGGGCAAATGTGACTTTGGTGAGTATGGAGAGAGAGGAAGCTGGTAATACTTGGGCACCTCGAGGCAGAGATCCCATGGGAGGAAGGCACTTTGCTGTCATCTCCAAATATTTATCTGTGTTTGAAAAGTGCATTACTGTAATTGCATTATTTGGGACTGTCAGTTGTCATACAAACCTTAAAGTAGCTAGGTTTCTCATGGTTATCTTTTTTTTATCAGGGTGAGTATTTTAGCCTGGTCTAAGGCAGTGGTGCTCAGTGGTGGGGCAGTACTGCTTCCAGGGAGGCATTTGGGAAATGTGTGGGGGAGCTGCTGGTGTTTAGTGGGGTGGGCAGGGATCTAGACATCTTGCAGTGCCTCGGATAGTTCTGCCCCCTTGAACGATTGTCCTGTGCCCTCGATTTCAGAATGTCCCATCAGAAATTCACATAGCTGAAAACCCGCTTACCCAGCCCAGAACTTAAGTGTTTTATGTATCAACAGAAAGTATGTTTTCCGTGGTTTTAAGATACACTGAATTTTCTGGGAATGCAGCTGCTCTGTTGCAATAACTGTAGCTATTGCATTTGTGGTGGCTTAACTTATAAGCTCAAGAGTCGGACTCTTTTATTTTATCTACTGTAGATTTGAGCATTTACATAGTAAATTGCCATTATTCGTTATAAATTAGTTTCTTTTTATTTCTTTTTTTAATGTTACACTTAGGGTATTATATTGATTAAAACTCTCGTGTCTGTATTATCCATTTATTTTCAGCATAGTAAAGGGAGTATTACAAAATATTTGCTACAGAAAGGCAGCATAGGGGCTGACAAGGGAGAAAACCACGGTCTGAACAAGGACCTTTTATGTCATCCCAGGTGTTCTGAAGGATTTACATCCTGGAGCCTTATATAGCTCATGGTGTAAGTTACACAAATGAACCACTTCTGAAAGACAAAGTGTTCCACCTCCTTTCTCTGTATAACATTGGTATGAAGGAAATTTGTGGATCATTAGGGATATAATCATAATAAATGTTTTTACTCTTCTGTTCAGTCTAACTTGACTGTGGATAATTTATTTTACTTTTAGAAAAAAGGTTAAGTACGTTCTTGCATTTAAAGATAGGACAGGGCCTTTGTTCTTGAAATTCTTGTGCACAGTCTTGTGTCTTAAAGATGGTGAAGTCGTCTGTGATCAGTGAATTCACAGAGCTTCCACAGTGCTTCACAGAGAATTATTTTTGTTCTATTAGAGATTATGACCACTTACGACTACATTGAAATAGTGTTTTCGGAACAATAGGTGGATATTCGTTAGATGAAGGAAAAAATAACAGGGTTACAGATAAAAGAGAGGCTGACCTAATTATCACAGTGTGAATTAAATAAAAAATACAAAGCACGGGGTATTGCACAATAGTTTAATGAGAAGTGTTATACCAATATGTATTATGCTGTCTCACAGTTTTAATATATTTGAACTACCATAAATAACATATGAATCAAGCATGGGTGTAAAATCTGCTTTATTTAAAACTTCCCAGGAGAGGCCGTTTTTCTGCAGCGGTTAGCTTGTGGGTTAAATAGGTCCTTTTTGGCATCGCACCCTAATGGGCTGTAAATGAAGCCACTGAAGCCCAGAGGTCTGACTATATGTGATCCTCCAGCTATTTCTGCTGCCTAGTAGTGGACCAGTATCTAGAAATAGGACTCTTTTTTTCCCCCTTATAAAAAGGGCCGTAATTGGGTCAGAACTTTTATTTTCATTTAAAAGAAGAAAAGTCATGAGATTGGAGTTAGTTGACATTTCCCAGGGCTGTAGGTGGATTAGAAGATAGATTTTATTTTCAGACTTTTGAGTCTTTTGATTTCCTCGGGCTTTGATTACGTGCAAAGATACATTTAAAGTCTCCCTTAGAAAATAGTGTTGGTCAGAGTTTGAAGTACTAAATATTTTAGTTGAATTTAGGAATTTTGTTAGCAGTTAATGGATTTTTTGGATAAAATACAGTTTTTATTGCTAAAAAGCACACACTAGTTCATAACAGTAGGAAGAAGGAAGAATGATTTATGACTCTAAGTATTGGAATGGTTTTGACTTTCTATTTACCAAAGCAAGTTACTTAGGTAAGGACATTAGTCTTGGTTAAAGCTTTTTAGCACATGGAAGTAGGCTTGTCCACTGTTTTACTGTTATAAAATATACGTTTTAAAAAATGTGCTATGAACCTTGCTTGCATCAGTGTGATAATTAGGAAGGTGGACTGAAATATGATATGTCAATGTGAATTGGTCTGTGTTACTGTACAACCAGGTATTGAATAATGTATACATTTTACTCTAAATTACTTTCGAGCAACAATCACTAGCATTCATCAGTGTTTTATAATTTAGTTGCAGATTACTGATTATGACTGCCCTTCAAACACGCACAGATCTCCACCAATTGTGAAAATAATCTTTTATTTATAATTTTTCCACCTCATTCCTTTTTGTTCATTTCTAAACTTGAAGAGAGGCCTATAATTACTGCCTTCCGTTGTCCTCCTCCCACTGATTCCTGATGCCCAAACCATCTGATTTCCATGCACTCCCTGGGATGACAGGTAATTGTAAGCCATGCTGCCAGATCTTCCTCCTTCCTGAACCTGGACTAGGCCTTGGAGTCCTGCACACAGCACCCCAGGCCGCTGCTGCCAGTTGATCGGAATTGGCACATGAGATGAAATCTGTTTATCATTTCTGCACATGGTACCTTGGTTCATTTCTTCCATTCCATTCCATTCCATTCCATTCCATTCCTTCTTTGTGTCTAATGATGTTCTTCTTTCTCTCCTCTCCTTCATCTGATGAATTCTTAAGGCCTATTCCTAGCCTTCTACTCTTTTCTCTTTATACATTTTATTTTTTTACAAGAGAATTCACTGAGCTGAGATCTGTAACAGTCATTCCCAAATCAGCATTTCCAGCCAAGTCTCAAATCAAATCTGAATTTCAGGTTCAAATATCTAATTGCGTACAATTCCATGTGGTGATTCTACCATTACTTTCAATTGACTGTGTCTGAAACTGAACTCATTATCTTTCTTCCCCAAACAGCCTCTCCTTCTTTCCTTAATTGACCATCATGGGTATTAGTTTTCTGGCATCTGGGTGCACCTTTGACTTCTTTCTCTTTCATCTCTCGGTCAGTAACAGATGACCAGTTTTTCCCATGAAAGCCCTTGCATCTTAGACTCCATCTTTATGGCCAGTATCCTCATCACCTTATGCCCGTGTCTCTCAAACTTGAGCAAACATCTGAAATGGTGGGCTTGTTAGCACACAGATTGCTGGGCCCCTCCCCCCAGGGTTTCTGATGTATAGTTCTGGGGTGAGTCTGAAATATTTGCATTTCTAACAAGTTCCAAGTGATGCTGCTGGGGGATGGGGGGCGGGGGCGGGGCTGGGCAGAGAAAATGAGGCTGTACTTTGAGAACCACTCATTGCTTTACGCTTTCCCCATCCAGTTAATCTGCATATCTTTGCCAGATTAGACTTCTTGTAATGCCCCATTTCACTGCATTATTTTCTTTTTTTTTTTAACATCTTTATTGGAGTATAATTGCTTTACAATGGTGTGTTAGTTTCTGCTTTACAACAAAGTGAATCAGTTATACACGAGTTCCCATATCTCTTCCCTCTTGCGTCTCCCTTCCTCCCACCCTTCCCATTCCACCCCTCTAAGGCGGTCACAAAGCACCGAGCTGAGCTGATCTCCCTTTGCCATGCGGCTGCTTCCCACTAGCTATCCATCCCACGCTTGGTAGTGTATATATGTCCATGCCACTCCCCTACCCCGTCACAGCCTCCCCCTCCCCCTCCCCCTATCCCCAAGTCCATTCTCTAGCAGGTCTGCATCCTTATTCCTGTCTTACCCCTAGGTTCCTCATGACCTTTTTTTTTTTCTTAGATTCCATATATATATGTGTTAGCATACGGTATTTGTTTTTCTCTTTCTGACTTAACTTCACTCTATGACAGACTCTAGGTCCATCCACCTCACTACAAATAACTCAGTTTTGTTTCTTTTTATGGCTGAGTAATATTCCATTGTATATATATATGTGCCACATCTTCTTTACCCATTCATCTGTTGATGGACACTTAGGTTGCTTCCATGTCCTGGCTATTGTAAATAGAGCTGCAGTGATCCTTTTTGACCTACCTCCTAGAGAAATGGAAATAAAAACAAAAATAAACAAATGGGACCTAATGAAACTTAAAAGCTTTTGCACAGCAAAGGAAACCATAAACAAGACAAAAAGACAACCCTCAGAATGGGAGAAAATATTTGCAAATGAAGCAACTGATGAAGGATTAATTTCCAAAATTTACATGCAGCTCAATAACAAAAAAACAAACAACCCAATCCAAAAATGGGCAGAAGATCTAAATAGACGTTTCTCCAAAGAAGACACACAGATTGCCAACAAACACATGAAAGAATGCTCAACATCATTAATCATTAGAGAAATGCAAATCAAAACTGCAGTGAGGTATCATCTCACACCGGTCAGAATGGCCATCATCAAAAAATCTAGAAACAATAAATGCTGGAGAGGGTGTGGAGAAAAGGGAACCCTTTTGCACTGTTGGTGGGAATGTAAATTGATACAGCCACTATGGAGAACAGTATGGAGCTTCCTTAAAAAACTACAAATAGAACTACCATATGACCTAGCAATCCCACTACTGGGCATATATCCTGAGAAAACCATAATTCAAAAAGAGTCATGTACCAAAATGTTCATTATTTTCATTTTTAAACAACTGTCCATGATGCCCTATTAATATTTCTTACCCAAACTCTTGCCTAGTTTTCAAGGCTCCTCACAATTGAGCATAATTTACCCTTCATTTTTTTTTTCTTACAAACAAGCTTTGTTTGGTTTCCTTTCCATCTGTCTAACGTACGTCCTTGCTTGTGTCCCTCCTCCTTCATGAAATACTCCATGACCACAGCCCGCCTTTGTAAGTGTCATTAATACTAAACCCTCAAAGTACAATTTTAATAACTCAGACTCTTATCTCCTTAATGGTAGGGACCATATGTCTCCGTCTCTTATAAAGCCTAGCATAGGATTAAGTCAATGTGGATTTACTACCTAGTGAATTCATTGATTTCCCTAGTTTGTGTATTCCTTGAGGTCACTTGATTTGGGAGAAAATAATTAAACAAACAAAAATAACTTCATATAGTTGACCATAGAATAGAAACCTGAGCTTAAGCATTAACATAAACCTTATAGCCAGTACAGTAAGCTTACAATGAATACCCATCCTTCTCTCCTTTTTAAAAAATATACTGTTGGTAGTGGTGGCTCAATTTTCTGTACAGGAGGGTCCACAGGAACAGAAACCTGGTGGTGGTTGGTGGTGGCGGCAGTGGCGTGGAGAGTTGGGGAAAAGGTGCTTATTTGTCTTGAATTTCTTTTTTGAATGGCAGTCCACATTTTTTACTTAGATTATATGCGATTTTGCAGAGTGTGTGCTATGTTTTTTCTAAATCGTCCCTAAGCTACCCAAAAAGTTGGTGTATCATTTCACCTAATGACTGATGTTTGACTCCACAGATCAAACGATTAACACATTTTTATTGAACATCTGCTATGTGCCTAGAAGAGCCTGCACAATATTCCTCCCTCTCCCACCCTGTCCTTCCTTCCCTCTTTATTTTTGCTTTGTCTGTAAAGCCTAGAGGATGTTTTTGTTAGTTTGCAGGGTATTTGACAGACAGTTTTTCCAAATGAGTGGAGTGTCACTTCAGAGGAACAATTGGCAGTATATGTTGTCAACGATAGACCCTTTTATTCTTTCACCTTCATGTTATCGGGCTTTAAGGGGAAGTGGAGGCTCAAGCATGAATTCAGTCCCATTTAACACTGCTGTATAAGGGGACGGCTGTTGGAGATTTTCTAGTTTGGGTTCTCATTTTATAGAGGAGACAGCTTCGGCCTAAAGCAATGATGTGTTTTTGAGCAAAATCACAAAAACGAATTGTGGCAAAACCAGGGCTAGATGGGAACCGCCTTTATTTCCAGCTTGGTCCTCTTTGAATGTCATGAGTCTTTATGGAGAAGCCTTTGAATGCAGCCACACTCAGGACTGTTGGAAAGAAAGAAACAGGTTTGGGTGGTTTTGGTACTTCATTTGGGGTTGGAGATTTAACGCTGTTGAATTGATAGTTTTATCTCCAGTGAACAAAATACATCCATTTGTGAAACAAACAAAAAAATTAAGCTATGCATCAAAAAGCAATATCCAGAGGTAATTATTATTTTTTAATTTAAATTATAGATCTTATTTTCCTAGAGGCTTTGTGAGGTCTTGCAACTATTATTCAGGATATTAAGACATGAAATACTAGGTGTATCTGATTCTCAATACTGGTTTTATGAATTGTCTACTTAAAGATGTGGAAACTGTAGAATATGAGTGATGAGCTTGTCTGTTGCTATACAGCATCTGCAGTCTGGTATTGATCTTTGTTTTCACATAGAATGTATTGTGGAGCTGGTTTCCACGAGTGCTTGTTGTGAAGCAAAACAATCAAATGGACATTATTTGCATATTATGCCATTCAAATTAGAAATTTATGAAGGTATATAAATCCTGGTGGAGCAATAATACTACAAAATAAGCCATTAACCTGATACAGTTAATGTTTAGGTTGCCAAACTGTAACACGGTGTCTTCTCATTTGATATTTATGGTTTTGAAACTGCAGTTAAGGATTTTCATTCCAACATTGTCGTTAGCTTTAATGTATAAGTGGCCTCAGTTACCCTGCCGGGTATCTAGACAAATGGCATTTTTTTGAAGGCAGTCTTAGGGTACGTTATCCTTAAGGTGATAGTAAATGTTATTGTCAGCTGAATATCATCATACTTAACACACTCTGTGTGTGTGTTTAACTCAGGTTTGTCTGCTAACTAGATGGTGCCACAAATGGATAATGGCAAACTGTTACATGTTTCTTTCTGACCCCTGAGATTTATTCTAGCCATCTTTTGACTCTTCTAATCAAACTCTGTACCTTTTATAAGATAAGGAGCAAGACAAGAATTATCCTGCAACCCACATGCTGTGAGTCATTTACTTCTGATAAACTGTGTTGTATTTCATTGATTGCATGGATGCTTCCGTTATTATTTTTTAAACAATCAGTGCTTTTTTTGTATTAATGAATTTATTGAAATTATAAGATTAATGGATATTTCTGTGGAGCTGAAAATTTAATTTGGCTGTATCTTACGGTATAAGCTTTGGCTCAGCTATCTCAATCCTGGCAGAGTCCAGTGTTTATCTAAAATCTGCTGCTTGTGCTATGCAATTACATACATTTATTTTCTTCTGAGAGTAGATTTTCATAGTTCTCTTTGGTGTTTTTAAACTAGCATATGAAAATAATAGGGCTTATAAAATTGGACATGGTATGTATCAGTAAATGGTAAAACCAGAAAGAAATGGAATAAAGGAAAAATCCCAAAGGACCTGACATTTTTCTAATAGGCAAGCCATAATTTTTATTAAGTAACTTGCGGAGATTGTTTCAGAAATACTGTAATTGGGGAGGGAATTATACTGTAAGGATTATGCTAGGAAAATGAAAGAAAGGGAAAGTCATAGCGGAAAACGTTACAAAGGAAATTGGTGTGTCCCTTGAGGTCCAGGGAATCTGTGTAAGTCTCCAATCATGGTTGTATTTTCAGTCTTTGTTTTTTTCATAGATGATGAGCCATTCATGAAGTCATTTCATCTTTTGGAGTCATTTCTGTCCACCATTCAAGGAACTGTCTTAAATATAGTGTCCCATCTTCTCTACCCCTTCCCTCTCTACCCCTCGTTTAACCAGTTTCTGAAAACAGAATTAGGACCCTGTCATGTAACATAGAACACAGGTGAGGTGTAATAAATGTATGCTACACTTTCTCTGAGAATTAAGACCATGGTATTCACAGTTCCTAAGAATACTAAGAATCATGTAGTATAAGGTTAGGGGTTTTTTATTTGATCCTGAAATTAGAAATTAGAGATTCTTAGAATTTCTTAAGAATTTAACTTAAAAATTTAGAATGTGGCTAAGGGGAGCAAAAGATTGCTAGGCGGTCAGTAAAGCTGCCTTTGGACTAACCAAAACATTTGTTTAGAATGTTGTTTACTAAAAACGAACAAAAATTTGAGCTGCTTTTAATACAAATATTTCTTATTTTCAATAGTAGTTTCAAATAAAGGGTTTAGGGCCGACTTGCTCTAACCAGGCCATTGTAATGCTTGATTTTTTTCTCACGTGTTTTATGGTTAGTGTTGTATCACCTATAACTAACTGACAAAATGCCAGTCTTTGTGTTCATTGAGGAAAAAAAAATCGCTTCTGAGAACATTTTAGCAAGTACAGAGTACAAGTGTGTGAAGAAAGCATCCTTTTGTCTTAATACATTTTAAAAGGGAAGTGTGTACGTTATGTGAAAGTTTTAGAACCCTACTTACTGAGCCGGAACTTGTTTTGCAGGTTTCCGTGGCCAGTCTGATTTATATGGCTTGAAAGTTTCTCATTTTTACTTTTTCTCATTTCACAAACTCTGCCAGTCCTCAAAGATCTACGGGAAACTCACTGTGCTAATAGGCAAAGTTGGCCTTTCTGTGCTTCTTTTAAAGTAGTCTATCCTGAAACACTGACCTTTTAGTTTAATAACAGTTTTATTTGAGAGAATGTTCAGATCCTGAAGCTGAAAAGAGTGTTTTCAGAAAAGCCATTTTGAATATTGGTCTCCAAATGGTATATCTTTTTCCCTTATGCACTTTGGACCAGACCTATCAGAAGAAATATGTTGTTGCTTTCTGTATTCTATTGATTGAAAAACAAATAACTTGAAACTTAGATTTGCTCAAAACCCATTACCACGCTGGTTTATTTTCCTGCCTGGGCTTTGAATTGCTATTTTAGATTTTAAACTCTTTATGCTTGGTCATGTTTTATCTTTTGTTATTTTAAATTCTCCATTATAGCTAAGGTAATTACTTTTTCAGCTGTGACCTTGGACGTGAGACCCAAAAGTTTTGTGTGTTTGTGTGTGTGTGTTTCTTTTCCAGAAATAGCTAGGGCGTTAGAGAGACAGCTATGCTTTAGTCCTTTGACCAGAAGTGATGTGAGCTAGCCGGTCCCTTGGGCATGTCTTCTTCAGTGGCTTCTGGAGCTTCCCTGACCTTTGCATCCCTTGTGCTTCCTCTTCCCATCTTTCTCCCTCCCCTCTTGGCCTCCCTAGGTGATACCACCATTATCTCCATCTATCAGTATTTACCGCCTCACCCCCACGGCAGGTGGCTTGGCAGGCATGAGAGGTAGGAGTGTATATAGAGAAGGAAGACAAGCCTTGAAGCTGCGTTTCCTTCTCTGCAGTCTCTCTTGCATGGCTACCTTCCCAGCCACCCAGCTGGTCGCCATGTGGTAATGGAGTCCTTACTGTTCCCTTCCAGGTTTATCACATCATCATGAAAAGCTCACTGCTGATTTTGGCTCTTCCCCTGGTAGCAAGCCCTTATGTAAGAGGCATACAATGCACTACTAAGATATGTTGTATCAGCTCACTTAGAAAACGGATCTCACTGCTTCATGCTTAGACCTGGTGTACCAAGGTCTTACTGAAGCCTAGTTTTAATTGAGTGAAATTCAGTTGAATTGTGATTGAGAATTTGATCGAATTTTGCATGAGAAAAATTTTGCTGCAATAATTTGAAGTAATCAGGGGAATTTGTGTGATTTTTCACATGGTCTGACTGTGGGTTGATCCTAACTGGTATGTACACTTCAGAGTATAGTTTGATCAGGTAGTACTAATTGGGTGAAATATTTGTCTCAATTTTTGCTACTAATAGAGCTTGAAAAAATGTGTCACGTTGTTTTGCTTGTTTATAAGAAGGAGATGAAAATGTGAAAATCATCACCTTATAGAGTGCATAGCTGAGAACTTCATAGCCAGCTGACACCTATGTAACCTACCCGGTTTTGTTTTTGGATGAGGAAATCAAAAGTCAGATAGGTTAACTGATTTATCTAAAGTCTAGCTAATAGAAAAACAAAGACTATCCATATCCAGACTCCTTGCTGAGCTCTTACTGTCTGTAATTTCTCTAGTGGGATTTGTATTATTTTGAACGTTTAATGCTGAAAAAAAAAGTCTTAAGATTTGCCTGAATCAGACAATTCCCTGTTCTAGTTTTAATTAATTAATTTTGTGTGACCACTAATCTACTTCCTTTGTCTACAGATTTGCCCTTTCTAGACATTTCATATCAGTGGGCACATACAATATGTGACCTTTTGTGTCTGGCTTCTTTCACTTAGCACAATGTTTTCAAGATTCATCCATGTTGTAGCATATATTAGTACTTCATAACTATTTATGGCTGAATAATATCACACTGAATGGATATACTACATTTTGTTTATCCCTTCATCAGTTGATTAGCATTTAGGTTGTCTTCACTGTTGGGATATTGTGAATAATGCTGTCATAATACTCATGTACACGTTTCTGTGTAGACATATTTTCAGTTCTCTTGGATATATACAGTACGTAACTGTGGAATTGCTGGATAATATGGTAACTTTGTTCAGCATTTTGAGAAACTGCCAAACTATTTTTATAGTGACTGCATCATTTTACGTTCCCACCAGCAATGTGTGAGGGTTTCAATTTCTCCACATTCGCACCAGCACTTGTTATTGTCCTTTGGATTATAGTGGGTTTGAATTGGTAAGTCATTGTGGTTTTGGTTTGCATTTCCCTAATGATGAATGCTGTTGAGTGACTTTTCATGCAGTTATTGGCCATTTGAATATCTTCTTTAGGGAAATGCCTATTTATGTCCTTTGCCCATTTTTAATTTCGTTGTCATTTTATTGTTCTGTTCAGTTGTTCTGTTGTAAGAATTCTTTGTATATTCCGGATACAAGCCACTTGTCAGCTATATGATTTGCCAGTATTTTCTCCCATTCTGTGGGTTGTCTTTTCACCTTCTTGATAATGTTCTTTGATGTTGTTGTTTTCTGATAGTCCACAAATAAAAGAAGACATCCTTAGGACCTTTCATGTATCTTCTTTGTTATTGCCCAGTGTCAGCTAAATTTTAAAGTTTTTGCATATCCTATTGTAATTCATTTTTTGCATATTCCGTAAGGCAAGGTGCTTATAATGCAAGATTATCAAATAAAATGTCATTGAAGAGCAGAGAGTACTGTCTAGTTTCCATCTAGTAGGCTCAACCAGTTGAAATACTTGTTAGGTCCTGTGTGTATTCCTAGATCTTAAGTGTTTCTGGTGCTTTCTTGGTCATAATTTTGGGTAGTGGGTTTTGGGTACTGAAGAGGAAAGAGTCCTTGCTTATTTCTTATGGAAGGCTCTTAAAGAGTATGTAAAATTTGTCTATTTTATTTGCTATCATAGCTGTAAGAATCTTACAAAACATATTGTACAAAATCTTCTAATTGGAAAGACCAGATGTTTCAGATCAAGTCATTAGGTATTTAGAAAGCTCCAGCCGTGTTCTCAGCACTGTTCTGTCTCTCTCTCCAATTGTTGGCACTTGAATTTGAATGACGTTTTCCAAAAAATATGGTTTTAAATATGAGTCATAAATTCCCTTTTTTGTAAATCATAGAAAAATGAATGTAACTACAAATGATTTTCTTTCTCTAATAAGTGATTTTTTAAAATGTTTAATTATCAAAGTAGGAATGTTTTGGTGTCATTTTCCTCTCTGAAGTCCCTTCCTTATACCCTCTCCTCCCCCTCTATGCAGTTGTCAGACTTTAATGGTAGGACATCATTTTAAAGAATTTGTACTTAATGGCTCAGTCCCACTGGGCAGTAAGCAGCTTCTTGAGTTTATTATAACTTCTGGCAGGTGTGGAGATTTCTAGGCCACCAGGGAACTCTTGATTAAATTACTCTTGAAGTGCACTAATTGGTCTTTTCCACCCTGCTTAGGTGGTTCCAAGGAGACACTGACCAGCTGGCAAAACTTTGCCTATTAAGATCTAGTCTCAGCTTTGTCTTCCTGAGTGTTCTTATGCTTTTGTTTAAAGAAGTCACTTGTTTTATCTCCTTCCCCTCTTTATTGATTTTAGTTTCTGATGAAGAATTGAAAAGAAGAGTGGCTCAGGAGCTGGCATTGGAGGAGGCCAAGAAAGAATCTGAAAATCAGAAACGGTGAGCTTCATGCTGTTTGAGACAGATTTTGGCAGACTAGTCATATTTATGGAATATTTTTGGAGAAGAATGATTATAATAAGACTCATCATTTGTATTTGGCTGAACATGTATGAACGTGGCTGTTTTTGGTTTTGTATTGTGCTTGTTAAAGCCCTAGGTTATCCCCTTCCCAAACTCAATTGTAAATGACCATTTCTTGTGTGCTTCTTAGTTGCATGAATAATTGAGCCCTGTTTTTTCAATATGTGAGAAGTAGTTCTTGAGGATTCTCCTGGCACTTCTCAGGCTAGGTTCAAAATTAATGAATATATTTATGATTGAAAATTACATCGTCTTATGGGTATTAAGGTTAACAATATTGTAGCTAATAATGAATGTTATATGTTATAGATAGTACCCATGTTAGTAAGTAGCACTGATTAGTAGTATGCTCACTTAAAAAAATCAAAGACGTTACAGATAAGTGTAAGGTTGAAAAAACAAAATCCTCTGTAATTTCATCCTACAGAGATAACCACTCTTGAACATTTCATTCCTCTAGATTTTTTTGTATACATCTATATTATTGTTGTCATTATTACTACTACTAACAATAGCTGCTAAAAGAATGTTCACTGAAATGTTTTTGTAATAGAAAACTGGAAGCAATCCAGATGCCCATCATGGAGGGCTGCATGAGTGAATTATGGTACACAGAATTTTGTTACAGTGGAATATTAGACAGTCAAGTAGATCTTATGTGCTGACTCAAAAAGATGTTGAAAGGCTGTAAACTGAAAAGAAAGCAATATTCAAAACAACATAGATAATTTTTTTTTTGGTAAAAGTACTACTTTTTAAAGACTTAAAGTATATACTTACTCATAGAAATATGTGGGTACATTTTAATCCAAGATAGAGTCAAGTGCTTTCCATCTGTGCTATTTCTGAAATTGCCATATAGCACAAAGCATTATTATTATATGATTATGCAAATATCTTTCACATGCACAATGACTACTACCAGTAGATGGTTTGTAAGATTGTGTGTGTGTATGTGTGTGTGTGTGTGTGTGTGTGTGTGTGCGCGCGCGCGTTGGGCTGCTTCACTAGTTTGCTTGAGAGAGCTAATGTAAGGAATCTTTGAATTGGATTCTCGTCTTCACTGGCTATAGGGGCTTCAGTGTATAATTTAACCTCTTTGGGCCTTAAATCTTTCATCTCTAAAGTGAGGGTTTATGAAATGTTCTCTAACATTTCTTCTCTCTGACGAAGTGCTAAATAAGCTAGGTCCGATTTGCCTGAAATGTGTAGAACAGGACATGAGTTTTACTGTACATTAAGACCACCATTTTTCTCAGGAAAGAGAGAAGGCTCATGGCTTAGGGTTTTAAAAATCAAGATGTAGTTAGTACTGCTAAAAGTGTCTACGCATATTTCAATAGTTTCCCACGCAGCACTTCATAATTATTTAATTGGGGTTAGGTTGATGGAGTATATAATTAGATAGTGAAGTTAAAATATTCAGAAAAATTCAGACCATTTTTATTAAGAAGCAGAGAAAATCAATGTGTTATGGTAGAATTCCTTGTCTTTGAAATTTTATTACTTTTAATTGAATTTTATTTTAATAAGGAATTTTTGGTTAGACCTTCATATTTACTTTGCTTATTATATTTCACATAGGAATTTTTTGTCTTCCTTTCTTCCCCTATGGTACAGGCTTTTGTTACAGTAATTCTCACTGTGGTGGGGTTTTTTTTTCCCCCTCCATGACTTAGCTCCCATTTGTTCTCCTGTTCTATGAAAGGTAAAGGGCAGATGAGATGGATACAAGGTGCCAGTGAGGGCTGATTTCATCTCTCATGTGGACTGGGGTTGGCAGCCTAGCTGTAATCTGGGACAAATGACTACTGATAAAGAATTTATTTTCTGTCACTTTTAAGGGGAGCAGAGGGTGGTACAGCCTTTTTTATTGTTTTCTCTTTAAAAAATATGTTTTGTTTGAAGCCTTCTTCATGCAAACTTCCAGCTGTCAAATCTTGGCAGAAAGTGTGTTTATCTGTATGATACTTCTTAGAAGAATCAATAGCTATGTTTTTTCTTTTTTCAACCAGAGAAGAAACTTCAGAAAAAGCATTAAAAAGGTTTTCTGTGCTGTCTTTTAAAAGCAACTTTTTGGAGAAACAAAGCATTTATAGATAATTGTATCTGTTGCCTTAATTGAGTAAAGCCTTGGAAGCAGTTTTAGAAGATGGTTCCTTGTGTCCTGGACTGCCAGTGGTATATGCCTGGCTTTCCAAGTCTTCTCTTTTCACCCCAGATGTACCCATAACTGTAGTTGAGTTCCTAAGCCCTTAAGATTGGGGCATAGGCACATGAAAATGTAAGGGATCCAACGTATGCAGAAAGGACTTTGGAAATTATTTCCATTGTGATATTTTTCTTTACAGGATAGTTATCATTTTTAACCTTTTTATTATGGACATTTTAAAACACCTTCAAAAACAGAAGGGTACAGTGAATCCCCATGACACTGTTACAACAATTCTTGTTTCATCTGTACCCCATTCACTCCACCTATATGGTGAATGGTAAGGAGAAGCACCAACATTTTTAATAGGTTGGTGAATTTCATGGCAGGGAAATACTCTGAAATATCTTCTGTCAGGCTAGCTTAATAAGGACCTTGTTTCAGTTAGGTTTTTTTGGTTGAAAGACTGGAACTTAACTCTGGCCAACTTGGGAAGCAAGGAAATTTTTAGAAGAATATTAGATAGTTGAAAGGAATCAAAAGGAAGACTAGAGAACCACTAGGTAGGGAAGAACTGGGTAGTACTTAAAACTTTACACAGTGAGGAGGAAGTAATTCTCCAGGATGACGGTTCCATGGTAAAGGGGAAAGGATGGTGGGTGGCTGAATTTCATTGAATTGAAGATGCCATTGATTTCTAAGAAGCATTGTATTTGACGTACCATTAAGAAAAAAATTGCTGCAGATAATAACCCAGTAGTTTATATCTTAGAATTTTTTTATTGAAAGAGCTCATTAAGACTGACTTTGAATTTCTAAAAACCTATCACTTGTATGTTCATAAAAAGGAAAATGTAAGTGAAATAAATAGGTTAAGGCATGTCAGCTAGGGGAGATTTTGGTTTCCAGGGGACACATGAAAATGTCTGGAGACGTTTTTTGGCTGTCACAACTAGTTAGGTCTTACTGGCATCTAGTGGGTAGAGGCCAGGGATACTGCTAAACATTCTGTAATGCACAGGATACCCCCCACCCCCCCAAAAAGACAAACCTTACAAAAAAACAAAGAATTATCTGGCCCAGAATGTCAGTAGTGCTGATAGTGAGAAACCCAAGGTTAAGGGACTCAAAACCTGTTCATGTTGGTTCTAATTCTTCTAAATTGTTCTGTGACTCAGGGTCTTGATATCTTTGTTTTTCCACATGGTATCATATTCTGTGCCATCAAAACCTTGATGACACAGCATTCTGCTGTTGTACCTGGGATTTTTCCAGGCTGCTGACACCAGTTTTGCAAATTTTGATTCTTATGTGCAAGCTTTGCCAACTATTCAGGATCAGGCTGGCAGACTGCAAGTGTGAGGTGCTTTCAGGCATGTGGAAATGTGGGCAAATAGGGTCCTAGAACTGTATTTTGTCAGTACAGTCTGTACATACTCTAGACCATAGCCTCTGTTAGGTTGGAAATGATATATATATATTTTTAATTGGGGTATAGTTGTTTTACAACGTTGTATTAGTTTCTGCTGTACAGCAAAGTGGAGTTCCCTGTGCTATACAACAGGTTCTCATTAGTTATCTATTTTATACATATTAGTTAGTGTATATATGTCAATCCCAATCTTCCAATTCATCCCACCCCCACTTCCTCCTTTGGTGTCCATGCATTTGTTCTCTATGTCTGTGTCTCTGTTTCTGCCTTGCATACTGGTTCATCTGTACCATTTTTCTAGATTCCACATATATGTGTTAATATACAATATTTGTTTTTCTCCTTCCGACTTCGCTCTGTATGACAGTCTCTAGGTTCATCCATATCTCTGCAGATGACCCAATTTCGTTCCTTTTTATGATTGAGTAATATTCCGTTGTATATATGTACCACATCTTCTTTATCCATTTGTCTGTTGATGGACATTTAGGTTGCTTCCACGACCTGGCTATTGTAAGTAGTGCTGCAATGAACGTTGGGGTGCATGTGTCTTTTTGAGTTATGTTTTTCTCTGGGTATATGCCCAGTAGGATTGCTGGATCTTATGGTAATTCTATTTTTAGTTTTTTAAGGAATCTCTATACTGTTTTCCATAGTGGCTCTATCAATTTACATTTCCACCAATAGTGCAGGAGGGTTTCCTTTTCTCCACATCCTCTCCAGCATTTATTGTTTGTAGATTTTTCAATGATGGCCATTCTGATCAGTGTGAGGTGATACCTCATTGTAGTTTTGATTTGCATTTCTCTAATAATTAGTGATGTTGAGCAGCTTTTCATATGCCTCTTGGCCATCTGTATGTCTTCTTTGGAGAAATGTCTATTTAGGTCTTCTGCCCTTTTTTTTTTTTTTTGCTGTACACGGGCCTCTCACTGTTGTGGCCTCTCCCGTTGCGGAGCACAGGCTCCGGACGCACAAGCTCAGCGACCATGGCTCATGGGCCCAGCCGCCCTGCGGCATGTGGGATCTTCCTGGACTGGGGCACGAACCCGCGTCCCCTGCATCGGCAGACGGACTCTCAACCACTGCGCCACCAGGGGAGCCTCTGCCCATTTTTTGATTGGGTTTTTTTTTTGTAATATTGAGCTGCATGAGCTGTTTGTATATTTTGGAGATTAATCCTTTGTCTGTTGATTCATTTGCAAATATTTTCTCCCATTCTGAGGGTTGTCTTTTTGTCTTGTTTATGGTTTCCTTTGCTGTGCAGAAGCTTTTAATTTTCATTAGGTCCCATTTGTTTCCTTTTGTTTTTATTTCCATTACTCTAGAAGGTGGGTCAAAAAGTATCTTGTTGTGATTTATGTCAGGGTGTTCTTCCTACATTTTCCTCTAAGAGTTTTATAGTGTCTGGCCTTACATTTAGATCTTTAATCCATTTTGAGTTTACTTCTGTGTATGGTGTTAGGGAGTGTTCTAATTTCATTCTTTTACATCTAGCTGTCTGGTTTTCCCAGCTCCACTTATTGAAGAGACTGTCCTTTCTACATTGTATATCTTTGCCTCCTTTGTCATAGATTAGTTGATCATAGGTGCATGGGTTTATCTCTGGGCTTTCTATTCTGTTCCATTGATAGATATTTCTGTTTTTGTGCCAGTACCATACTGTCTTGATTACTGTAGCTTTGTAGTATAGTCTGAAGTCAGGGCGTCTGATTCCTCCAGCTCTGTTTTTTTTTTTTCCCCCCCACAAGATTTCTTTGGCTATTTGGGGTCTTCTGTGTCTCCATACAAATTTTAAGATTTTTTGTACTAGTTCTGTGAAAAATGCCATTGGTAATTTGATAGGAATTGCATTGAATCTGTAGGTTGCATTGGGTAGTATAGTCATTTTCACAATATTGATTCTTCCAGTTCAAGAACATGGTATATCCCTCCATCTGTTTGTGTCATCTTTGATTCCTTTCATCAGTGTCTTACAGTTTTCTGAGTACAGGTCTTTTACCTCCTTAGGTAGGTTTATTCCTAGGTATTTTATTCTTTTTGTTGCAATGGTGAATAAGATTATTTCCTTAATTTCTCTTTCTGATCTTTCATTGTTAGTGTATTGGAGTGCAAGTGATTTCTGTGCATTAATTTTGTATCCTGCAACTTTACCAAATTCATCAATTAGCTCTAGTAGTGTTCTGGTGGCATCATTAGTATTTTCTATGTATAGTATCATGTCATCTGCAAACAGTGACAGTTTTACTTCTTTTACAGTTTGTATTCCTTTTATTTCTTTTTTTTAAAAAAATAAATTTATTTTTGGCTGCTTTGGGTCTACGTTGCTGCACGCAGGTCTTCTCTGGTTGCGGCGAGTGGGGGATACTCTTTGTTGTGGTGTGCGGGCTTCTCATTGTGGTTGCTTTTTTTGTTGCAGAGCACAGGCTCTAGGTGCGCGGGCTTCAGTAGTTGTGGCACGTGGGCTCAGTAGTTGTGGCTTGCGGGCTGTAGAGCACAGGCTCAGTAGTTGTGGCACATGGGCTTAGTTGCTCCGCGGCATGTGGGATCTTCCCGGACTAGAGCTCAAACCTGTGTCCCCTGCATTGGCAGGCTAATTCTTAACCACTGCACCACCAGGGAAGTACCCTTTTATTTCTTTTTCTTCTCTGATTGCTGTGGCTAGGACTTGCAATAGGACTTGCAAAAGTATTGAATAATAGTGGCAAGAGTGGACATCCTTGTCTTGTTCCTGATCTTAGAGGAAATGCTTTCATTTTTTCACCATTGAGAATGATGTTTGCTGTGGGTTTGTCATATACGGCTTTTATTATGTTGAAGTAGCTTCCTTCTGTGCCCACTTTCTGGAGAGTTTTTATCATAAATGGGTGTTGAATTCTGTCAAAAGCTTTTTCTGCGTCTGTTGAGATGATCATGTGGTTTTTATTTCTTCAGTTTAATATGGTATATCACATTGATTGATTTGCATATATTGAAGAATCTTGGCATCCCTTGGATAAATCCCACTTGATCATGGTGTCTGATCCTTTTAATGTGTTGTTGGATTCTGTTTGCTAGTATTTTGTTGAGGATTTTTGTGTCTGTATTCATCAGGGATGTTGGTCTGTAATTTTCTTTTTTTGTAGTGTTTTTGTCTGGTTTTGGTATCAGGGTGATGGTGGCCTCATAGAATGAGTTTGGGAGTGTTCCTTCCTCTGCAGTTTTTGGGAAGAGTTTGAGAAGGATGGGTGTTAGCTCTTCTCTAAATGTTTGTTAGAATTCACCTGTGAAGCCATCTGGTCCTGGGCTTTTGTTTGTCGGAAGATTTTTGTTTTGTTTTGTTTTTGCGGTACGCAGGCCTCTCACTGCTGCGGCCTCTCCCGTTGCGGAGCACAGGCTCCGGACGCACAGGCTCAGCGGTCATGGCTCACAGGCCCAGCCGCTCCGTGGCATGTGGGATCTTCCTGGACCAGGGCACGAACCCGCATCCCCTGCATCGGCAGGCGGACTCTCAACCACTGCGCCACCAGGGAAGCCCCTGTTGGAAGATTTTAAATCGCAGTTTCAATTTCATTACTTGTGATTGGTCTGTTCATATTTTCTATTTCTTCCTGGTTCAGTGTTGGAAGGTTCTGTCTTTCTAAGAATTTGTCCATTTCTTCCGTGTTCTCCATTTTATTGGCATAGAGTTTCTTGTAGTAGTCTCTCATGATCCTTTGTATCTCTGCAGTGTCTGTTGTAACTTCTCCTTTTTCATTTCTAATTTTATTGATTTGAGTCCTCTCCCTCTTTTTCTTGATGAGTCTGGCTAAAGGTTTATCAATTTTGTTTATCTTCTCAAAGAAACAGCTTTTAGTTTTATTGATCTTTGCTCTTATTTTCTTTGTTTCTATTTCATTTATTTCTGCTCTGATATTTATGATTTCTTTCTTTCTACTAACTTTGGGTTTTTTTGTTTCTTTCTCTAGATCCTTTAGGTGTAAGGTTAGATTGTTCATTTGAGATTTTTCTTGCTTCTTGAGGTAGGATTGTATTGGTTTAAACTTCCTTCTTAGAACTGCTTTAGCTGCATCCCATAGGTTTTGGGTCATTGTGTTTTCATCGTCATTTGTCTCTAGGTATTTTTTGATTTCACCTTTGATTTCTTCAGTGATCTCTTGGTTATTTAGTAGCATATTGTTTAGCCTCCATGTGTTTGATTTTTACAATTTTTTTCTTGTAACTGATTTCTGATCTCATAACATTGTGGTCGGAAAAGATGCTTGATAGGATTTCAGTTTTCTTAAATTTATCAAGGTTTGATTCGTGACCTAAGATGTGATCTGTCCTGGGGAATGGTCCATGTGCACTTGAGAAGTAAGTGTATTCTTCCACTTTCAGGTGGAATGTCCTGTAAATAAAAATTAAATCTGTTTGGTCTATTGTGTCATTTAAAGCTTGTGTTTCCTTATGTATTTTCTCTGGATAATCTGTCCATTGTTGTAAGTGGGGTGTTAAAGTCCCCCAGTATTATTGTGTTACTGTCAATTTCCTCTTTTATGGCTGTTAGCATTTGCCTTATGTATTGAGGTGCTCCTATGTTGGGTGCATAAATATTTTTAATTGTTATGTTTTCTTCTTGGATTGATCCCTCGATCATTGTGTAGTGTCCTTCCTTATCTCTTGTAACAGTCTTTATTTTAAAGTCTGTTTTATCTGATACGAGTATTGCTACTCCAGCTTTCTTTTGATTTCCATTTGCATGGAATATCTTTTTCCATCCCCTCACTTTCAGTCTGTATGTGTCCCTAGGTCTGAAGTGGGTCTCTTGTAGACAGCATATATATGGGTCTTGTTTTTGTATCCATTCAGCCAGTCATTGTCTTTTGGTTGGAGTATTTAATCCAGTCACATTTAGGGTAATTATCTGGAAATGATTTCTTGAGTGTCTGCCTCATCTCCTACCTAATTCAGAAATCCTTTTATGGCATCTCTGACTGGTCATGCCACACACATTAGAACCCATTCAGAAATCATTTAAACTGAAGATACTTTATTAGGCCATTTAGAGTTTACCTGAACTCCTTTATGTTTCCACTTCTTTATTTTTCATTTATTTTTTAAATTGAAGTATAGTTGATTTACAATGTTGTCTTAATTTATGCTGTACAGCAAAGTGATTCAGTTATACATATAAAAATTCTTTTTTATATTATTTTCCATTATGGTTTATCACAGGATATTGAATATTGTTCCCTGTGCTGTATAGTAGGACGTTGTTGTGTATCCAACTTTCCACTTCTTTAAAACTAATATGCAGATGTGGCCTAATAAAAGTTGCTTTCGAGGAGGAGGTTTCTACTAGGGCCACAGCGATGCCATAGTTAATTTTAAGCACTATGGCTGTATATGTTATATTCTCATTTCTAAAAAACATTTACACATGGAATCTCAATTCAATTTATCTTAGATCTTATTCTGTTTTATGTGAATCTTGAGTGATTTGATGCCTTCCAGAATCACTGACATAAAGTTAGTACACACACCAAAATTGTTGGATCTAATTTGGAATCGTAGGTTTGCTTATCACAACATATAATGGATGGAATAGTCGTTTGGTGTATTGAGAGTCAAGAGCAAACTAAATGCTCGTGTTAGCAGTCTGTTTTTGCTGTGATACTCTATTGTGTGTTTTGGATTATAGCTGACAATAATGTGTTACAACTATAGCTGGCCAGTATAGCAAGGATGTAATATGCTACAGTTTGAGTATAGACTTTTAAAATGTGATTTACTTCTCTCCTGTGCCCCACCTCCAAAAGTCAGTCTCTGACAGCAAGAAAAATGTGACTACTTCTGACCTCTGACCTTTGGCAATTGAATTTCACCTCTGTACCTATAAAGGCAAGTGAAAGTTGCCTCCATTTTAATAACCTTTTTCAGGAAGCCAAGAAGAAAGGGAATAGTTACTTGATGTTGTAACTAGCTGTACATCAACCAAGATTACTTGCTTGCTGTTTTTAGGTGGATGTTAGTTGAGATTTTACCCCATTTTTAATTACTTGAACAATTACATTAGATTTGTGAGACGCAAACTAATTTGGTTTAATAAATTAGTCATAAATTTTATCAGCTGTGTGGTTAAGTTAGAGTATAGCACAGTCCATTAATTTTTCCATTTATCACATCAAATAAGGACTTATATCATCAAATAAAGGCTTAAAACTTGTTTGTATCAATACTTCTTAGTTTCTCATAGTAAAGGTGAAATTCATAGGGCTGGTGTCTTCTGTTTAAATCCACTATATATAATAATTCATTTTAATTTTATTATTTGATATTATTTGCCTTTGGAGGAAAAAGCTGAAAAAGGAAGGAGGAAAGAATACAATATAGAAAAACAGTGTTTGGGGGGCCTAGTGTCACATTGAAAATACATAATGTAAGAAATCATCTACCTAGTGTGGCATCTTTCACATGGTAAACTCTCACAAATATTTGTTCAATTGAATGATTGAATGAATCATTCGTACTGGAAAATCTTGACATTCTCCTGGGAAGGGCAGTCTACTCTGTATACATATGCATATACATTTCACATTATGTTAAAAACAAAAAAACTATGCTTTTAAAAATTAGACATTAACCAAGGACTATAGGTACTAGAGACTTGTTATAAATCTTTGTTTCCAATTAGTGTAGTGTTAAACGTTGTTTTCTAGTCATCGACACATATTACACAGTTGTTATGAAATTATATACCTTCAACCTGCAAGTCATCTCTAGGTATATAGTAATTAAAAAAAAAAAACCAACTTTCAGGGAACAAGTTCTGTTGATCCACTAATATTTATCAGTGGCTTTTATCATAAAAATGTAGTTTTTAGGTGACCTTAAAGATCAGTTAGCAGTCAATATTTTCTCAGGGTTCTCACAACTGTCACAGGCAATGAATCTCACTTCTAATTTACAAATATTTGCAAAGAAGGTCATTACAGAAGTTTGTACCCTGCTGTGTTGTGAGCAGATTCCCCAGGGTCTGGCTCCAGTAGGCGCAGTGGATGGTTGATTGGCATTATCTGGAAAATATTTATGTGCTCTGACATTTAAGAGATCCTTCTGTAGTATAAAAATCCCAATATATTAGATTAATTATTTTATTAACTTCATTAAAGCTGTTTTTTTTAAAAATGCATATTGTGTTTCTGTGGTTTCATTCCTTTAACTTTTCTGTTCCATTCTGCTTAAAAGTAAAGCCCTGACTCATCCGGAATGTAATAGATCACACCCTAACCACCCAGTACTTTTCACTGGGAAATGACTGGAAGTGCTATGTATGTACTAAGTATTGGAATCTTTAGCCATCTGCTACTTCATCTTTTTTCTTCAAGTGACACTTTTCTATTTTTAATAGAGACAAGTGCTTTCTATAACCAACAATTACAGAAGGTTGGATTATCCAGTCTGTGTTTTATTCACATCTCTTTACTTTTTCCAAATCCAGTTTTCTTTCCTATTGATGTTGTGCTGTTGTAGACTCCTACCCTGAATTCTGTTTGAGAAGCTATTTTTACATGTAGGAATATTAAACCTGGAAAACCATAATCAATCAAGCATGCTGTAGAAATCTGTAACTTTTTTTATTGGTTGTAATAGCATCTGTGATGTTCAACCACTTCTTGCTCATATGTTTCTTTTGACAGTAATTACAGTGTTTTCTCTCATGAAGCAAGTGTTTGAAGTAATTTGTGCCAAAGTTGGTTTCTGCATTTGGAAGTTTCTAGGAGTTGGTTTCTGAGTGTCCTGTAGTTGTTATAGTTCTTATTGAAGTTTCTCCATTACCCAGAACAATCTCAGGGGGAGCGGACATTGTAATATACTCTGTAAATCATTTATTATTATTCACATAAACTATTAATGTTTTTTTGTCAGTGTTACCACTGTTTTATAAAAACAGATGACTCAAGTAGACATATGTAAAGTTTTCAGTCAGCAGTGGAAGCAGGACTTGAATTGGGCTACCTGCCCCAGAGCCCTGTATTCTGTTGCTGAGGTGATAGAATCATATTGTGTCCCATCACCCTGTAAACATTTATTCAGAGGAAACCCGACAGAACTCTGATACAAAACTGCTTCAAGTGCCATCTGGTTATAGCTAGGACTAGGGATTTAGAGCTCTGTCAGCCATTTCCCCCACCTTTTCCCTTCCTAGAAACCTGGGAAGCATAGGGCTTAGTTTGAGAAACTTCTGGCTAGAATAATTTTCTCTCACATTGGGACACTTCATTTGTGAGGAGTAAACTTTTCTTTTCCAAACAGCATTTGCTGGAGAGACTCAGTTCAGTTTCCATTTTAGAAGGTGAATGAGCAGTGGCCTCATGTCCATTTCCTTGTGTCCAGAAGTCCATACTTATGGACAGTTGTCCGTGTAGGCTGGGCCTTACCCTGCTGAGCCCTCAGTCCTGGGCCTTCTGGGAGCCATCTGCTGATCCTGCTGGTGATGAATGCCTTGATAGGAGGAGGGTAGCAGGATGAGACCCTCCTTTGGCAGTTCGCTCTGCAACTGGGGAGAAATACACAGGGTTCTCCTCTTCCTCTGCTGACCTCAACAGGTTAGCCAGTAGAGCCTCTAGCTGTAAAGGAGAGCGGGTGACATAGTTATAATTCAGATGTAAATTTTATCTCAGCATTATAATATTTCTAAACATTGGCACATTTTCATGTTTAAGTAAACCTCCTGCTCCCTTTCCTGGTTGCAGAAAACCCTTAAAAACGAGTAGCTCATCTTAAGTTTCTGATAAATATTTTTTTGAGAGAACCCATATTCTTTTGCATCCCATTTTTATCCAGAGCAGCTGTCATTTTTTTTTGATGAAAACTTTCTTCACAGTTCATAGATGGCATACACATAGAATACACACACTGGGGTCACATTACGTTATGAAAACCATTTCGGAATACAGGACCCATGTGCCCAACTGAAATGAAAACATTAAAAAAATAATAGGTGTTGGATTCTTGTATTTTCTGAGCACTTTATATATTTAACTCACTTCATCCTCACAACACCTCTATTGTCCGCACTTTATAAGTGAGGAAAGTGAAAGGTAAAGAAGAAAGTTACCCAAAGTCATATCTGGTAAGTGGAGAGCCTGGGGTTTGAACTGAAGTCTCTGTCAAGTTCATGCACTTCACCATCCTGCAGTATTACCTTTCTCTGTGTATAGGGAATGCTCTCTTTAAAGTTTTTCATTTACAGTTGTGAGAAGAGGTAACAAACATTTGCTTGGGCTTTCACCTCTAAACCATTAGTAAATAAAAGATCTTTTAGAATGATCTCGATTGTGTGCTCCTGGTTATTAGACCTGTGCAGCTGCTCTGGATGATATTTTTAAAACTTCCTTTACCTTAGTACCACAATCTTTTGAGAATTTGTGTTTAAAGTTAATATTCTTTATTCACGTTGGCTATAACTTATTATTAAATGTCGTTGGTGTCCACGTTTTCAGTGATGGTGGCACTTCGAATTTCTTGTTAGCTTAAGATGGGGACATTTTTCTTAATAGCACAGCAGGGCGGGCTGTGTGGAAGCAGATGGGGCCCTGCCTTGTGAACTTTAGAGGTGAGTGCTGCCTCCAGTCAGTGAGGCACACACGTGCCCAGTAGTGCTCTGCAGAGTTCTCTGGAGCAATCGGGCCCTTCCGCTCTATGGGAAGCAATAAAGAGGCACAGCACTTACTTTAATAGACGATCGTGAAGTGGAAATCATTTTGGATTTCTCCTTCTGTATTCATCTTTAGCCTTTTTTTTTTTTTTTTAAAGAAACTTGGACTCATTTTCTTATTTTGTATTGGTTGTGTTGCTTCACTTGTTGGGTTTTGGTTTGTAGTATTTGTTACTATTTATTTGCCTTTTATGTGATAGAGTATTTTGATGTTGTCACATTTAGTCCACAAACTGACATGTTTTTAAATCAATGAAAAAATCTAGCTGCTGGGACAGTGTGATTTTGGAACTGAAATATGGAATTCCTCCACTGAGTAATGTGCAGCTAGCACAGGGCAGTTTATTAGTTATGTACTATTTACAGTTGTTTCCTTACACATACACTGTGTAGCTCCTCCAGGCTTAAACCAGTTCATTCCATTAAAATGATTTTCGTGTGATTTTTGGCATCAAGTATAAAGTATAAAAATAGAGGTTAATCCTGTAAATGTTTCAGTTAATGATTTAAATTTGAGCTCCTTCACAACTTCTTAGAATAGATCTCTTAAATTCTTCATTTCCTGGTGCCATTTTGTGAATGATTATTAGAGTGAAACAAAAATCCTTAAAATCCATAGATTACAGTTTTGCTTTCCTGATAGGTTGATGGATTAAAACCAAACCAAATCAAAACAAAACCAAAAAAGTCACTTGAAACCACTAATTTAATATGGGAAATGTCTATTAATTTAAAAACCATTACCCAACAGTTTCTGCAATTTTCATTATTGCTACAGAATGTGGTAGGTTTGATCTAGAAGGGTCATTCCTCAAACTACTGAAAACATGGATAATGTTGATTTATTTTAAAAAATTACAAAAGAAATATATTTCAAAGAAATTCAGATAATATACAAGCATAAAACGTCATCTTACCCCTTCTCCTCCATTACCCTGCTCTTCCCCCTTAAAATCATTCACATATTTTACCCTAAGGGAAATGTATTCTTAACAGTGTTTTGTATAGTTTGTTTCTTAAACAAAATGAGATTGAAGTAATAATGTTGTATAGCTTGTTTTTTTTCCCCCACCCAATCATATAGTTGTGGTCCTCTCCCAATGTGCAGAATAAGCAGATCTCGAGTAGACTTAAAATCTGATATATACACTATTTAAGAAGACTTTACCTAAGAAGTAATACTAATAGCAATAACATTTAATAATAAGCAATAATAAGTAGTAGTAATAGCTAACAGTTTTTGAACACTTTCTTTGTCCCAGGCACTGGTCCAAGCACTTTGCATGTAATGATCATTTAATCCTAACAGCAACCCTATGAGGCAGGTTCTGATCTGCTGGTACCCTGACTTCATAGATGAGGTGGCTGAAACACAGGTTCATACTTGCTTCTAGTCACATACCCAGAAAATAGAGGAGTTGGGATTTGAACCCAGGCAGTCTGGAACCTGAAGCCACACTCATCATCACTCTGCTAGACTGTATATCAGAGGCTAAATTGTTTTCTGGTCCAACAGGGAGGCCACCTATTATATGTTAGTATGAATGCTGTATCTAAGGCTCTTTTGATGTGTTTCACTGAAGATTTATGTTTTTCAGGTTTTAGTACAATTTTGCCTTGATTGTGGAGCTCACTAAATAAGGAATTTAGTTTTGAAAAGAATTCACAGTGAAGGGATTTTTGGGGTATTTTTGTTTTTTTAATTCACATGACTATATTTTGAAATAAAACTGTCAAAATACTGTCAAATAGTGGATGAAAGTTAATATTTCTGTGGATTTTGCTCTAATATGTTGGAAATTGTGTATTTCTTTATGAATATACCTGTCAGCTGTACAATTCAGTTTTTATAGACTTAAAGAAAAGGAGCCCAAACTATTGTCCAAGTGAGTTTATGTAACTTAACTTGTTTGTACAGCCCCAGGTAGATTTGACTTAGAAAGCACTTTCCTCAAACTGTTGAAAACTTAGTCTAACAAATTGAGAGTAACATCAGAACTTTGATTATTGATTATTCTTGCTCTCTCCTTCGTGCCTTTATGTTTCTGCTTTTAAAATATATTGCAAAATCATGACTCTCACGCATTTCTTTCCTTACTTAGTCTAAGCCAACTGGTTCTCATCTGAGGGGGGTTTTGCCGCCTCTCCCCAACGCCGCCTCCACGGGTCATTTGGCCACATCTGGAGACCTTTAAGGTTGTCACCACTTGGAGGATGCTTCTGGCATCTGTCTAGTGGGTAGAGGCCAGGGATGCTATTAAACATCCTCCAACACAGGGCAGCCCCCCACAGCAAAGAATTGTTTGGTTCAAATGTCAGTAGTGCCGTGGATGAGAAACCCTGGTCTAAGTCATTATCATTTCTTTTTTATTCTAAGATTTCATAATTATTACTTTTTTTTTACATCTTTATTGGAGTATAATTGCTTTACAATGGTGTGTTAGTTTCTGCTTTATAACAAAGTGAATCAGTTATACGTATACATATGTTCCCATATCTCTTCCCTCTTGCGTCTCCCTCCCTCCCACCCTCCCTATCCCACTCCTCCAGGCGGTCACAAAGCACCTAACTGATCTCCCTGTGCTATGCGGCTGCTTCCCACTAGCTCTCTGTTTTACGTTTGGTAGTGTATATATATGTCCATGCCTCTCTCTCGCTTGGTCACAGCTTACCCTTCCCCCTCCCCACATCCTCAAGTCCATTCTCTAGTAGGTCTGTGTCTTTATTCTTGTCTTACCCCTAGGTTCTTTATGACATTTTTTCCCTTAAATTCCATATATATGTGTTAGCATACGGTATTTGTCTTTCTGACTTACTTCACTCTGTATGACAGACTCTAGGTCTATCCACCTCATTACAAATAGCTCAATTTCGTTTCTTTTTATGGCTGAGTAATATTCCATTGTATATATGTGCCACATCTTCTTTATCCATTCATCCGATGATGGGCATTTAGGTTGTTTCCATCTCCGGGCTATTGTAAATAGAGCTGCAATGAACATTTTGTTACATGACTCTTTTTGAATTATGGTTTTCTCAAGGTATATGCCCAGTTATTATCATTTCTCACTTGAGCTACTGTAAAGTCTCCATGCAGGGAGCCAGTCCTGTCCCCCAGATCCTGCTCTCCACAAAGCAGTGTTAGTGTGCTTTAAAAAATGCATTTGGAATCATGGCAGTTATTTGCTTAAAATCCTTTAATGGCATTTCATTAGATCTAGCATAAAATCCAGATCTTTCCCTTGATCTTCTGGTCCTCTGCTGCCCTTTATGTTTATGCACTTGGGCCTCATCTCTTACCACCCTCCCATTACATTTCAGCTGTAGCAGCTGCTAAACCTGTTTGTGCCTGCATAGTTCTTTGCCTAGAATACTTGTATTTCATATTTTACATGGCTGACTCCCTCTTACTATTTAGGGTTCTTCTTAAATAACCCCGCAGAGAGGCTTTCCCTGATTGCTTTGTTTAGTCATTCTCTTTCCTGTCCTCTCACTGTAGCTGTCCTTTCTCTGCCTTGTTTCTTTAGCACTTTATCTGTTTATTGACTGTCTCCTCCAACTGGAATATAAAGGTCTCCGAGGGCAAAACTCGTTGTCATATAGTAAGTGCCAACAAGAATGCATCACTAAATTACGACAGTACTTTATGGTTGTGGTAAATAGATTAAAATGGGATAGACTTTGTCCAAAAGGAAAAAGAGGCAGGAGCATCATATCACTACAGCAGCTATCATTGAATGATTGCCTACTGTTTACCAGGTGCTGTGCTGGTACATTTGTATACACTAGCTCCGAACTTGCCAAGAGCCTTCTGACGAGGCCTGCCTTAGCCTAGGTGGTAGCCTGCAGGATGATGCCCCTCACATTACATTCCCCCAGACGCAAAATACCCGCCCCCACACACCCTCGCAACTGAGGAGAAATGGCTGTGGTAGCTCTGCTCTTTGTGGGTTTATTATACAATCAGAATGCCACTGGGAGAGGCTAAATCCCTGGCCCAAGGCTGTGCTACTGACCAAAGCCAGCCTCAGGATTTAAGCCCAGTTCTCTTTTACTCCAAGCCCATGCCTCTTTCCCAACACTTCAGGCTTTCTTGGTTCTTAGGGAGCAGCTGCAGTTCACATCTTCCCTTCTAGCAGGCTTAGTTGGCATCCATTTTTTGATAGGGGGGCTGCATTTTTAACTCCAGAGGCAACAATTTCTCTGGTTTCTGATGACTTAGGCAGAAATAATCTATTTTTCTGTCTTGTCCTGAGACGGTTGCTTAGTGTTGTCTGAAAGTAAAAAACTGACATTATGACACTATAATCTGGGCTTTGGACTGTTTTTATTGGCAACCAAAAACATAGAATTTGTAACTAGGAACATGTAAAATATATACTGTGTCATGCATTCATATTTACTTACTTATTTATTTAAAAAATATTTATTTATTTTGGCTGCATCAGGTCTTAGTTGCGGTACGCAGGATCTTTGTTGAGGCATGCAGAATCTAGTTCCCTGACCAGGGATTGAACCCCAGCCCCCTGCATTGGGAGCACGGAGTCTTACCCACTGGACCACCAGGGAAGTCCCTGTATTCTTATTTACTTATTTATTCATTTGTTCATTCATTCATTCATTCATTCATGCTGCGTTGGGTCTTTGTTGCTGTGTGTGGGTTTTCTCCAGCTGCGGCGAGTGGGGGCTACTCTTTGTTGCGGTGCGTGGGCTTCTCACTGCGGTGGCTTCTCTTGTTGCACAACACAGGCTCTGGGCTCATGGGCTTCAGTAGTTGTGGCACGCGGGCTCAGTAGTTGTGGCTCGCGGGCTCTAGAGCGCAGGCTCAGTAGTTGTGGCACATGGGCTTAGTTGGCTCCGTGGCATGTGGGATCTTCCCGGACCAGGGCTCGAACCCGTGTCCCCTGCATTGGCAGGCGGCTTCTTAACCACTATGCCACCAGGGAAGCCTGTGTGTTCATATTTATATGAGGTCGGACCAGAGTGTGATTTATCTGTCTTTGAGCCTTGAAATTTGGGACAGAAGTCAGGAAGCCTGTACCTCTGATTAGTTCCCATGAATCCTGTCGATGGCATCCACTTTTCCTTTGAACATTTGGTCCTTTAAGTTCAAGAGGAACCAGGAGTCACATGGATTTGTATATTGAAAATCTGCATCTGCAAACTCTCACCACATCATCACCTGGTGTGGTGAGAGTTTTTGGTTGAAACCTGAACTTATTCCACTTTCTTTGACCCTCCTGCCTCCCAGGAGTCAGTGCTCACCCAAGGTACCAGGGGAGGCAAAAGCCCAGGGCGGCCTGTGATGGCAGATTGTTCTGAGTTTCAGTGTTCCTGTACAGTTCGTGAGTTGAACATTGCCTTGTGCTTCATTCATCCTCTCTTGTATCTATCCTCCCACTACTTTTAAATGTTTTTTGAGGTGTTTTTTTTTTTTTCCATTTTCTAGCAGCTTTTCATAGGAATGACACACACTCAGCAAACTCAGCCTTAGACAGCCTTTTGCAGACAAGAACAACACATTCACCAGTCAGGGAACAAAGTGAGAGAAAAATGAAGAACAATATTAGAAAAGAACCCTTTGGGAAGCTGCACAAAAATGTTATATTAAAATCGATCCCAGGGCTTGACCTTTTGTGGTAGTGTATATTTTAAAGCCTTCTATTGATTCTCTTTTAATAACATGTTTATTCTAGTTTACTGACAGAATCCTAGGGGGAATACAAAAAGAAAAGAACAGATTCTTTATTATAATGGTCATTTAAATTTGTCTTGGGCATTTTTTATGTCTGACTAGTGTTATCTTTATGTATTTAACGTACATCATTCTTTCTCAGTATGATACTGAGAGATGTTATAAAGGTGGGAAAGTGATTTTTAAATCAACTTTCATTGAAAATATGCTTAGCCTTGCTGTTACATATGTGTGTGCCCCTCCACCCCCCGAATTAGAATTTCTTGCTTTTCTGCACATGTGTAGAAGACAGAAGAGTCTTCATTTTGATTTTTTTTTTTCCCCCTAATCCTGCAAACCATCAGTAGTCTAAACTGCCGCATCTGGGAATGTTTGGTGACAGTTCTGTGCCTGAAGACAGTTGTCTTTTACTGTATAACTAATGCAAAATGTCGAAGAAAAGGTAATCTCCGTACCTGACCCTTCTGACCACCCAATCTGGTCATTTCAAAGACAGAAATATTCATTACTTTTCACAGTGAGGGGCCCTTTGTACTTCCCTTAGGAAGGCAGTTCTCTTAAGAGTTTTGTCCAGTCATGAATTGATGGCACTGTGTGCTCATCTCCTCCAGTTTTCTTCCATTAGGAAAAAAACAGGATTAATTTTCTTACCTCATTCAGATGATTTTTCCCAACATACAGATATTAAGAGGTATCCAGAACAGCAGGAAGGATTTGAAAGATACACCTGGAAAGGTTATCCTGTAAATGGCAAATTAAGTGAGATTCTGCCTGTAGAACATCAAGTTAATAGGCTTGGGGAGAAATAGGATGCTTGGATCTAATTCACGGCTTTAATATAATAGTCCTGTTGTTTATGGGACATCTGATATCACATGTTGAGAAGCCAGACAGCAATTCCAGGAAGGCTGTAATGAATTAGAGGACATTTCGAAAGGGCAAATAAATTAATCAAGAAACTAAAAGAATCAGAACATTGGGAGATATGTATTGTAGCATTGCAGAGAGAGGGCTCAACAGAGGTACAGCTCGGGGTCCCTAAGGAGGTCCAGAGAGTTACAGGTTTCCTCTGTCTTTGAGTCTTTAAATGCTGCAGGGGTCTGGAGTTAGCAGCTGTGGGACAGCCACCTTCTTGTGGCTCTCAGGCACTCCATAAGGGGAATTGTTTCTGAGCACCGACCCTGCCCTGACTACTTCTAGAATGTTTCTGCTTTTTTCTCTTACCTTGTCCTATAGTTGATTTTTTATTGCAGCCTGGCCTGCTTTTCTGTGTTCTAACATAACCTCATCCATAGTATTTTCTTAGTAACTAAGAATATCTATGGATAAGAGCAAAAATCATAAGGCACATGGTAGTATTGTAACAAGAAGTGTTTCTTCTAATTACAAAGATAACATACACTGTATAGAATATTAGCGATAAGCAGCTAAACAAAATAAAGAAGATGAAAATGGCCACAATCCTACTGATTCACACAGAATTGTTGTAAAGATTTTGGTACACAGGCATACATATGAAGGGGGAAAATAATAGAAATGGTGTCATATTGTCCCTATTTTTCTGAGCTGCTTTATTTTTATTATTAAGCTATATCATGGACATGTTTTGTTAATAGGTAATTTCATGGTAGTTCACTTTTATATAAGACCTTGAGGCTTCCAAATAAATGGTTCAAAATGTGTCACTATTATGAACACACTGCTTTGAATATCCTTGTTATTAAATTTATACATATTTATTAAATTTATACATATCCAGCATTATTTCCTTAGGGTAAATTTTTATAAGTGAAATTACTAGGTCAAAGGTTATACAGAATATTATTGTTGCCAAATTACCTTCAAGAAATTGTGCTAGTTAACTCACTACCAGTATGAGTCTCTGCTTTTGTCTCATTGTTGCAAATTTTGGGACTACAGTAATAAAACCAGTGCTGAGTTGCATTATGCCCAGGTGACCATGCCTTATTATGTCTGTTTATTTAGCTAGTATTTTCATTAGTTTTAGCAGTGGTTAGTAGGATGGAGTGTGTAGTCTTTTTGTTACTGAGTGAGTGCCATGAGAGTTTAGGCACCTAGTAAATACTTGTCAGATCATTTTGGATTATTATCAATAACCTTCTAAGGTACTAGGGTACCTTCTAAGGTGATAGGGGTTAGGGCTTCAATGTATGAATTTTGGGAGGGACACAATTCAATCCATAATAGATGAATAGACTGATTGATAGATATATCTATGTAAATTGATGGGTATGGTGTTGTTTTATAGTTTTTCCTCAGCAGTAAATGAATTCTCCTATTAAATCTTTAAAGTATCTTCTAGGTCCAAAATTCTAAGTGTTGATTTTCTGATGGAAGTTATTTTCATCAGGATTCTTCAATGATTGTGGCTTGAAGTATAAAAAGGCTTAAGGCTAGGATTTAATTGATTTGTAAGAATAATGTCATATGTCCCTATTCATCTATTTTTAGCTAAGTAGGTACATTTGTAATAGTAAAACAAATGGGCCAAAGAGTAGCCACTTAAAGGTGGCAGATTACTATGGGCAAGATCTTGAGTTGAAGCACTGAGCCTCCGCAAGTATAAAACAGAAGACTATCTACATTTGAACGTGACAAGGAACTTCAGATTATAGTGCCTTCTCATGGTAAGGAAGGATGTGAAATTGGTCTTTACAGCCACGTGGTACCTCTTCACTGTCATATATACAGGACACTGACAAAATGATCATTCCCTCAATTGTTAAATTCTTGAGCTATGTGAATTATTTAATTAGTTTTATGTATCTCACACAGATTAAAAAAAAAAAAACCTCTGTGGTGGTATTTGTTATTCGTAACTTTGCTTTTAAAAAATAATGCTTTATTTTGTCTTCCCATTGGAATGACCCAGACTCAGAGAGGTTAATTTACCATTTGAAGCCCATTTTTCTTTAAAAGCAAACAGGTCTCTGGCTATTTTAGGAGCATGTTCGCCAATTCTGTACTCCTTTAGCCCTGTAAACGTGGGTCTTGAAGGAATTTTTAAGAATTGGCAATAATGGGAGTTTCAAGTTCTAACTGTCTTCTGCAAATCATGTTGTATATTGTCTATGAAGATTTATCTTAGTTGAGAATCTGCTTTCTGAGGATTATCGTGATTAATTTTCATACATAGATCCTTAATGCTTTTAGAATTGATTTTTTCAAAAACTATCTGAATTGATCTCATTGGTTACTTCTTTTTTCACCCTATTCCCAGGCATATGAACATACTGCAACTCCTAGAAATTCAAATATGTGTTTTATTTTTCAGTGACTTAGTCATTTCATCTTGGTAACCATAATGAAACTTATAGCAGTGTCACTCATTTTCATTCTTGTGCAATCACTATTTAAATGAACGTTAAGGTAATATCATTGCAACATTTACTGCCAGTGTGAGTGTATTGTATATAAAGAGTTCCAGAGGCATCATTATTCGACATTAAATGGAAGAGCAGTTTTAATGAGGGTTCTGTAGATAGTTGAAAAGAAAAAATTTGTAAATGTGTCCCTATTTAAATAGTACTCCCATTCTGAGTTAATTCTATTAAAGTAAGCTAAAAATGATTTAGAAATTAGTGTTGTAGTCTCTGGTAGTCTTATATGAGTGGTCTTTCTTTGGTAGTGCTTACCTTCATCCAGGGTATCGCTATATAAAGCATGCTTTTTGTGAATTGTTAGGTACTACAAATAAAATTATTCTAGTAGCAGGAAAGCCTAAAATCATCATGGATTTCTACCATTATACTAATTACAAACCCACCTAAATTATGAGGGGAAAAAAATAAGGACCAAACATTCATTGTCTTTGGAGTAGAGATCTGATCCGAATGCTGGCTTTCCCTCTTTTTTTTTTTTGCGGTATGCGGGCCTCTCACTGTTGGGGCCTCTCGCGTTGCGGAGCGCAGGCTCAGTGGCCATGGCTCACGGGCCCAGCCGCTCCGCGGCATGTGGGATCTTCCCGGACCGAGGCATGAACCCGTGTCCCCTGTATCGGCAGGCGGACTCTCAACCACTGCGCCACCAGGGAAGCCCGGCTTTGCCTCTTAATGATCTGTGATCCTGAGCAGGTCACTCATCCTTCTACACCTCAATCTCCTTAGTTATGAAATTGGGTTAATAGGAATACTTACCTGATGAGCTTGTTTTTAAATGAAGATTAAATAAGATAACGTGTATAGAGTACCTGGCACACATTAAACTTTCAATACGAAATGCTTATTCTTACAGAGAACTCCTTTCTCTCTTTGAACTGAAGAGCAGTAGAGTATGATGGTTAAGAGTGTGGTCTCAGAGATCAGACTGCTTGGGTTTGAATTCCAGCTTTAAGGGTTACTGGCTTGGAGACCACATTAGTAATTACTTAACTTCTTCAAGAGTCAGTTTACTCATCTGTTAGATGGAGGACAGTAATAACACCCACCATGGGTTATTTTCAGGGTTATTTTGAGGATTAAATGGGATATTCCATGTAAAGTTGTTAGCTCAGTGACTCACACAGAATCATAGTAAATGCTGCATAAATTTGTTTGTCTTATCCATCCATCCGTCCATCCATCTATAGCCATCCATCCATCCATTTCAGAGAATTAGTTATTCTCTAGTTATACTGTGTTTTCTTCAAATGCCCTTTCTCATTTCTTCTTGCCTTTATCCTTTCTAAGGAGTATAGAAAATCTTTATATTGGTGAAAATACAGGACAAATAAGCTAAAGGAAGCTAGATGAACTTGTTCTCTTTTGCATGAGCCATTGTTTGTATTTTTCCAAGGTTGTGCCCAGGTCAAGTTCCTAAAGTGCTAAATGGGAGAAATGAGAACTTTTTTTTTTCTTTTTAGAGTAACAAGTGATTTTAAAAAGGTAACATAGCTTTTAATTTGAAAAATATTCCTTTTAGGTAACGTAAGTTCTAAAAGTGATGGTTGTCCTTATGTATTGGTGCCTTCACTTATTTATTTATTTTTGCTTGCTGAGAAAATCATTTTCAAGGGCTGGGAGACCCTCTGTAAAGTCCATGGGTCTCCACTGCTGGAATATTGCAGTGTTATGTATGTGGGAAAGGGATGTAATTGTGTTTGGCTTTTTAAAGATATTCTGAAAGGAGATCCAAGTGATTAGCAGTAGCCACTTCTACTCATGTAGTTAAAGCCCTGAAATGAAAACAGTCAGTGGCATTGCACATGAAATATGTAATTTTATGAATTCTTATTTATGTACCAAGAAGGTAAATGACATGCATGGGTTGGATAAAGATCTAAGAAATCAACAGTGAGAGAGTAGCATGCCATGAGCTGAGAACTGATAAGAGAGAAGCTTTTAATGAGCACCTCCATACTGCTTTGAAATTTAGGAAGAAAAATACCTCACTTATGCCTAGATATGTCTTTGAAACTTTTTGTAGCCCTGTACTGTTAAGCACTTGAAGTGTGATTGGTCCAAATTGGTATCTGCTCTAAGTGTAAAATACCCACCAGGTTGCAAAAACTCAATATGAAAAAAATATAAAATATCTCTTTAATAATTTGTATTGATTACATGTGGCAATGACAATATTTTGGGTATATTGGGCTAAATAAAATATTACATGTTGTTAAAATAAATTTGACTTTGTTCTTTCTTACTTTTTTTTTTTTTTTTTTTTTTTTTAATTTTATTTATTTATTTTTGGCTGTGTGGGGTCTTCGTTTCTCTGCAAGGGTTTTCTCCAGTTGCGGCCAGCGAGGGCCACTCTTCATCGCGGTGCGCGGGCCTCTCACTGTCGAGGCCTCTCTTGTTGCAGAGCACAGGCTCCAGACGCGCAGGCTCAGTAGTTGTGGCTCACGGGCCCAGTTGCTCCGTGGCATGTGGGATCTTCCCAGACCAGGGCTCAAACCCATGTCCCCTGCATTGGCAGGCAGATTCTCAACCACTGCGCCACCAGGGAAGCCCTTTCTTACTTTTTTTGATGTGGCTTTTAGAAAATTTAAAACTATGTTTTTAGTTTGCATTATATTTCTAATAGTCAGTGCTGCTCTAACGTATTTTATTCAAACGTAACGTATTTGCATAAAAATGTCAACATCGCAAAACTGAAAAAAAATAAGCCCAGTACCCCATCTTGCTCCCCAGTGGTAAGCATCATTAACAGTTTGTTGTGTATTCTTCCTGTCATTTTACTAAGCATTCTGTTCTGCCCTTAAGTACATTGTAAACTAGAGAATAATCATAAAAGCTGATGTAACTTAATATATATTTTTGGATTGGGGTGTGTAAAAAATACCAAGTGAATACCTGCCTTTTTGTCTGTTATTCACACTTGAGAAAAGTCTAATTACTGAATCTGTGTTCCCTTAAAGAGACACCATCATTACCTGCAGGAGCATCAGGACTGGTGCTTAGGAGAAATTAATTAGTTTTCATTGAATTTGTAGCATCAATTCTTTTAAATGGTTTAACAGAAAAAAGGGACTCTTCCCTGACAGTGGTGGTAATTAAGATCTTATAGTGAACTAAGACTATTATCTATCATTGGCAAACTTTTCAGGTTTTCTACAGTATGTATTTGAAAGCAGTTTTATTTCTTTTTGAAATAATTGGTGATACAATTGCTGATCTGGTAAAAATGGAATAGAGTGAACTTAATAGCATTATTTAAATGTCATGATATAAAGGAAGGGATGTTAACTGTAGTTGATGGTGGGATCACTGATTTTATTTTTAAAACAATGCTTTGTACACCAAGCACATAATAAATGCTCAATAAATACTTTAATCAGTGATTAAAACATGTTATATCAAATTGATTAATAGAGCATTGAGTATCAGTGTTACTTTGTCTTTTTTCGAAATGAAGATACTTTGTAAACTATCGAAATATGACATTAAATAGAAGTTTAGGTGAGAAAATATTTCACCCGTATATTTGTGTAGATTCTTCTATTATTTTGTGCTTATTTTCCTCCTTTACTATAGGAACTAAATGAGGCAACAGAGATTGCCATTGCCTGTTCTTTGTGTTCTAACCACCATGGTGATCATGTCAGTGATGTGTTCTGTGCAGGCCCTTCCCAAGAGCATTGCAGGTGCTTGGTAAATGTTACCCAGGATTTTCTTTGTTTACTCACATTGGTATTAATGCTTTTTGTTTGACCTAGTGCTTACCAATATTATTTAATTTGATTCTATAACAATCGTGTGACATAGGGTGTTACTATGCCCATCTTCCTATGAGAAAACCAGCAGCTTAGAGAGGTTATATTGAGAAATTCAGTATGTGACAGAGTCAAGTCTTAACCTAGATTCTTAGTGAACTGTAAAATGGCTGTTGTGAACTGTAAATGCAGATGACTGTTGGAAATTGGGCATTATATTCATCCTTTGACTGGTGTTCTAAAACCACAGTAATGTAAACATTCCAGTTAGGAGGGCTTTATAGTCCTTTCTTCATAGCTCTGTGGTTTTGAGTATTATTTAACTGATTTCAGTAAATCCTGCTCTTGTTGCTCTTTCTATGCTTATTTTTAAGACATAGTATTGTTTGTAAATGAGGCAAGTCCTATAATGGGTGCAGATTATCCATTCATTGGATTAGATGGACACATTGAACCAATTTCTCTGTGAAATTTTTTAGATCAGGAACTTCTCTTTATAGAAGATATGGAGATAAGTCATTATTTGATCTGAACTTGCTACTGAATAATCAAATTGACATGTTGATGCAGCTGGCAGATTTGATTCCTAAATGTATTTGAATGTAGACCACACAATGTTATTTTTACACTAACTCTCCTTTTTTTTTTCACTTCTTGACACAGACCTGTGAGTTCCTAGTAACTTTAAAATTCTGGTGAATGACACTTGATAAATGGTGTGATATTGTGAATACTGATAGGTGCTAGAAATTCAGCTGGCAAAGCATCAATTTCACACCTTGAGACCCCAGCTCAAAGTTTAGGTTAAAGGTTTGCCTGGAGTCCGTAGTCTTTTGCACAGGTCCCCTGATAAATGCAGTGATTCCAAACCACATTTTTCTTTTACATCAAATCCAGGCAGCACTCTGAATCATTAAATATTAAACCTTATATTCAAGAACATTATTCACTCATTAATATTGCATTGTGGCCTAAACTTCATTGTTCAAAACATTTTAGGATATTATGCAAGTCTGTCAAAATACATTAAAAAACTTAGTCATGTCGAACTAAGCAAAAAATGACAAACTGTTTGCACCACAAACGTGTTGTCGTTGAATTTTTGTACAGTGTAAGCATTTTAAGTTGGGATATTTGGAAATCACTGTAAAGATAAAATGGATTGCAGTAGAAGCCAGATGGAATAATGAATATTCATCTTCCATGTAACATCTGCTATATATCTTAATGAAATTTATAGTTATCCCTGAAATTTTTCTTCCTTGACAGTATTTATTTATCTCAAAATTATTTTAACTAGGAGTTGAATATGAGTTAGTACAATTCTAG
The DNA here is from genome assembly GCF_963924675.1 of Phocoena phocoena. Taxonomy (NCBI): domain Eukaryota; kingdom Metazoa; phylum Chordata; class Mammalia; order Artiodactyla; family Phocoenidae; genus Phocoena; species Phocoena phocoena. Next base: position 86,278,305 of record NC_089227.1, on the reverse strand, counting down.
CTGCTTATAAAACTGCAGTATCTGATTCAGGGACTGTTTTTCACATCTCCATGATGGCTATCATCTCTGCAAAATCGAAGCTAGATAGGCCTCCTGTGAACTGTGGATTAACTGGGAAACCTTTGATATTCGGCTGAGTGTAAAAGAGTGATTGAGTTCAAGTCTTGGTCTCTGTGACAAAATTTGTTCTGGATTGCCATGAACACATCTGGTTTCTTGCTGCTTTTCACAACCCTGTTAGTTACAGTGAGAAGCCATAAAATTCTTCCCAGGGAGGAAAATGATAGAAGCGTTTTTGTGTCCAAAATTGTTCCTTTTTAAAAAAAGAAAAGAAATCCCTTTTCTGGTGCAAGAAGGAAAATTCAGATAGCAAAAGGTGTGAAAATACACAATTGCTGAGGAGATACATTGGTTTTTTTGTGCAGTGGAAATAACAAGCATATGAGCTTTATCTGAAGTATAGGTTTATTGATTATATTATGCATTAGTGATTATTGACATTTGATGGGTTAGAATTTAATGAGGAAGACCAGTAAGAGCGAAGGTTGATGTTTCATCCTTGATTACCTTGAACAGAGGATGGATTAATTTTCCTATGATATGTGGATCAGAATCTATGTAAGTAGCCGGTGGGGTCATCTTGAATACCTACAGCTGTTATTTCAAAAATGGGAGGAATGGGTGTTGTGAGGTAAATAATGAAGGTGGCATAGTGAATTCCTGCTGGTTGGGAGTTAAATTATTCATTTTGTTGGTTTAGCTAACATGGTTCGTGCTGCGTGGGATTGGAGCACTATGTCACTGACTAATATTGCATAATTTAAAAGCCTCAGTTCCTCAGGCCTGTAATATAATTGAAATTTAGAAATGGTTGTTAACATTGTGGAAATAGTTTTCTTTGTGTAGGTAGGTGTGGTTTACCTAGCCATTTCGAAGTTCTTATGTTGTTAAACATGGGTGTAAGGCGGAGGCAGTTTGCCCAGGATGTGCTTAGCTGTAGTTAATGTTGCAGTTCCTTTCTCTTGATCTGCTTCCACGCCATTGTGCTTTTCTGGAAAGGCTGCCCCATAGTAAACGGTCCATTTCAAAAGCCTGGTGAGCGCACGTCCTCCTCACTCCAACTTCGCAGTTCCTTTTCCTCCTCACTGAGAGTTACGTTGCAGATCAGTGAAGGGGTTTGGGAGGGTCGCCACCTCTGTAACTGCTAACTTTGGGGCTCATCATAGGCGTTCGTACCTTTGCAAAGCCACTTAAACAATAATTTATTACCTTCTCAGCTGTAGTAACTCTAAAGGGAGAAAGACCTAACACAAGCCTCTTTGAATTTTTGTACAATGTTATACACAGTGTTTTGTAGTCATACTCAGTGTGACTATAATCTTTAGTTTATCCTTCTTCACTTAATGTAATTTTACGCGCAGATTTATACCTTTGGAATAGCACTGTAGCAGTATTTCTCGACCTCAGGAGTCTGTGAGTGGAAAAAGAAAAGCGTGGAAGCACATTCTGGATCGCCTGTCAGCCAGCCACTCGTTGCCATGTGATATCAGTACCTGTGTTTGTGTTTGCAACTGCATTAGGGCCAGTTGAGTTGTGTCCTGCATAAATGGATTGAAGAAGGAAGGGCTTTGTTAAGGGAGGGAGGAAAACCTAGACGTGTGTATTAATATTTGAACCAGAACGTGGAACATTTTACTTTGGGAGGCTTTGGCTGAGTGTTTTAGTTCACACAATCAAGACCATGTAGTGTAGTGACTTGCGCATGGTTTCTGGAGTCGCAAGTGTAGAATACAGATGCCACCACATATTTTCCTACGTGATTTTGAGCAGTTCAACTTCTCTCAGCTTTGGTTTCTTCAGCTCTGAAAGGTGAATAACAACTACTCTGTGGGATTTTTGTGAGGATTAAATAAAATAAAATACCTGGCATAAGGAGGTACTCCATAAATGGTTATAATTAGTTGAATATTATGCATTTTTTCATTTGGATGACATAAGTTCTATGTTAAAGTCTTCAATACTAATAATAACAAATTAAATGGAATAGAGAGTGAGAGGACCACACGGGCCTGAATGCTCTTGTTGGAATAGTTGGAACTGTGTTCCGGCAGACTTCTCAAGAGCAAGGCCTCGCTGTTCTGCTCTGTCTCCTGGCCTGATTCCTTGTCCTCACACTATGGTGTGCATAGTAAATTCCTAATAAGTACTTTTTAATGCTTTTTCATTTTGCAGCTCCATTTGTTTGTTTATTTTTGTCGTTGATGTGAGTTCTGAATCATAATTTTTTACTTCTTAAAGTGTCTGTAATTTAACTTGCAAGAGATGGGAAATATCAAGGGAATGAATAGGAGTTACCATAAAGTGACAGTAGGTAAAATCATACCGAATTTCACATCATTTGCTCTTTTGATATGTGTTTCTGCCATCTCATTTTATGTTTAAGGTGAAAATTAAAATGAAGTGAAATCGGGCTTCCCTGGTGGCGCAGTGGTTGAGAGTCCGCCTGCCGATGCAGGGGACACGGGTTCGTGCCCTGGTCCGGGAAGATCCCACGTGCCGCGGAGCGGCTGGGCCCATGAGCCATGGCCGCTGAGCCTGAGCGTCCAGAGCCTGTGCTCCGCAATGGGAGAGGCCACAGTAGTGAGAGGCCCGCGTACCGCAAGAAAAAAAAAAAGAAGTGCAATCCAGTATACTTGCTTAGTGTGGCTTTCAGATCAATGTGTTTTTATTAGAGTTTGTTTTTTCTTTAGCATGATTTCATAGGGAAGGCTAGAAATTAAACATCTGCCAAGGAATGGATTTTTAGCTGGTGAATAGTGTCAGAGAGGCATGAACATGGATCGTTGTTACCTAGGGAGAGTGCAGCGCGGGGTGGGCGTGGTGGGTGCTGAGGCTGTCTGTTGTGCTTCCTGTGCGGACCAAGGTGACTTAAAACAGAAGGATGAGCCTGGCCTCACGGAGAAGGCCCCTTCCACTCTTGATATTTCTTTTGAGGTTACAGAGTAGTTGAAGTAAAAAATATAGGGCCGTCTTTATTCAGAAGTGAGACTGACGGAGATTCTTTTCTCAAGCCTGTGTCTAACTAGCTAATAATAACAGTTGTGACTGTGCTCAGTGATACAAAATTTGACTATCCTTTTGTTGGAGTGCGTTTCAAATAGTGTTTTGGGCACAAAATTGCTGGAGGTGGGTTGTCCCTCTTTCACGTACAACTTCATTTTCTCTTCAGTTTTCCGAAGAGGGTGCCCTCTTCTCTCAGCTAGACTGGCCTTTACAGCAATTGGCTGAGCATTTCACCAGCATTATAGAACAGGTGCTTGCTGTGGAGTTTAATCTTGAACTCACTACCGTGTGATACTAAAAGCAGAGCTCTGCGATATAGGGTGTCTTCTATCCGTTGATTCCCCAAGACCTGTCCCTCAGTTATGCCTGATGATGATCTGTGAGCTGCAGAACCGGACCATGTTGTTCTGTCCCCATGTAAAAATTGCTCTTATTTGACTGTGTTCTGGTATTAGTCGTTTTCACCCTAATACTTCATAGTCCTTGCAGTATGGGGTGGGGGGGGGCTATGCTTCTTTTTAGGAAAATGCAGCTTAGAGTGTAGAGACGAAAATAGGAAAATGGTTTCCATAAGAATTAATATACAGTGCCTGAGATGGCCCCATCCAGCACGTTTAATCTCTTAACTCTGCCCTAAAATGCTGTAAGTACAATAAGTCCCCTAAATACGAACGAGTTCCATTCCAAGAGTGCGTTCATAAGTCCAGTTTGTTCATAAGTCTGACAAAGTTAGCCTAGGTACCCAACTAACACAATCGGCTGTATAGTACTGTACTGTCATAGGTTTATAATACTTTTCACACAAGTAATACATAAAAAACAAAAAATAAAATATTTTTAACCTTATAGTACAGTACCTTGAAAAGTACAGTAGTATAGTACAATAGCTGGCACACGGGCTGGCATCGAGTGAACAGGCAAGGAGAGTTACTGACTGGAGGAGGAAGAGGAGGGGGGATATGGCAGAGCTGAAGGATCGTCAGCAATAGGAGACGGAGGGCAAGCTGCAATTTCAACTCATGCCTGACGTTGATGGAATGCACGCTTGCATCTTTGAAAGTTTGCAACTTAGGTTCATATGTAGAGAACTTTCTGTAACTCTTTAATGTGGGGAAAAAAGCTATAATAGAAAATTTTTTGAACATCTTTATTGGAGTATAATTGCTTTACAATGGTGTGTTAGTTTCTGCTGTATAACAAAGTGAATCAGTTATACATATACACATGTCCCCATATCTCTTCCCTCTTGCGTCTCCCTCCCTCCTACCCTCTCTACCCCACCCGTCTAGGTGGTCACAAAGCCCTGAGCTGAAAAAATACGGAACGCTTCACGAATTTGCATGTCATCCTTGCGCAGGGGCCATGCTAATCTTCTCTGTATCTTTCCAATTTTAGTATACGTGCTGCCGAAGCAAGCACTTTAATAGAAATTTTAAAGGTGGAAAGGATTCTAGGGAGTTGGAAGCTTGAAAGCACCTCCATTGTCCTGTCATTGCAATTTCAGTCTAATTCCCAGGTGCTTTTTCTTAGTAGAGCATCTGATGGATGGGTGAGAGCCAGTAGGTTAATTTCGGCACAGCACAAGTTGGCCCCAGCGTATTTGAATGTTCCTGAGAGAAGCTCTTGATTTCTCTGTCTCTGTTGTCTGGGTGGGTAGAGGGTGGGAGACGGGAACAGAGAGACTTTCTCTTGGTTCCCTTGACAGGGGGCTGACAAGGTCTCAGCCTGTGGTATACCACTGGGCCCCAGGGTGGAGACTGCTTCATCTCCCACCATTCAGCGGGCACCTCTGCTTAACATAACCGGACAGCTGGGCCTGAGCCCTGGTGAGTAGGAGATGAAAAGTAGCAGCAGCCAGGGAGAAGGACACTCAGAAAAGGTGCTTCTAGCAAGGACTGTTGAAATATTTGAATGGCGCTTTTGATGTTTGTAGCACTGGCAACTGTTGCCACTTGGTTGTTGGTGGTAAGACACATTGATTTTAAGAGGCATCTTGATTTCATATTGAAGGATGAGGGTGAAATAACCCTGTATATTTGATGAAATAGACTAAATTCTAGGTGGAAATAAAGGGAAGAGAGAGAGGAGCAGTGATAATTAAATGATATAAAAACATTTCACTGAGCTGAAGAAAGACTGGAGTCTGCAAATTGAGAGGCCTCTCTTTATTCCAGGGGGATTGATGAGAAAAGATGCACACCTAGTCATAGACTGCTAGAATTTCTGAACTGTAAGGATGAAGAGAAAATCTTACAAGCTTCCTGACAGAAAGAACCACTGATTTATAAAGGAAAAGGGGGTCAGTCTGGGTTTAGGCTTTTCTTTGCCAAACTGGAAGCTAGAAGGCAGAGTGACATCTAGGGATTCCTGAGAAAGGACTGAAACCCCCAAATTCTTTGTTGAGCTCTCATATGCCTGTCAGGGTGAAAGAGAGACTCACAGATATGCCAGGATTTGGAGAACTTATTAATGTAAACAGCAGCCAGAATCCACTAAGGAGACAAAACTCATCAGTTATTTTTACAGAGAGAATTTAATGCAAGAATTGTTAATGCAGAACAACAACACAACTCAAAGGCAGGGCTGTTCAGTAGAGATGTAATGTGAGCCATCTGTGTAATTAAAAATTTTCTAGTAGCCACATCAAAACAAATTCTAAGATTTTATTTTCCCCAGTATATTCAAAATATTATATTTTAACATATAATCACTATAAAACATATTAGTCCTACTACATTCTTATTTTCATACTCAGTATTAAAAATCCAGTATGTATTTTATACTAACGGCACATCTCAGTTTGGGCAAATCAAATTTCATGGGCTTGACAGCCACGTGTGGCTGATGTTGACTGTATTGGCCACTGCAGCTCTAAGCTATCCCAGAGGTAGCAGTGGCAGGAAGCAGCAGGATTGAAAACATTGATGCTTGAAGGAGGGCGCTGTGGAACTGTAGTCCAGAGGAGGAGAGGCCAGTGGGTCTGGGACTCAAGATATTTGAGGAGCCTACCGGGAGGCAGGGCTGGTGTTTCCAGAGTGAGGTGCAGTTAGGTTGCAGGTTTGAGCAGACTGCAAACTGGATTGGACTGCTGCTGTAGGAACAAGTGCTGCTGCTAGCCTGAAGCAGTGAGGCCAGAGCAATGCTGCAAGGCGTAGAGTGCAAACTGGAGAGTTCCTTTTCCCTCCTCCAGCCTGCGGTCTCCCTCTGGCGCCCTCTATTGGCAGAGCCTAACAGGAACCCAGCTGCAAACCAGACATGGGATTTAGAGACTCCCGCTGCCACTTCACAAAGCAGACGATAAAGAGGGGTGTGAAGCCGAGTCACAGCTTAGTATCTGACACGCTGGTCCATCTTAGGAAGATTCTTAAAGAATTCGAACCAAATTACAAATTAATTATAACAGATCTTAAATAGGGAAAGGTAGAGAGGAGAAGCAGCACCCATGAGAATCAACCTTTGCACTGTATACATGGATGATAGATGGGGAACATCTAACAAAGCTGCTAATAAGGATTCTTGAAAATGAAGAGTAATTCTTAATGAGAAAACTAGGAATTGTATGAATTTAAAAGCACTGAACTCTTAGCTAAGAGTTGGGGGTGGGCAAAGTATTCAAATGATTTCATCTTACTGAGTTTGCAGAGGGTGGTGGTTGAGAAAGTAGTAGGAATTTTGTTTTTAAACAGTAGTAGGGAAAAAAGCGTTTGTGAATGTTCAGGAAGAGGATGACCACAAATCTCACAGAAAAATACCAAAGATCTTTCTGAGAGGGGAAGAGAATGTGTAGTAACTTGATATAACTGGGAAAATAAGGAAAGGGTAAAAAGAAATAACAGCAAAGTAAGATTAATAGTAAATGTAATATAAAAGGAAAGAAATAAAGTTAGGTTTATCAGTTTCTTACTGTTAATAATTGTGCCTGGCCACAATTATCCATTTAAAGATCAAGGCTGCCAGATTATATTCACACACACACACACACACACACACACACACACACACACACACACACAGCAAGAGCTATGTATTATTTATGTGACATACACTTAAAGTAATTTGTTTTAATCTTAATAAAAGTTAAAAAATTAATGGATTGGCAAAGCTGTACCAAACAAAAATATGAGAAAAGGTACAAATGAAGGTTGTAAGCACTAGACAGAATTAAAAAAGCACAATTATGTAATGATAACAACCAAAGTTTATAAAGACAGCAGTCATTAACCTTTATGCATCAGTCAAATTAGCAGCTCAATATGGGAATCAAAAATGATTAAAAATTCAAAGACTACTTGATTTAAAAAATAATAAAGGACTTTGTGTAATTATTCTTTCTTTAAAAATGTTTACTCTAGGATTGATGGAGTAGTCTGCTAAGCTTTAACATTCAAACATCTACCATAAAAAACATTGGAGTGAGTTAGGTGGTATGTGTATCTGTGTATGTTTGAGAGGCATAATGCAGGTGGAGGGTGAGAGGTTGCAGTTTGGTTCAAGCTTGAAAGTCCTTTGAAATAGAAAAGAAGAAAAGTATTGATTCTTTGCCCTACAAATCTTAGAAAGGAGAATGGTAATATCTTCTCTCTCTCTGGTCAAAAGTTTGCCAAGACTTACCAACTGAACAAGGACAGTTTCAAAATATGTGTCCTGGCAAAAATGTGTCTTTTAACAAAAAGAAACATAAGTGCAAAACACTGTAAAAGGCTTGATGTATCTTTTGTATACATTAGTATACTAGGATGTTGTCATTTCTTCAGAGACCAGGGCCCTGAACCAGGGAATGTCGTCCTGGTTTCGTGTCTTCAGGAGGCAGCCATCTCATGTTGTCATCTTTCCCTGGCTCAGGCCCATCGGGGTGAGGCCAGTGCTTAAGTTGCTGTCTTGCCCCGCTGGGCTGATGAAAGGGATTTGCCCCAGAGATACCTGCATTTGACCTCTGGTTCGTTTTTCCTCGGAGAACTCTGTGGTCTTCCTCCAGCATCTCAGTAAATAAACAGCTGCAGCACCCATCCAGTGTATGTTCGCAAGGGAGAGGGATGTAGATATTTTCGAAAGAAGTCTTCAGTAGTAACAGGTCATGCATGGGCATTTCCTTCCACTACTTCTATAAAACAGTTTATTTTCAAGCCCTGCTGATATGGCACAGTTCAGTGGTGTGTGTCTCTGCCTCCCTGCTCCCATCATTGTTCAGTTGTATTTTGAATGTTTTGACAATTGATGTATACTTTAAGATAAAAAGATGATTATTGTAGTTTAGGATGCCTCTAAATATTCAGTTTAAGACAGATAAAAAAGAGGCCATAGGTCCTTCTAGTTAGATGCAAGACAAGGGTGCTTTGGGGTGTCGTGTAACTTCCTCCTGGGGAGTTTAATTGTGTATTCCTGAGGGAGGGAGGTGTGTGGGCCATGGATATGGTGACGTTAACTTGTGAACTAAAACCAGATTTCTTTTCAAATATAGATCTATTTTTTCAGTGCAGTAAGAGAATGTATTTGATAAGAAAATGGTCCGAGAAAATCCAGGACAGGTAGAACTTGTTCTCAAGTGAGACTTGAAATAGGGACTCGAGGTACAAAGTAATATGCAATGTGTAAAGGAGAGGTGATCGTCTGGAAGGGGGAGATGAGAACCATTTAAGATTACAGCTATGGGTAATCCCTCATAATAGTTGTAGGCTTCCGGTTATGGGCTGAGTTTTTTTCCCTTAGGCATCATTTTGAAGCCATGCAGGAAAATGCCCCCAGATCGTGAGTAAATTTTAGTGTGCTTTAATCACTTTTTAAAAGTATTCTTGTGGAAAGGAAGGAAACATTGTTAAATTCTGAATGACATTTTAAATGATATTTATGTAGAAACATAGATGAGCAAAATAAATGTCCTCTTGGTTGTATTCAGAACCAGGTCTAAATGCTGGTTAAATAATACTGATTTACTGTAGGTTTGCTAGATTTCAGTCATTCAGCGTTCCAAGACAGTGCCATTTCTTTCTAAATTACCATTATATCAAGGGTACCTGTGTTCCATCATATTAAACTCTATTCATTTCTTTCAAAAATATTTATTGAATGCCTGCCAAGAGCCAGGCACTATTTAGTGTCTCGGTTACAGTGGTGCCTAAGACAAAGTTCTTACCCCCCGGCTTACATTCTAGTAGTATATATATATATTATGTGTTTGTGTGTGTTTGTTCATGGGTGTATCTTCTGTAAGAATGCAGGCTCCGAAGTCAGCCTGCCTGGCTACACCTCTCACTGGCTTTGTGACCTCGGGCAAATTACTTACAAGTTCTGGAAGCCTTAGCTTTACCTAACTTCTCTGTGCCTCAACTTCCTCATCTGAAATACAGTAATTTGATAGGGTTTTTGTGAGGATTAAATGAATTACACCTGTCGAGTGCTTAGAACTGTACCTGGTACAAAGTAAGCATTAATAAATGCTAACTCTTTATTATACATATAGATATTACATCTCTATATACATATATAGATGTTACATATAGATACATATTATATGTGAATGTAATATGGTTATATTAATGTACATTCATCTTTATGTGTTTATTTTGGGATCTCAATGCATGTACATTTCCTTCCAGGATTTGAAATAATTTGAGCTGAGAAATTTTATTAAGCTTGCCTTGTACTTTTACTTTGGTAAAGTCTTATTAATAGAAAGCTGTATACTTGTTCTGTCATTATTCTTAATAGTGTAATAATTAGTTTGTTGGATTACTGGCTCAGCTTTTCCGTTTAAAAAATGAGTAGTAAACAGTATTTTGAATGCTGGTTCAGCACGTCCTGACAAAGTATGATGCATTAAAATAACATTCATCATTAGCATTAAAAATGACCTTTGAGGTTGTAGTCGCTCATTTTTCTCTTCCAGTGTTTGAAATAGTCTGAGTCAAGTACATTGCAGTAGTATGCAGATATTGTCTGTGTGTAATGGTCATAGTTCAATTTTAGATAAATCATTTCCTCAAATCACTTTATCTAGAACAATCTCAGTTTCCCATTTATTCTCACCCATTATCTGAGGTTCTTATCAACTTTCCCTCAGTAATATAATGGCCTTATATATTAAATTATAAAGTAATTTTCTAAGCTAGAATTGTATAGCATTACCTTTGTGTCAGCCTACATGAAGATAAATCTGAGTGTTTGTGAATGGCCAGGTTCAGAGAAACATTTAGGGCCATTGAAAGCCAACCCACTTTGGGAAAGGGCTGGTTTGACTCTGGCAAACTCTGACTTGACATAATGAAAACAAATAAAAAGTGAGCTTCTTTTAAAATAATTACGAGTAATATGATTTTTAAAAACTGTCCTTATATGACCACAAAGGTGAGTAATGTAATGGAAACTGATTCCCGTTGGAGTGGTGGTGGTGTCACTCTTCAGGAGGTTTAAGAACCATGGCTTTGGAAATCAGATCAGGTCATTTCAGGTCTCCTGTGTGCTTTTCCACATCTCAGTTTTTCTCATGTTAAAGGAAGATAGTAATACCTTCTTCCTCAAGGACAGCAAAGTTGAATATATAAAAAAATGCCTAGCTAAAGTTATCTTTAAAATACCCTTCCCATTTTCTTAAAACCTTTAGGTTCTTTCAATAAAATAATTAATATTGGTATTATTAATATTACCAGATATCTATGAGAACTGAATATATTTGAGTAATTATTATTATTATTTCCATTTAAAGGACATGTTGTAATATAATATTCATTGTAGGAGATTTGGCTGGTTTTTAGAAATTCATTTTGCTGGTGTATCTTAAATCTCTTACCTGACTTAGAATATACTGAGAACAAGAACTAGGTTTGCTAGGGCTTGAGGTATAAGGGCAGAGCTGACTGGTATTTGTTTCATTAAGCTTAGGCAAGCTATCCAATTACTTAATGCAAATAAGAAAAGTTTACACTAAACTCCTACTTCTTTGCTTAAAACTCCAGAGAATTTAAATGAGGAGAGATATGTATTTAAAAGAAGGAAATTTAAATGAAACTTAAATCAGGGGCTTAATGTAGAATAATATTAGACCAGCAGATCTGAAATAATAAGTGGGAAATGCCAGTAAATAAAAAAGAGAATGTATTCTCCAAGATACTTGGTATGTTTAGTTTTATTTTGAGATAATTCTTAAATCTCTGGAAACCCAATAATGAAAGACTTACTTTATCTCATACCTTTTTTTTCTTTACATGTCACATGGACCTTAAAAGTAGCGGTTTCATTGTCAAAGAGGGCTTCACCCCTCTTTCCCTTGGGGAGTGTTTGCAAAACAACTTGGCTTTGGATCTATACTCAAGGAGGCCGGTAGCACTCAGAGAGGCCCAGAAAAGAGAGTCATCACATTGGGCTCAAAATAAGAGAAAAATTGGTTGATCACACAGCCACTATCTTTCATAGATGGCCATTGATGGAATATAGAAGCAAGGGCACTGAGGGGAAGCTCTGAAAAGAATTGGGAGCTTCTGAGAATACAAGCACATTTTCATTGCAAAGTAGTTGTAAGTTGTTAGATGATCTCAATGAATCCATAAACGAGGAAGCTTATTCGAAGAAAATATTGCTATAAATGCTTTATGTGGAGGGGGGAGAGGTGGGGAAATGAGGAATAGTGCAATTTAGACATTTCTAGTCTATTGCTTTTATTTCTGAAGGCACTGGACAAAGCTCTATTAGTTATACCATTTTTTCTGAAACTCTGCCCTCCAAAATAATTTGAAAGAAAGCGGAACTTCTAAAATTTTCCAAATTTTTTTTTTCTAAAATTGCAAAGGTGATTTTAAGCTTCAGGGACCCTTCCAAAGCCTCGCATTAATGTTTGTTGGGGTGTGTGTGTGTTTGTGTTTGAAGAGAGCTCTCAGTGTCTAGGTGACCCAGCCTTTGGTATCTGAGAAGGCAGTATAGAACTTTAACTACAGAAAATAATTGCTCAGTGCCTCTGGAACTGACTGAGGTTTCCTCTAAGACAGTTTTTCCTTCCTGATGTTGCTCATTTTATGTTTCTTAGATTTCAGTTTCGATATCAGCTCCTACCCATATAGTTTTATGGCAGACTCACTTTTTGAAAATAATGAATTTGTCAGAGTTGAAGCTTCATGAGGGTAGGTGTCTCTTTTGCTCACCATCTTATTCTCAGTAATCAGAATAGTGCCTGTCACCAATAATTATATACTGAATGAATTTGTGAATCCCATTTACTTCTATCTAGTGTATAGTTTTTAATCAAGTAGTTGGAAACTCTAAGAGTGAGACTAGAAATATAAGTGCTCATTGAGTGAAAATTTGGAGATAATACTCCTTCGTTTCATTTATCCCCTGAATCTACATTTCTCAAGAAATTTTGAAATGGAGAGTAATATATTTAATATATGATGTTTGTAGAACTTTTAACTGCAAGGGACCTTAGACTGTAAAGCTCAACCTTCAAGTTTTAGGGCTGAGAAAACTGAGGTTTATTAGATTGTACCACTGAGTTGCTGATAGGTAATGATAACTTGTTCCGGGCCCTGCTGTCAGACTGAAAGATACAAAATTCTGTTTCATAAACAGTCACACACAGACCTTTCTTCTTTTCATTTTATTTTCAGCTATTCCTTTAGAACTAACTATCTGAGAATTCGTACAGGTCTATTTGTAAGGATAAATGAAAGTAACTGTAAGAATTAAGAAAGGAAAATTTCTCTTTGGTCAATTTGTGCCCCTTGCAATCTCTCTTCAGCCAAGAGTCAAGCATAGTTAGATGTATTAGGTATTGAAAGAAAGAGAAACTTTCTTCTAAAATTTTCTAAATTTTTTTTCTAAAATTGCAAAGGTGATTTTTCAGGGACCCTTCCAAAGCCTTGCACTAATGTTTATTGATAACTCTGTGTGTGTGTGTGTAAAACACACACACACACACACACACAGAGTTAGGTATTTCAGAGGCTCTGAAATGTTGTGGAATGTAAAACGCCCTTCTGTTTTAGGTTAGTGTGGTCTGGGATCATCACACTTGTGACACTTACCGTCATGGTGGCTCGGCCTTTGTAGGGCTCAGTTTGTGTCTAGTTTTGTAAATTCCGCAGTCTTCTGTTTTCTGTAACTTGTTTTCCATTTTTGTCTGTGGTTGGAAATATGCCACTCATTCATTCATGCGTTTACTCAGGTAATTTTTGAGCACTTACTGTGTGGGGCAGGCGCTGTTTTAAGCACTTGGGGTTATAGCAGTGAAAAAAACCCAGACCAGGTCTTCGCCCTTGTGGAGCTTAGAGGCAAGTGGGAAAGAAAGAAAGGAGCATGTGCAAGGATAGGGCTTCTAGAGTCATTATAGTCAATTTACATTTTAGGGGTCCTTGATCATAAAAATAAAGCAGAACTGGGACTTCCTTGGTGGCGCAGTGGCTAAGAATCCGCTTGCCAATGCAGGGGACGCGGGTTCGATCCCTGGTCCGGGAAGATCCCACGTGCCGTGGAGCAACTCAGCCCATGTGCCTGTGCTCTAGAGCCCACGAGCCACGACTACTGAGCCCGTGTGCCACAACTACTGAAGCCCTCGCGCCTAGAGCCTGTGTGCTGCAACAAGAGAAGCCACCGCAATGAGAAGCCCGCGCACCACAACGAAGAGTAGCCCCCGCTCACCGCAACTAGAGAAAGCCCGCGTGCAGCAACGAAGACCCAACACAGCGAAAAATAAATAATAAATAAATTTATAAAAAAATAAATCAGCGTAACTTAAACTGCTTTATAAAATTGATACGCTGAAATTTAATTTTACTGTTTTCGCTTATGCTCTGATACCAAACAGGACTTTTCATAAGCTTCTTCTATCTCCGGGTCTATCTTATCATCAGTATCATCCAAGTATGACCACCCCCAGATAAATCTGTTCCATTTTCTTCACAATCTGGAAAAAAGTCTTCTCTTTCAAGTAACTGTTGATATTTCTCTTGGTAATCTGGATCAGCTGCAGTGAAAGGAACACCATCAGATGTATAAAATGTTGGCTCATTCATAAAATAATTAGGATCATTTTCAGGTGTTGCTTCCCTGTATGTTGAAGTTGCATGGACTCTACCCCAGTTACTTGACCGGAGTTCTACAAGCTTCAGGAGCATCTGTTTTACATCTCTGCTGCAGTTTGCATCTAGGACAACATTTTCACTTTTCTGAATAATTTCTTCCATATCAGTCTTTCCTTTTTCCTTCCAGGCATCTTCTAAAACTCACCCTGTCAACTTCAGTAATTTTACTGCACAAATTAAGTTGTCATCCATAGGATTAGAAAAGAGGGCATTCAGCAACTCCCGAAGACTGACCTGAAGAATGTCTGCCCTTGTAACCTGTCCATTTGTTCCTTTGATCTCCAGGTTAAGATAAAGTTCTCCCAGAAAGAGTACAAATGCGTGGAATCGTTTTCGAGTCACTTTATCCCCTTTTGCAGCTTGATCTTTAATTTCATATTCAGTCCGACATCTTTGAAGTAGCAGCTGGCGGAAGTTGCCACTCTCTGGGCTAATTGTCAGATGATGGGACAGGTAATTACAGAGGCGAGCTCCCGTGGAAGAGAAGTTTGGGATAGATGTGGCCTGTTGATAGATGAGATCCACAAGTTCTTGCAAAGCATCATCTGTTGTAACCCAGCCATTCAGGGTCTCCGCCAACTGTTCAATTTCAGTTTCAAAACTGCCAGGCTACTCTGAAAGATGATTTAAAAAATCCTGAATGTATTCTGACAAAGTGGGGTAATCCTCACAACCATCCTCATAGGATTCTGTATAATTAGAAGAATAACTTGATGGGTAAAATTCAGGGGCGTTTACAGACAGCTGAGACATTAATACAGGAGCTACAACCACCTGCGGTTTAGCCATTGTTGACTCCAAATCCTGCTGTGGGATATTATTCTGCGAACTAGGTGGAGCTCTCAGGGGCCTTGTTTGTTCCCTGGCGGCCCAGCCTACATGAGGTTCTCTGGAGAGAAGTCCTTACTTTTTCTTTTTAAAGCATTGCTCATACCTTTGGGATATGATGGTATAGAGGGGTTATTCTCTCAAAGAAGAAAAGGCAATCAGAAAATCTTCGTCCATGAGATTAGACTAAAATGTACTCTCATTCAGTGACTGCTGAATACCTTTATGTGCCGGACACTATGGTGAAGATGGGTGCCAAAGTAATTTATCCTTGTCATGCACAGTGTGGAGGGGTTTTAGTGGATTGTAACTTAGTGTGAACTAATTGTGTGATGAGGTTACTGATAGACCTAATGTAATCATATGCTTCATTAGTAGAATTAGTGTTGTGTGGGAATCTTGGGAGGTGAGGTTCTGTTGTCTTACTTTGCTGGACCATGTCTGCAGTGTTGCATTTGGTTTGGAGCTAAGGGACAAATTGGAGTCATCCCACAAGTGAGGAGCCCTGCTATTGAAGGGTCTGGCCATTTTTGCAGATAAAGATTGTTGGAACATTCGCTGGGAGGAAGGATCTCTTAACCGTGTTTTTAGTTCCTGCCGTAATGTCAGGTCCATGAGGGCAGTGACTGGTCCTTGGCAGTACTGTGACATCAGTGCCTTGCCCATTGCGCGGCGTGTATTCAGTAAACAGTTGAGTCAGTTTTGATGGGAAGATGATGCTTACCTTCAAATATTTGTCTTGTGGATGGCTTTTTAATTAGATGTATTACTGCTATCTCCAGAGGGCAGATGGAGGCACCAGGGATCGAATATTTAGGTGGGCAGATTTCAAGCTGACATAAGAAGATCTATGTAAAACGAATTCAGCAGTCAGATTGATTAGCCTCTTGATGTATTTGAATTCTGTTATTTTAAATGCTTGGGTAGAGGCTGCTTGAGGATTTACTAGAAAATATACCTGCTTTGGATAAATTTTAGGCCAAGATGATTTCGTCTACTAAATCTGTGGCTTAAATGTATTTCATTAAAAAAATGATGTCAGCTACCAAAATCTTTCTTTTTTTCCCTCTAAGTTAGACCTTTGTTGTCTTTTCAGACTGAAGCAAAGCAAAGAACTGGACTCAGAGAAGGCTTTTGCCAATGAGCAGTTGACCAGAGCTATTCTTCGTGAGAGGATATCAAGTGAGGAGGAACGTGCTAAGGCAAAGCACCTGGTGAGTTTTAAAGATTTAGTGGAAAGGTCTTGTCTACAAGGAAACTTCTGATGTTTGGGAAAAGCTTGCCAACTTTCAGTGTGGATGATATTCATGTTCTCTTTGCTTAGGTTTTCTTTATTTTTGCCTTTTACAAGTGGCTGACAATTTGCTAAGATTAACCATCAAAGACTTTAAGGCAGGTGTAATGAGAATTATTGAAGAAAAGATCACGGAGACACAGGCATCTTGCCTGAAGGGAATTGTTTGCTTGCTCCCACCCCCCTTGCTTTTGGTTTCTTTGTATTTGAAACCTCTGGGGTGAGCAGCCTAGCTTGTTTCTCTCCTTCCTGGCAACCACCAGATGTTAGCCTGGGAAGACTCCAGCAAAGGTGAGTAAAGTGTTTGGGTTTTCTTTTTGGCCATACCACGTGACATGTGGGATCTTAGTTCCCCAACTAGGGATTGAACCCGCACCCCCTGCGTTGGAAGCGTGGAGTCTTAACCGCTGGACCGCCAGGGAAGTCCCAAAGGTGAGTAAGGTTTGATCAGTTGCTTTCTGGGCTTCAGAAAGGGGAGCCATTTTTTATAAGAAAGGAGATAATTTTTTCAAAGAAAATATTCTTTAAAAATTTAATTTTAAAAAAAGATTACATAAACATGTTTAAAAATGATTATTAGTAGAAGAAAATTTAAGAGGCACCCATAAATCTATCATTCTCACGTAACCACGGTTTACACCGGGGTGTTTCCCTCTAGACAATTCTTATTCCTGGGTCTGTTACCTATTGAGGACTTTGAATAGTGCTGTACATCATGTTTAGCATCATGAACATTTTCTGTATATAACCGAAATGTAGTTTTTAATGGCTGAACAATAGTGTTTTCTGCATGCAACATGATTGATTTAACAACTTCCCATTGTTAAATAAAAGTGCAGCCGTTCTGGGTGAAGCCTGGGGTCCTGACTACTCAGCCCTCACTTTAGCCTTCCTAGAAACCCTCATATCACTTCTCTAACTTCTCAGAAGCTTTAGTGCTCATAGGAATATGGCTGGGAACTCATTGGAAAGATAAAATGTAACTATATAGTGGAGAACTTTCGATGCAAGACTCAGGGGGATGTCCCTAGTTCAGGCAGCTGGGGATCATTAACAATATAAGAAAAGAGTCAGTTTCTCTCCTGTTCTTTTCCCTTGGTCCTTCCTTTGAGAGACTAACTTATGACCAGACGCCAATAGAGAAGATATACAAGTAAGCCGATATGTAATGAATCCATTTCTTCAGTGACTAATCCAGGATCCAGGCTGAATGGGTAGGCAGTGAAGCCAGAGCAGAGGTGATGGACTAAGAAAGGAAAGTCAAGGGACCGGTTGGTGCCATCACGAGGACACACACATTGAGTGGAACTGAGGCCAAGAGATGTGGAAGGAAAGTCATTCGTTGTGAATGGGGGATAATTTCAGGATTAAAGATGTTAGGTGTTGAGTAATTCAGTCATGACATCCGCTGTGCTCCCAAGTTTGAGGATTGTTTTGAGGAAGTTGAAAACATATCAGGCCAGTGTGTTGAAGGGTCATTCCCACGTATTTTACAGCCTCCCAATTTGAAGGCCAGGGATGGAGTGGAGAGTGTTAATAGTGTTTATGGTGGAGGATGGTTGGGGAGCAAGCTTCTTGGTTTCTAGTGGGCGGAAGACTCCTTGGTTGGCATTTTTCTTTGTGCCCCAGCTTTTGCCTCTTCTCTTTGAAGCACTCTTTTCTCTACTTTTCTCGGCCTAAATTTGAATATATTGCCTTGTTCTTTTAGTTCAGAGAGATAAGCAGATTGGGATTTTTCAAAAAGCTCATTAAATGCACACACAGGCACTTGAGATGGCATAAAAAAGGAGAGAATTCACAAGAAATGTGAAAGTATAAAAAAATTTCTTAACTAACAGTAAATAGAATATTATGTAATGTAGTTGGGTTGGAGCAGTATGTCTTCACATTTTTTCCTTGTACCTTATAAATCCTCTCTATTTCCTTGTCTGTTTTTTTGTTTTCAGGTTAAGCATAAGAAGCTGGCATTGTATATTCTGTTTTGTAGGTCTCTTTTTTACTGATTCAGGGGTTGTAGGGTATGGGTGGCAAATTACTGTACTCAGAACTCCTGAATTTCAGCATCTATCATAATATTGGCTAAACAGAGCCCTCAAAGCATGTTGAGACTAAAAGTAGAATTTATGTAATAGTATTATAGCTGATTCAGAGGTTCCCATCCTGGCTTGAGCATTCTCAGACATTTAAGTGATAGTTCATGGCCACAGCAACATGGCTGCCTACAGCAATGTAGGTACCTGGTGACTCCCAACTTCTTTACCAAATTACCCCCTTCATTGTTGTTATTCATTATTGTAGAAGACATGCATATTCATTGGGTAAAGATCAGAAAATAAATACAGAAATAATAAGATGAGTTAGATTACCATTATCCAGAGATAATTACTGTTAACATTCTGGTTTATTGTTTTATATTCCTTTTCATATTACTGAGTCTGTATAAAGTATTTATATTAATATGTGTATTTGTATTTCTCCAAACATAGATAGTAGTATATATAGTTTTATGTAACTCTTACAGTAACCTTCAGATTAAAATAATTTAGACTATATGATAAAGGTTTTTCTATACCACTAAGTATGTATTTGCATGATCACATTTAATGGTTGAATGTATTGCACTGAATTTTCCTCTAATTATTAACATAATACAGGGATATTATAGAAAATTTAGAAAATGTAAAAGTCACTAAGGAACCACCTCATATCCATTAGGATGGCTACTATTTAAAAAAAAACCGGACAATAAAAAGTATTGGCAAGGATGTTCTGGGAATGTAAAACGGTACAGCCACTTTGGAAAACAGTATGGTGGTTCCTCAAAAAGATTAAAACTAGAATCACCCTATGATTCAGCAATCCACTCTTCCGGGTTTTTATCCAAAAGAATTAAAAGCAGGACCTCAAAGAGATATTTGTACACCCTTGTCCATCGCAGCATTATTCATAATAGCCAAAAGGTGGAAGCAGTCCAAGTGTCCATCCACAGATGAATGCATAAAGAAAAACGTGTTATATACATACAGTGGAGTGTCATTCAGCCTTAAAAAGGAAGGAAATTCGAACACATAATGCAACATAGATGAACCCTGGGGACATTATACTAAGTGAAATAAGCCAGTCACAAAAAGATAAATACTGTATTACTGTCCTTATATGAGGCATCTAGAGTATTCACATTCAGAGACGGAAGACGGCAGGGTGGTTGCAAGGGGCTGAGCAGAGGGAGGAATGGAGAGCTTTGTCGTCACTAGAAGTCCAGTGCGCTATCCGTTGCGCTGCAGAGCCACCTGGATCTTTTTAATGGGTATGGAGTCTCAGTTTTGCAAGATGAGAAGAGTTGTGGAGATTGGTTGTGTACCAGTGTGAATGTACTTTACACTCTGGAACTTAACACTTCTAAATGGTTACAATGGTAAATTTTATATCATGTGTATTTTACTATAATTAAACCTTAGAAAAAATTACTAAGGAAAGAGCATTGTTGCACGTATAGTTAATGTTTAGGGAGCATAAGGTTCTTTCTGCTACTCCGCCCCCGCCTGCCACGTAAATAGTCCAGGATTCAGATTCTTCATCCCACTATCCTGTATAACATGTGCTGTGGAACATGACTTCAAGTCTGTATTGTCTGTTAGTGCCTTGATCCCCAGCTGTGGGAGTGGGCATCCTCAGAACCCATGACTCTTGTGAGTGTCACCCTAAGAACTGTTCTGCTCTGAGTGCTGGACCCCCCATGGCTGCCATTCTTAACCCTAATATGTGGGACTCTTTTGAGTGATGGCCAAACATTGATTTGTTCCTCTTTATTTAGTACCCAAATATTGCAGCCAGCAAGAAAGTAAAGGTTGGATTTCACACATTTGAAGGAATTGGAAGGCTGTCTTTCAGTAGAACTAGGGGGAAAAAAACTGATATAATGTTAGTGCTGTGAGATAAAACTTCTCCTCCCCCTTCCCATTCTCCGCCCACGAACAGTTGACATTTAGATTGCTGTCTCCTTAGATGTGAGTCCAGGCTTTTTTCCCCCACAGTTGTTGTAGCAGCTAGCTTTATTGAAGCTCTTTGAAGGGCAAAGTCATGATGGCCCTGTTGCTGAAGTTTTAAAATAGGATCAGATGAAAACTTGGCACTTCGGAAGAATTGCGTTAGCTGGAGAAGCCGTTACGTCCTGCTCTTGATTCAAGAAGAGTATACCAGTCCCTCACTGTACCTCTCACTGACTGGTACCAATATTTTCATCAGCTGTTTCTATCCAGAGGTTTTGGAGAGGCAGTTTACTGATAACTGTATCCACATGAAAATGTTAACTAAAATCACATGAAAGGATTGTGGCTTAGGAGCAGGAAAGCAACTCTGTAAAGAATGAAGACTAATTAAAAGGACAGAGCCAGGAAACCTGTAAAGTTAATGTGACTTGACATTTGTGTATCTTTGAGATCTCCTACATCTAAATCTAATATTTGCTGTGTCATTAGATTTTTTTTAAAATTAAAGAGTAGGGGGTTGTGTTTATTTGACTTTGTAGTTATATTTGATTTCTTTTTAAAATGTCAATTAAAATTTTGACTCACTCTTTCTGTCTTACTAAACAATGCTGGTTTAACATCAGTGATTTCTTGTTATAACCACAGAACTGTGTAGTATTTTTTTCTTTTTTAATATAGACTTGAAGCCACAATTTACTTACTTAAGGAAATATTTACTTAAAGATTCTGGAGCTTATAAAACTAAATGTGAAATCCAGGGAAGCCCTCTCTCACTTTTTGGACCGATGTTTTATTGAGTGCTTACTGTATGAAAAACACGGTGCTGGATACTAAGGATGTATAAACGAAAAAGACAAAATCCATAAGGAATTAGTGCAATGTGGGAGACAGATACACGAAAAATAATGTTGAGAAGCGCTAAGTCTGGGACTTCCTGTGAAGGTCCAGTGGTTAAGACTTCGCCTTCTAATGTGGGGGGGTGTGGCTTCAAGCCAGGCCAAAAAACAAAACATAAAACGGAAGCAATATTGTAACAAATTCAATAAAGACTTTAAAAATGGTCCGCATTAAAAAAAAAAAGAATCTTTTTTTTTTAAAAAAGTGCTAAGTCTGTGATAGAGCCATGCTACTTATATCCTTGTGAGAATCCTCACGTAAGTGAAAGCAGGGATTTACTTTCATTTAACTCATTGCTGTCTGCATTCATTCATTCACACATTTGAGAGCCTAATGTATACCGGTGCCTGGTAAAGACTAAAGAGTCAATAAATGCTTGCTGATTTAATAAATGAAGAATTGAATTTACTCAGGTCGTAGAAATGGGAGGAGAGGAAGTGGGGAAGACAAGAAAAGATTTCCTAGGGAAGTGGTGCCCTAGTGGAATCTTGAAATACAAGTAGGAATTGCCTGTATGGTTGAGGAGTAGGGATGGTCCAACCTAAAGTATTGCAGGTAGAAGCATGGAAGCCTGGGGGCACTGGGATACGACAAGGAGTTGCTGAATGGGAAGTACAGGGTAAGGAGTGTTGAGGGATGAGGCAGAAGAAGTTAGCAGGGCTAAGGTCATGAGGAGCTCGTATGCAACCCAAAGAACCATGGAGTACATACACGCAAAGGTTTGAAATGCAGTGGCAAATGCGGGCATTTTGATAGCTCTCTTTAGTGAAGTGTGAAGGATGGAATAGAAGAGGGAATGAATGGAAACAGAGATCATCCTCTTCTGAGTTCCCCTTCATCACAAATTTATAAGACACCTACTATGTGCTACGTGATGTCAGTTGCTGGGGATGCAAAGATGAATTAGATTTGGTTGCTTTTCCTAAATCTCCATCTCCAGTCAAGTATAGGGTGTGTGGGGAAGGTCATTTGTAACTTGGATTTTTTTTTCTACTTAAGTTACAATTTTTGAATTTGTAATACCTCATAGTGTTTAGAGAAAATAACACAAAAAAATTAGGGTAATTGGATGCATAAATTCAGTTTTTGCAAATTTAAGCTGCTGTTTCACCAAAATGTCACTTTTCATCCCCAGTTTCCCTTTTGTCTGAAATGCTTCAGTGAAGCAGTCAAGAAGAAGAATTGATTAATTTTGTGCTGTGTGCTTTTCAGTTCTGTGTTTTGTTTGTGCTTCAAACTGTGACAGTTGAAATTTCATGGTAAAGAGAAAAAGGTTTTGAATTTGGGGTCTGGAGGAAAATGACTAAATTAAAGGAAATAGATAAGAATACCACTGCTGCCCAAGTATAAGTGAGGTTCTGCCCAAGGGCAGAGAATACACTTGGGGTTGTAATTTTGAAATGATCAACATAGTTCATGCTCAAAAGTTCTGTGTTGAAGAAAGGTAAGGGCGATCACTTGGGGCTTTTAGTATCATTAAAATTAACCAGGTAAATGAAGTTGCAGTGTAGCACTGGTTATCCTGGGTTCTCTTGTTGGGCACTTAAAAATCCTTTTTAAAAATGTTAGCTATTTTGGACTTCCCTGGTGGTGCAGTGATTAAGAATCCACCTGCCAGTGCAGGGGACACGGGTTCGAGCCCTGGTCCAGAAAGATCCCACATGCCACGGAGCAGCTAAGCCTGTGCACCCCAACCACTAAGCCTGCACTCTGTAGAGCCCGCGAGCCACAACTCCTGAAGCCTGCATGCCTAGAGCCCGTGCTCCGCAACAAGAGAAGCTACAGCAATGAGAAGCCTGCACACCACAACGAAGAGTAGCCCCCGCTCGCTGCAACTAGCGAAAGCCTGCGTACAGCAACAAAGGCCCAATGCAGCCATTTAAAAAAAAAAAAAATTGCTATATTTTTTGGGTGCAATTTAGTAGTTCAGTTATAATCTCTATTAGCACACTCCCACTGGTTATATATGCCCTGGGCTGGTTTTCTTGCTATAGACACAAATCCCCAATTGTTCTGACATGCATGGCACATTAATTTGCTTTGAATGCCAAAAATGAAGTTAATGATTTTGAGCTTTCACTTTCGAGGACGATTTAAATATAGAATTTCTGCTTTATGTCAGAGATTTAAGCCATTTAGGCATAAGGTATTTTCCTCAATGTTATTGGTGAGAATGGGACCTAGGATCCATCTGCAAGTGCATTCTTCCTGTCTCTTGCTCAGTTCCTATCTTACCAGGAAATGTAAAGGGCAGCGGCCCTCAAGACAGGTGGGGGCAGAGGCATACAGCATCGTTTTGCCTCCTGTGTAAATGTTTGGATTCAGCAGGCCATTATAGTTTCCAGGACAAAGCATCCGTATCCCATCTTCTCCCGTTATGTACTTTGTTATCTTGTGTGCTCTTTACCTCCTGTGCATGTTAAAGCAGCATTACTGTTGTTAGCTGGAATGCATACAGCCCTGTGAAGATACTGTTAGTCAAATATTCCATGGAGTGGCAGGGCACCTTCTGGTATGTTTGTTTGCCACAGTAGTAGAAAAAGAGAAACAAGTTTTGTCTCAGTATGCCAACCTCGTCTTTACGTTAAGAGCCCGGAAAGAATAGGGCTGCTGTTGCAGATTTCAGTATTGCTTGTATAATGAAATCTTAACCAGATGAATGTATTTCTCAAATGTATGTAGTCAGACCCCTTCCCCATCAAGATTTGCAGGAATACCTAGGATCTTAACATTACCAAATAGCCTTAGAGAAACCTGATGTCATGCTAAACAGATATTGAAGGGCCTAGAGGAGAGAATGGCTGAGCGTTCTTTGCAGAGTGGAGATTAAATCTTACTGTCGAGGTTGGTGAGTCTGTCCAGTGAACACAATGTAGAGGTGACTGCAATTTGCTGGTGTTGCTTTTTTTGAAGGAACTATCTCAGTCTGTGAGACCTGTTGACAAAATGATTAGAGAAGAGTTGAGTATAATGCTGTTGATGTTCTTGCCAACAAGTAGTTGTATTTAAAGACAGCTATGAGGAGCAACTCTGCTTAGAGTGTGCTGTCTGTTGTCATTCTGAATGCACTTTAAAAATTCATCAAGGGCTTCCCTGGTGGCGCAGTGGTTGAGAGTCCGCCTGCCGATGCAGGGGACACGGGTTCATGCCCCGGTCGGGGAAGATCCCACATGCCGCGGAGCAGCTGGGCCCGTGAGCCATGGCCGCCGAGCCTGCGTGTCCGGAGCCTGTGCTCCGCAATGGGAGAGGCCACAACAGTGAGAGGCGCGTGTACCGCAAAAAAAAAAAAAAAAAAAAAAATCATCAAGTTTCTTGCAAACTAGTGGGCTCAGGGCAACACCTGTTGAGTGGTGTCATATGTTGTATCCTTGCCATAAATAGCTTATTGGCATCCCGTCAGTTGGGTCATTATGGGTGTCAAGGTGAGGTATGGAGAGCATTGAATAAAAATCCATAGGTAGCTAAGGTGCAAAGGGCTGGTTATAATTCCATCTGTTTACAATGCCCTGGCATTTATTGTTAACTTATTTGCTTCACTGCCAGGTCTGCGATGAACTGTCATTAGGGCCTTGGAATTTTATTGAACTGACATCATAATCTCATCTCCTGCTGAAGAGGCTAAGAATTATGGCCCTCAGTGTTTGCTTTAACCTGTAACAGATTAAAAGTTTAACAGAAGCATAATGAAGTCTATCAATCCTTCCAAATCCCAAAGGAGAGTTTTGCACATTATGTTCTGAATGAGACTCTAAGGCAAACGTGCTCCTTTTTTGTTCAACAGCAATCTTTCCAGTTTGTCTCCCTGGCAAGTCTCAGCACTGTCAGTTTTTTTTTTTTTTATTTTATTTATTTTTGGCCGTGTTGGGTCTTCGTTGCTGCGCACGGGCTTTCTCTAGTTGTGGTGAGCGGGGGCTTCTCTTCGTGGCATGGGTTTCTCATTGCAGTGGCTCTCCCGTTGCAGAACTTGGGCTCTAGGCACGCGGGCTCAGTAGTTGTGGCTCACGGGCTGTAGAGCGCAGGCTCAGTAGTTGTGGCGCACGGGCTTAGTTGCTCCACGGCATGTGGGATCTTCCTGGACCAGGGCTGGAACCCGTGTCCCCTGCATTGGTGGGCAGATTCTCAACCACTGTGCCACCGGGGAGGTCCCAGAACTGTCAGTTTTGATATAGCCTTGGAGAATTGCTTTCAGCCTGTGGTGCGTGGACCTCTAGTTTAGTGAATTCAGTAGTAAATTGAAGAGCAGTAATGTTTACTAGGTGACATACCATGTGCAGTGAGGTCTGCTTCATTTTTGTTTATTGGACAGTAAATTCTTCACAATGCTGAAGAACATCCTTGAGCAGCTCTGTATTTATTTCTTTTATGTATCCCTGCTTTTGTTGCTTAGATATGATTCCTAAATGGGATTGAGTTATGTTCTTTCTGTGTTTCTTGATGTTTTGAACTGTGCCCTGCTTTGGGGGAGTGGGAGGGATTATTGTCATGTAGCCTGGGGTTATTCCCTTCACCATAAAGACATTTCAACATTTTGTTCCAATGTGACTCTCTCCACGATTTTCTTTACTAACTATATTTTAAGGATGACTTCTTCTGAAAATACCAAGGGGCAGAATTACCAAATGAAGTAAGGCCTCCATTCTCCAGAGAGCAGGAATCTGTTTACAAACCTGCAGTATTTATTACATACCTCATTTAGCTCATTCATCATTTTAATAGAAAAATGAGTCATTTTAGATGATTCTGAAATAATGCGAGGTGAGCTGCATAGCCCCAGGCAGAATATGATTTACTCAGCCACCAAGCTGTTTTCAAAAAAATAGAATGGAATGATCAGCACCAATAATTTATGATTACTTGTGGTAAACTTATCAGATGTCTTCATTGTCATAGAAATTTGTTGATGAGATTAAAAGTTTAGAGGAGTTTTCTAGCAAACTTCTCCCCGTTCGTCCATCTTTTACGACAAGTGGCTGCAAGGTCCTGTACTTAGCTGTGTGTTTAAATTTCCTCTGCCTGCTTAAAACACTGACTGTAAATTTAATTCCAGATTTGTGTTGAATATTCTCTTGATAAGAAAGAACACCAATCAGTGTCACAGGGCCAGTTTTATTGGAGTTTATTATAAACCTAT
Source organism: Phocoena phocoena (assembly GCF_963924675.1). Classification (NCBI taxonomy): domain Eukaryota; kingdom Metazoa; phylum Chordata; class Mammalia; order Artiodactyla; family Phocoenidae; genus Phocoena; species Phocoena phocoena. The sequence continues at coordinate 86,252,037 of NC_089227.1, read as the reverse complement.
TTGTATACATTTTCAGCTTAGACATTAAATGTTGATCCTTTTACAGTTTCCTTAGCCTATCTGATCTCAGGAACACAGCTAGTTGATGGCCTGGAATCATAACTCCGAAATCGAAATGAGTCACAGAGTGTTTCTAGGTAGTGCCATAATGCTCATGGCCTATATTAATAACCAGCATCACAACAAAAACAGTTGGTACTTGTTTCTAGTATTCCTCATTTAACTAAGGGCTTTCAAGTCCAGCAGCTTACTTGGTGTTAATAAATGTTTGATATGGATAGGACATCTGTTATTTCTGTTTCAAAAAGATTGTAAACCCAAAGGTTGCACAAAGATAGAGCCAGAGCTACAAATTGGATCCCTACTGCCTAGGTGATGTTATTTGGCACACAATTTAGCAAATTCAGTTATTATTATGTTTTTAGCCTATAGTGGATTGGGCCCACTGTATTAGAAAGGGTGAGGGGCTTTTAGGCCTAGGCACATGGACAAAACAGAAATTACCACAGACATAAACAGAAACAGGCATCCAAAAATCACACATATGATGAGCACACACAGGGCTACAAAACATCATAGCGTGATGGGCCTACTCAACATAGAGGCAGGCAGCCCTGGCCACTCATAGGCCTTGTGTGTTACTGCCTAGTGAAATAATGCATTCATAATCATAACACTATCAGGGGCTAAGAATAACCTGTTTAAAAACAAGGAGTGTAGTAATACATATTAGAACTAACGCTTCCATCTAAACTGTTGTGAATTGAAAAAGCTTCTGGCACTTCAGGTAAAATTTCAGTATTCCAAAAAATTTCTCTCGTGTGAATCTCTACATTGCAAAGAATAATGAAGTGTTAACTGTATACTTTTATAAAGTCTATTTTGAGTGGACTTATTAAAAAAAAGTTTGTTACGGTCTGTTCTATTTTGGGAGAGGTTGATAGAGATACAAAAGGACTTGGTTTATAGCAGTTATTCATTCCCTTGCCCTCCTTTTTTTATGTGCAATGTAAACTTTTTATTTTCAGGGGAGGTGAGAGATGATTAGGTTATTTTCTACTTTGGATAATAAAGATGCACTAGTCTGGCAGGATGCTTGTTGAGGGGAATAGAGATAGGCTTGCTGCAGTAGATTATAATTGTTTTTAAATTAATTAATCAATTGATGTTTGGCTGCGTTGGGTCTTCGTTGCTACGCGTGGGCTTTTTCTAGTTGCGGAGAGCAGGGGCTACTCTTCATTGAGGTGCACGGGCTTCTCATTGCGGTGGCTTCTTTTGTTGAGGAGCACGGGCTCTAGGCGCCTGGGCTTCAGTAGTTGTAGCTTGCGGGCTCGAGCGCAGGCTCAGTAGTTGTGGCACACAGGCTTAGTTGCTCTGCGGCACGTGGGACTTCCTGGACCAGGGCTTGAACTCGTGTCCCCTGAATTGGCAGGCGGCTTCTTAACCACTGTGCCACCAGGGAAGTCCCTTGCTGCAGTAGATTATTTTTAAGAGTAACTGTAATATATGTTAACAATGTCTACTTCACTCATGCAGTGGATTCAGTCAGTTTTGTGGTTTGTGTTTTCATTGAACTTTGGGAAAATTCAGAGTGATGATATTCCACAGGTTTTTCTTGTAAAGTCTACACACACGCATATGTGTGTGCACACACATACACACGTTTTTCTGAATCATTGGAGCGTGGGTTGCAGACATCATGCCAATTAGCCCCCTTAGTATTTCTACCCGTAAAAAATTAGTGTGTGTTTCTTACATTACCAGGTACAGCTGTCAAAGTCAAGAAATTTAACATTGATGTAATATTTTAATTTTTAACCAAGATTCCAATAATGTTCCTTATAGCAAATTTTCTTCCTGGAGCAGGGTATATTCTAGGATCATATATTGCATTTATGTAGTTGTCATGTCTTAAAACATTTTAAACATGATTTGCAAACAGTAGGATCAAGACAGGTACTGTGTTAACTTCAATTAATGAATTCTTGCTGTCAGTTCTAGAGTTTTAGAAAGATGAAAGAAGGATGGACGCAAAGAGGTGAAGAGTTTCATTCAGACATATAGATTAATATTCTATATTGTGGGTGAAGGAATAATTGTTTTGGATATTTTCTTTATGTGAACCAAAACTAAAACAACTTAAATGCTTTTGCCAACATCTGTGTAGATTCCGTGTCTTTGAAATGTAGCAGGCATCCAAGTTGTATCATTAAAAATTATTAGAGAGTAAACTGTTCTACTATTTTTCTCCAGAGTTTTTTGAACAGTAATCTTATCTGAAATACCCTTCCCTCCGCACCTCCCCTGCCCCACACGCCCAGTTACTACTCCATGTAATTTTAGGCAAATTGTTTTTCTTCTTTATGCCTTTTGTTTCCATTTGTTTAAAATGAGGACAAGGTTGTGAATGTACTTTTCTTTTAAGTCTGTTACCTCGATGAATAAATATATAAATACAGGAGTTCTTAGAGAATGCAAAGTTCTATATACTTATAAATTGACTTTTCATAAAGTAATTTTGTTTTATGAATAGGTTACCAATTCCAAGAGTCACATCTATTTTAATTTTCTTTAGTTATTAAAAACAGTCCATTTAAAAAAAGAAAAAGTTGAAAGCCTGTATTTCCTTGGTTAAATTGGATTTTTGTTATTGAAAACTTATTCTGATTAGTAGAAGTGATTTAATCATAGTCACAGTATAAATGCTGTTAGCAGTCACTGTACATTGAAAGGGTCAAAATGAGAGGGGTTCTTTTCTTGGATATAAGAAGATGGGATTTTTTTGCTAATATGTGTTTATTGGCTTAGAATGAAAACTCAGACCATTGTTCGGAAAATAGACTTAAATTGATATCATTAAAAAATACATATATATACAATCAAATTAAGAGCCACAGAAATTGATCTACTTTATAACTTTAAAAAATGATTGTTAAGTACCTTTCTGTGTTAAATGCCTTAAATTTCTGGGTTATAGTAAACCACCTATAAGTTCAAAGATTCGTCTTTTCAAATGCTTACTTCATTTTCCATTTATTTCCCATTTGTTTCTTTAACTCATTAAAAATCATTTGTTAATTTTTAATATGACCATTGTATCTCTACCTTGCCCATTCCTGACATAATTTTTCTTCCTTTCCTAACATCAACCCCCATGTTAAATTTGCGACCCATGGACAGTGACATTTTTGGAATGTTCCTGCCATGCATGGGGGTCAGAGAATGTATTGGTGCTTCAAACTTTTTCTTTTAACTCCTTGAAGAACTTAATATATTTTAAAGAAACTGGCTCAGTTCTAACCCTGAAGGCACCAAAAAGAGCAAGTTCTAAACAACAACCCTCCTGCAGCATATTTTCACCATGTATCTCCTCCATCTTGGAGATCACCATTTCCAAGGTATATCTTTAGCTCTGCACATGCTCTGCGTGTATAACATTGCTTCCCCACTCTTCTTCTCCTCCCTCCTCTGAGTTTTTAATGTTTTCGGCGAGCCTTGGGAACATGTACACAGGCCTGTACAGTGACACAGCAAAAGCAGACTCTTGAAGTAGTCAGGTTTTGTCCTTGTAAATGACATGGGACAAATGCATGTGGTGGATTAAAATATGTTCACCCTGACAGAAATCTTTTACTTGAAGCGAAAAAGCCTCCCTTCAATTCTGATCACAGCAAAGGTTATGCCGCTGTCAGTGAGGGTGACTTGCCAAGACTGCCAGTTTCTCAAGCTCTGTTCTGGAGATACATTTGTTAGTTGATTCTCAGCTTTGAGTTGGTTATAATCTTGTCTTGGCATGCTTTGTTTCCAAATACATCAGTTTTCATGTTTCTTTGGCTTTTTCTCAGGATTTATGAAGGGGTGAGGGTAGATTTAGCTTTTTGTCTGGCAAGTAGCAAAGCCTGTTTGACTTTGCTAATCAATAATTGTAAAATAACTGGAAATTGATCCATGCCAGCCGTAAATCCATCCATGCATTTCTATTAATGTCTGTCATCCTAGAGAAGCTGTACAAAAGATATTCCTGTCCCCATGTCATTGAAGACAGGACACAAGCAAGTGTAATAGGCTGCTTGTGTATTAAGGGGTTGTTGTTAAAGTGTCCACAGTTTGATACAAGGCTTTGGGAGCTGTTTCCCAGGTTTGTAATATAGACATTGTTGGAAGTTGAAAAAAGTTTGTCACGTGAGCATAACCTAGTTTGGGGGCTTAGAGCTCGTCCTGCATGTGGGCAGAGTAGTGATGTGATTTGACACTATTGTTAGGTTGTGCCTCCCCCAAAGTATACTTTTTACTGATCTGGCATTGCCTCACACTCATCTCAGTTTGATCCAGAATTCTTATTTCCCTCTCTCTCATTAAGGGGGAAAAGTGCTGAGTGTTCAGTTTGACCACTTTTGATAGACACATCTGTTACCTGGGCACAAAAGATGCTAGTTGGTATTTGGGGAAGGGGGACACACCTTTTCCTCCTCTCCCAGTTACCATGATGAGGTATTAGTGTGTCACATTGCCACCATGTCACTGTGGAGGTTTTATTATAAGGCCTAAAGGTTCTAACCAGACAGGGCACTTTCGTTTTGGGAGGTCTGATCTGAGCTTGTGGAGCGCAGGAAGAGTCTCCTGTCAGTAACTTAAAAACAAGGGAGAAAAAGTCATCTTAGATAAAGTTCAGAACATACTCTGACTTCAGAACAAGACTTGCCTGTCATTGATTGACCATGTTAACACGTCCAAAGAAACAGTATGTCGATCTTGATTTTTTTTCAGTCGTTAAAGTTTTAAAAAGATTATTTAATATCATGGGACTAGTTTGCAATATGATGTTTAGTAGAATAAAAGCCAACATGCTCTTTAATATTTGTGTATCTGCCCAGACAGAAAGCTTGGTATAGGATTGTAGGTTGTTTTTTTCTTTCTTTCTTTTTTTCCTTATATTTTTTAAACAATTTCTGTGTTTACCTGATTCTCTGAATTGAATAAGTATTAATTTACTTATATATAGCAAAAAAAAAATAGATATCTTCAGTCATTACTTATTACGTTAGAGTTTTATATAGAGAAGGAAAGAAAAGATTCAAAAAGATAAGCAATTCTTGAGTCCATCCCACCCCAGCCCTGGTTTAACAATTGTGTGGTCCTGATGGATGCCTGCCTCTTATGCAGATCCTTAATGCAAGCTGTCTTAGTTTCATGCCAGCACATTTTCAGGTCATAAAGCTCATCGAATAACCTTCCAGTTACGATTTGGCTTTCCACATAGATGACCTGTAGAAAGCACGTGTCTTGGCTAGACGTCCCACATGCCTGTTCTTGGCAGGTGTGGTTCTTATTTTAAAGTGATAATTTGGCCTTTTAGTTGATTTGTAAGTCTCTGTAAACTTCTAGGCCTGTTAGCAAACTAGGCTTCTAAATGTGCAGTACCAGTTCACCAAAATAATTAATTCTTCACTGGGGCCTTTTGACAGGTGGCCGGAAGCCGTTTTCAGTGATAGCCCCTGTGCCATGTGCCGGGTTGGGCCTCTCTTCTTCCAAATGTCGTTGAATAAAGGGAATTGAAAATCATGTGCTCTGGAGGACATGCCCCTTGACACGAGAGCCTCACAGTCAGAGTGCTGTGGCCGTTTCTTAGTTTTGCTCAGAGCCTTCTGTTTGGGTTCGAGCTCCTTTCTCTCTCCTTTCTCAGAGGCCAATCAGCCTTGGTGTAGATGGAGGCAAAATCATCTTGCATGATCACTGTACTTCTTGGTAAAACTTGAAGAGACAGTAGAAATCACCCTGCCTAACCTCCTCTTCTTCTGTTTGTGAAGAGAGAGGCCCAGGGCTCTTAGGGATAGAGTGACAGAGTGAGGACCAGCACTTAAATCTTTCTCTAGGAAGTTTTTCATCTTCTTCAGTCATGGTTTCCAGATAGGCTCCAAGGATTGCAGGCCAGAGAACAGAAAGGTCAGGGATCATTCTACAAGCTTGGACTGGCTTGAGATGAGAAGCCTCACTGAGGATGGGCAGCCTCCCTGCAACGTAAGCCAGGTATTCAGAGGGCATTTGGGGTAGATAGCTCTTCAGGAGAGTGATGTGGGTGCATGTTTGTCTTTGGCTAACCAGCTCTTCTGTCTCTCCTTTATATATCGCAGTTTTCTCAGCTGCCTGTTCTACCACTTATCTGTCTCCTCACCTAGGAGCCTTAAGTATCTGGGAAAAGATTAATGTTATAACTTCCTAGACAGTGATACTGGTGCCTATGCCATAATTTCTCTTAAATACTGGGGGAAAGGCCCATATTATTTGTCAGTTATCTTCAAGGCCACTATTATGAGTACTGAGGTAGTGAGTCAATGTCCCTGACTTCTCTCTGCTCTTACCTTGAAACAAAGAGTCAGCAATATGGTCATCGAATACAGTGAATAATGATCATTGATAGACCTCATTGTATGATTACGAGATTATATTGTACTTATGTGGAATTATAGCAAAGCTCTTACAGTAATTTAAAACATAGCTTGCCCATCACAACTAGTGCCCATTAATTTAGCAAGAGTGAACTTTCTCTTCTTGCTTTTCCCTCATATGTATATACCTATGTGTGTGTTTGTGTATGTATGTATTTCATTTGCATTTGTATTTAGGAATTATTCATTTAGAATCTACTATATGGCTCGGCACTGTGATCCATATGCTGGGGATACATCAAAAAAACCTCAGTAACAACAAAAAACCCTGCCCTAATGGAGTTTACATTTATTAGGAGGAATTGTCTGAAACTGTGTCTGAAATAGTTACAGATTAGGAAGAAAGGGAGTTAACCCTAAGGGAATAAAAACAGTTAACTCAGTATTTAATGCCCTAATTCAACCTCTTGATCTTTTTTTTTTTTTTGGTATGTGTGCGTGCTACCTTATACCTATAGATTGCTTTATAACTATTCAGGGCATTTGAACTTTTATATTTGAGTTTGAAAAATTTTGATAATTGGGTGAGATGACAAAGTTTTTGAAAACATTCTTTAAAACTGCACAACACTATACAAATATTAGGCTTAATACTCGGTAAATCTATATTAGGGTTCTCCAGAGAAACAACCAGTCGGGTGTGTGTGCGCATGTGTGTACGTGTGTATATTATATACACGTACACACACACATATGTAAAGATGGATTTATTTTAGGGAGTGGGCTCATGTGATTGTGAGGGCTGGCAAGTCAACCCAGAGAGGAGTAGATGTGACAGTCTGGAGGCAGAAATCCTTCCTCTCTGGGGGAACCTCAGTCCCTTAAGAACTGCTGCTGCCCTCGTGGCTTTTCTGTGCAGGACTTTGTAGCATGTTGGAGCTCTGCCCTATGAGCAGTTGGGTCCATTGCTGTGGGTCCCTCTGGTCTCTAAGCATGATAGCATCGTTTTTGTTGAGATGCCAGAGGTAGCACAGGGGAGGGCTAAAGTGGCACGTGTTGGCACTGTCACTTGCTTTCACCTCTCAACCACTTCTCAATAATATTTGTCTCTGGGTGATTGTCTCACCCTAACCTCTGACCCTGTAACTGCAGCGATTTGGGTTCTACCAGCTCTAGCCGTTTCCTGTACATGCTCTGAAACTCTGGGGCCAGTGAAAATTGCTAGTATTGTGGCCATAGTCTTCCTCTTGAAACAGCAGAGCTGTGTAATGTGACAAAGTGGAATAATGTTGCTTACCTTGATTCATCAGCTGAATAGCAGCACATGATTATTAACCTATAGGTTATTATTTTTAATTTTTTAATAACATCTTTATTGGAGTATAATTGCTTTACAATGGTGTGCTAGTTTCTGCTTTATAGCAAAGTGAATCAGCTATACATATACATATATCCCCATATCCCCTTCCTCTTGAGCCTCCCTCCCACCCTCCCTAACCCACCCCTCTAGGCGGTCACAAAGCACTGAGCTGATCTCCCTGTGCTATGCGGCTGCTTCCCACTAGCTATCTGTTTTGCATTTGGTAGTGTATATATGTCAGTGCTACTCTCACTTTGTCCCAGCTTCTCTACGTCTGCGTCTTTATTCCTGTCCTGCCCCTAGGTTTTTCAGAACCTTTTTTTTTTAGATTCCATATATATGTGTTAGCATACGGTATTTGTTTTTCTCTTTCTGACTTACTTCACTCTGTATGACAGACTCTAGGTCCATCCATCTCACTGCAAATAACTCAATTTTGTTTCTTTTTATGGCTGAATAATATTCCATTGTATACACGTGCCACATCTTTTTTATCCATTCATCTGTCGGTGGACACTTAGGTTGCTTCCATGTCCTGGCTATTGTAAGTAGTGCTGCAGTGAACATTGTGGTACATGTCTCTTTTTGAATTATGGTTTTCTCATAACCTATAGGTTTTGTGCACATCCTCTGTGCTGGGTGCTGTGTCAGGAGCCAGGAAAACACAAGATCGAACATAGTCCTTGCTCTCAAAAAACTTACAGTGGCCATAATATAGACTACCACTTACAAAATAAGCTAGTTAGGCTGACAGCCCCCATGCCCTGCTGCTGCTTTCCCTCTCCTCATGCTGGTCCTCTTGCCTGAATGTCATCTTTTACTTCTTCACCACCTCTTAGCCCCTCATTTAAATTTTGCCCTTCATTTCAAAGCCCAGCATGAATATTGTCTTTATAAAGCCTTCCTGGTTTTCTAATTCATAAATGATCAACAACCTTTCCATATTTCTAAAACCTTTTGTTCATAACTCTGTTATAACTAGGGTGACCCTATAATTTATCGTCCAAACAGAGAAGGTGAAAGGAGGCACTATTCATTAATTACATCAGGACAGCACACATAAACCTGGACGTTCCCTGGAAGCCAGGACATATGGTCACCCTAGTTATGACCTTAATACGCTGTTTCAGTAAAGTATGTTCTGGTCAAGTGTGTGTTCATCTCGCATTTTAGAATGTGAATTCCATTGTACGGGTGGGAGAGGCAGAAAAGAACCATGTCATTTATACTTGTATTTTCACACAGGGCTTTGTTTACACTCAGTAGGAGCTCAGTAATGCTTACTGAATGTTCCATTCCTATGCTGTTCACAAGAGATGTCAGAAGTTGAGCAGGCCTACTGGAACCTCCTGTATAACTGTCAGAAGACGATCAGTGTGAATCGGCAGATGTGAGGCCAGGGAGACTTGGCTGTGAAGGGGCTCCTTTGGATTGTCCAGTAGTCCAGATCTTGGTATAATGGCAACTTGGATTCATTCGGGGCTGCTCTGATCAACCATATGGCGGGGCTGCTCTGATCAACCATATGGCAAGGCTGTTCTGTTAGGTGGAGCATTGACCGTGGGGAGGCCCCCAGGAGCAATCAGGAAGGTGGTAGAGCTGTGGTTCCTGGGCAATCCGTCTGAGTTGACAGAGGAACGCAGCTGAGACAGGCAGGTGACAGGGCCCTGTTCCTACATGCTGTGGTTGGTGTCTTCAGAGTCTTCATTAAACCTGACTGCCTCCTGGCAGTGTATTCAACTGAAAGCATTTGAGAAGGTTGTAATCACTTCGTGAAGTTCCGTAGAGTAGAGGTCTCTATAAGGTTCTTTTATAAGACTAGGTGTCCCTGACCAATTTCCTTGATGGAGTCGAGACGACTTATACATATAAACGAAGCACTTGTCATTTAAACAGTCCTTTTCACTGGCGAGAGTAGGTAGCTAATTGGTTTAATAAAGTGAAGAACTTGATATAATACTGAGTTTATTACCACATGGTTCTAAAATAAATAAATAATAGATACATTGACTTTATAGATGGCTATAAGAAACCTCTTTAGAACACTTCACAGGTCTCTTTAAAGGTGTAGTACATATTTTACTGCCGCCTCCCCTATTATCATTATTCCTTAGTGCCTAGGGGCCAGCTCCCATTGAAAAGGTGGGTACTTAGAATCTTTTTGTGCATAATGAGCATTTGGTTTTACTACAATCTATAATTTAGACTTCAATGGCAAATTGTTAGTACAAACGCTTGAGCCTAGGGAATTAACACTTTTTGTCAGACACCTATGCTCAGCAAACTCTATATGGCATGAGTTTATTATATTTTCTATGAAAGTGAACTTCTCATCCATCCATTTAGGGCTGTCTTGAGTGCTTTCCTTTCTGTAGTTAAAAATCCCTTAGGCTTGATATTACTTTCCTGGACAGGATTGTTTATTGTTTAATGTCCTTCACTTGTTTATTGTTTAATGTCCTTCACTTGCTCTTGTAAAATCTGTAGATGACTTTTTTTTTACATAAATTTATTTTATTTATTTATTTTTGGCTGCATTGGGTCTTCATTGCTGCACGTGGTCTTTCTCTAGTTGCAGCGAGCAGGGGCTACTCTTCACCACGGTGCACGGGCATCTCATTGCGGTGGCTTCTCTTGTTGCTGAGCATGGGCTCTAGGCATGCGGGCTTCAGTAGTTGTGGCGCTTGGGCTCAGTTGCTCTGCGGCATGTGGGATCTTCTCGGACCAGGCCTCGAACCCATGTCCCCTGCATTGGCAGGCAGATTCTTAACCACTGCGCCACCAGGGAAGCCCTGTAGATGACTTTTAAAGCTGGGAATTTTGCACCAACCTCCTTTTCTCTATCAACTGTGAGTACAGGTGCAAAAGGAAGAGCTGTGATTGTAGGATGGAGGTTCCCAAGGTTGGCTGGCCACCAGAGTCCCCTGTCAATACAGATGCCCAGGTGGACTCAAACTTACAGGGTGGGACCTGGGCGTGTGTGTTTCTAAAATACATGAAACTGTTGCTCAGCCCTCATTGTGAACAACTGATGGAGGATATGAGAAAAGCAAGGCATCCTCCTCCTCTTTTTTTTTTTTTTTTTTGCATCTTTATTGGAGTATAATTGCTTTACAAAGTTGTGTTAGTTTCTGCTATATAACAGAGTGAATCAGCTATATGCATACATATATCCCCATATCCCCTCCCTCTTGCGTCTCCCTCCCACCCTTCATATCCCACCCCTCTAGCTGATCATCCTGTGCTATTCAGCTGCTTCCCACTAGCTATCTATTTGTCCCAGCTTCCCCTTCCCCTTCCCCGTGTCCTCAAGTTCATTCTCTACGTCTGTGTCTTTATTCCTGTCCTGCCACTAGGTTCATCAGAACCTTTTTTTTTTTTTAAGATTCCATATATATGTGTTAGCACACGGTTATTTGTTTTTCTCCTTCTGACTTCACTCTGTATGACAGACTCTAGGTCCATCCACCTCACTACAAATAACTCAATTTCATTTCTTTCTGTGGCTGAGTTGGAGCAGCTTTGGTGTAAGCCCAATGATAGTAAGGCTGTTCATTGGTGTGCCAAGGCCTCAGTGCCTGTACACATTTTCACGCTTCCTCCATGTTATATGATTATAAAATCTGTATTAAACATGTTATGCAGTCCTAATCTTCATATTTTTGTTGGGATTCAAAGAAACTCTCCCTACCCTTCTTTCTTGTCCCTTCCCCCTTAATGCCACTTCATTCTTATTTGGTCTTTGGGAAAAGAGCACTGGCTTTAGAGATAAAAGACCTGAGTTCTGGACTCTTGAGCTCGTGAGCTTTTGCTTTTCAGCTAGTCACCTCACTTTTGTCTGGATTTCAGTTTCCTCACTTCCAAAATCAACACGATATTTTCTTTATGGCTTTCTTGGTAGGATCCCATGAGCTAGTGTGTACACAGGCCCTTTGGAAAAATGTAATGCTATAGTTTTTAATTCCCACAGTGGCTGGATCAGTGTTCTTCCTCAAAATGGGTCATCAACAAATAATCCTAACAGGTTGTAGACAGAAGATTCTCAGAGTTAATGATGCATTTCCATCACCTCTTTCTAAATTCTTCTCTTCTGCCCTCTGCACCATCCTGTGAGGCTGGGAATTCCACCCCTTGGTTCATTCTGGGAAACAGGACTTGTTTCCCCTGCAGTTAGTGTCTCATGTTGGAGACCCACCAGTCAGTAAGCATGTGTAACTTTCTCCTTGGCCTTTTCAGTGGTTTAATTCCAATCACGTTGTTGAAACAATATTTCACTACTTCTGTTTTTCCTAATTATCATGCAGATAAACAGTGGGGATTGTGACATTAGAATAAGTGAGTGGCTTATGATTTTTGCCTCAGAAAGAGAAACTCTTGCTGTTTTTCTCCCCCCTTGAGCAACACAGCAGTAATAAATGAACAAGTCCAGAGGACTTTATGATGGATAGCTAATGGTGCTGTGCCTCAGCCAACAGGCCTGTTTCCACAGCATCTGTCACAATTCAGAGTCATTAGCATACCTTTAATGGTTTCTTTTCAAATAATTTCTACTAGGGCATTTAAAATGCATCAAGGAAAAATATTGAGTTGTAGAGATGAGGAATTTTAAATGTAGACAAATGGTTTTCATTCTCTCAGATGTAATTTTGATAAAATTGAGAAACCACATAGCAACATACTGTGTACAGTCTAACACAATTGACAGTGCTCAATGTACTAGCTGGGAATTATTTTTTCAGACATTTTAAAACAGTTAATTAAAAAAACTCACTTAATAAAATCTTAATTGAAAAAACTATAGAGTTTCTTAGCACCGTTGACCCCACCAAAGGCCTTCTCCTGTTGTGTGTTTGGACTGTCCACTGGTGGTCTTTCGTACTCTGTTTTATGATCAATCATGGAATCAGTGTTTTTCTCATTTTATAAGATGAAAAATGTTTTGTCAGGTATAAGTCATTTTAACATAATACTGGTAAATACTAGGCTTGCTTATTTATTTAGTTGTGAGGGGAAAATCTTCAGAGAAGCAAATTAAGCCATCTTTTTCCTGAAATGTCAAGGGCAGGTGAGAAGAGATCTTTATTAGATTTTTAAATATGAATGCATTTATAAAGACATATTAAAAAAAGCAAAATTACTTTCTTTACTTTTTCAGCATGAAAGCCAACCTGTATTTTAGCATGTGTACATAGCTTTGTGAATACTAGTTCCTTATATTTGTAAAGCATCTGCTTTTTTTAGATGTTTTTTCATACCTTTTTTCATTCTTTTTTTAAAAGAATTTTTTCATACTTAAATGTCTACAACAGTACTGTTAAGTCACAGGGGGCATATTACTCCATTTCCCAAAACCAAATTGAGAACTAAGAGGAAATTGGATACAGTCCAGTTTATACAGCTGACAGTGGCAATGGCCAGGGCTTCTGACTTGTGTGTGTCCTTTAACCTCTTTTCTTGAATGTTGTTTTAGTTAATCTATGCTCCTCTGGAATGATTTTTGTAACTTCACCAATATTAAAATTTTTACACAACACTTCTGTCACCTTTTTGGGAGAGACCCTGTTTTTTCAGTATACTTTTCTTGGTGCTTAGGAATCAAATAGTTTGATTTTTAAAGGTCTTAAGACATATCTGATTAACTCTAAGATCTGAGGGTTTTTTTTTCTTTAATTTATTTGAAATATTGACACTGTATGAGGTCATTTATTCATTGTTATCAATTATTTTTAAATTGGACTATTTAAAATTTAGAGTCAGTTGACTGAATTGGGGAAGGGTATTCATTTCTGGAGGATACTTCATATATTTTTGCATTCTGTAACAATTAACTGTTTATACTAAAACAAATAAATGCAGGCTGGTTAAAAGGTAAAAGTTGCAATTTTAAACTTTATATTAGTATTTGCTTACGGTTAGTCCTCATCCGTGGGGTCCAAGAAAGCTTATTTTCACATCCTTGTTTCAGACAACAGGACATAGTGGGGGAAAGAGGGGAAGTAGGGTTGTATTCCCCTCTCTTTTAGAATGAGTCCTGGAAGGTACACTTACCACCTACCCTCACATTCTCTTCATCACACCTTAGTTATCTGTCCACACCCAGCATCAAGGGAAGCTAGGAAATGTCTTTTTCCTCCCTCTAGGATGATAATGAGCCCTGCTAAACATCAGAGCCCTTATTACAGATAAAGGTGAGATGGATATTATGAGGGGTTATCAATCTGCCAAAATTACATGGTCTTCAGAAGTGATATTTGAGCTTTCTGATGCAAAGCCAATTTAGAAAGCATTTAGATATTTAACATATCTTGACAACTCCTTTGCAATTATAAATCATATTGACTTTTTGATTACATACATTCATTTGAAAAAACACCAAATGCTGTTCTTTTCCTGATATTGTGGTGATTATATAAATAGCTCATTCACTTTGTTATGAAGCAGAAACTAACACACCATTGTAAAGCAATTATACTCCAATAAAGATGTTTTAAAAAAAAAGTTGTCAGTAAAATCTAGAATCTTTAAATAAATTTTGAAAAGGGGTGATGGACCAAATGGAATTCTAATTATTTGATTTCAACACATTTCTCTTTCATCTGAATCTTTTAAGAGAAAAGTGAAAAGCAATGTTATCCTTAAGAAATTTTCTCTCAGCATCTAAGCAGCCGTTTTTAATTACAGAAGATGTCTTCAAAATCTGTTTTGCCATTTTAAAGCTTTAGCTGTGAGAAAGTCAATTGTCAGTTGTGTAATGGAGGAAAAAATCTTACACTAAAAAGCCATTTGTATATTATGTTGAGTAGACACATAGGTTATTTGAACATTAGTGACTGATTTTCTATAGAAACTTTTTCTTCTTGAATTTGTTATCATTGTTGGTCACATAAACACAAAGGAGTCTCCACTGTCAACCAATTCATGCCTGTAGAAGTATAACTATAATGAGAACTGTTCAAAAATAAACCAAAATCATGCATGAAGTTCTTCCTCCTAAAGGACTCTCCTTGGGAAGCCGTTGTGTTTATTCTCCTAGAACTGCCCTTTCTCCAAGTCTCTCTGCCTCTGTCTCTCCCTCTCCTTCTTCCTCTCTCTCTTTCCTCCCCTCTTTTTCTTTTCTTTCTTTCAAGAATTGCATTAAAAAGCACATTTCTTTGCATATCCTCCAAGGTGATAAATCTTCATCAGCTGAGAATAGATTTAATTTTTGGGAACAGCCAGAAATCATTTGGAGTCAAGGCTGGTGGGTGATGAAACTGGAATAACGTTTTCGCTTAGACACAACGAGTGACTATAAACTAATGAGACCAATTTTCTTGAATTTTTGGAAGGCTGACTAAGAAGGAAGTTCCAGAATAGGAACTCTCAGTCTGGTGTGTATGTTGGTTAAAAAAATGAGTCTTATTGTTTGATAATGACATTACAAAATTTGTGCATTATTTATTTAGTCACTTATTTTTGTATTTGCCCCTATCTCTTTTTCACAATGGCTGTGTTTTGTGTCTGCCTGAGGGATTGTTGTCACATTTTTATTTTATGGTGATATTCCTTTTGGAGTCTGTACTTCTGTCTATATATCATATTTGAAATACAGTAATTAAACTGACATACAGGAGGAAATCAAACTTTACTCAATGTTTAATTGTATAAATTGGCTACCTGATATTTTTTTCTTTTGGAGTTTAACATTTGAAAATTGGCAGCAAGGTTTTTATGCTTAAACATCATCCATGTAGATCCATGCGGTTTTCGAATGCAGTGATATTATTATAATATCATGAAATAAGTGGTATATTTAGTGCGCTCTCAACTTAATATTGCTTGAAAAGTATAACTTTCAAAAATAAATTGAGGTGTTCGACAATTACACTAAACATTTGAGTCTTTCTATATCAGTTAAATATAAAACAATGATATCTATTAAACTAAAAAAATTTGTGGTTCTCATTTCTGTATTTCTTTTAAAGTTGAGCAGTATCTCATTTTTTAAGGCTATAGTTTAGGAAACTTCTATTTTGCATTCTTATTGCCATTAGAGTTTTTGTTTTCTTTCCCCGAACTTCTTGTGTAAAGTTTTAAAAGAAAGTGAAGTGCTGTTGAATTTGCTTTGGAAGACAGGCAGCCAAGAAGGAAGGAAAGAAAATAAATTAATACAAAAGCCAAGAAGGTGTGCTTACATATTAAGATAAAGTACCTTTTGTTTCTGGTTATTTGTGCTACGTGGTTTATTTTATTTAATTTTTGATGAATAAAATTATGCCTTTGACTATTATAAGACATAGTAAATTTAAAGCACTCATTGTAGTGATTAGCCATACATATAAGAAATAAATTTTGCTAGGGTATCCTTTTGTCTACTTACTTTAAAAAAGCATTTTTATTTTACATAAAAGCAACAATCTTCGTTAGATTTTCTAGTATTTTAACAGAATGGTCTGTCTTATAAATAAATATTCATTAGTTCATGTCTTGAGAAGGAGTAAAAGTAATGCTTGTTTAGCAAAAGAGAATGCTGATTCATGAACTTTTTTTGGTAGAACAGACTGCTGATAAAACTCAGTGGCTTAGCAGAAGTTTTAGGATGGTGTAAAAGTTACTGTGGATTTGAACATTAAAAAACAAAAAATAAAAGAAAATATAAAATTTGGATATTCTCATTAAAGACATTATAATGGGCATTTATTCATTCATCCATTCATTTGTTAAAATGTGTATGTATCAGGCTGTAGTCAGTAACAGAGATGGAAGTTTGCATAAAAATAGCATTCTATCACTTTGGAACTCTGATATATGCCAGTTGTCACTCTGCATTTATATTTATAAAATAAGAATATAAGACTAATCATTTTTGCAAAAAAAATTCCTGAAGTTAACTCTCAATGACCAGTAACAAAAAAAGATAGAATATTTGTCATTCCCAATTGAATGAAGGCCCAAATGACACGAGAGTCCAGTGTCAACACAGTTTATCCTCTCAGCCATACTGAGTATAGTCACAAGAAGAGTTCTAAGTGATGTTCCAGACATAGGGCTCTAAGATAGACCGATTTTTATTTACAGGTATTTAATGAGTGCCTGCTCTGTGCAAGCACTGTTTTTCACCAAATCAGGTACTTTCAAAGGTATTGAGATGCTCTTGAATTTCTCACTGTTCTCTTCCAAAAAAAAAAAAAAAAAAAAAGGCCAATTTAAGATTTTAGTTAAATTATTCCCCTGTGGTTAACTGAGCATTTCCTATCAAGATCAAATACAGTAATCATCAACCTGATTTTTTAAAAATGTTGGATATAATAATAACATATCTAGTTTTTGATCCAGTTTATATTTATTAAGTGGATGTTTGGGCAGTGTGTGCACGCAGATGGTTCTGTTTATCATTTTCTGTAAAAATGTTTATATAACCTTTGTAAATCTGCCCTCTGAAGATTATGCCAGTGTTTATTAGTATAATTGCTAACTGTTGTTACTTGGTGCAGATCATGGTGTTGTTTTCAAACAATTCAGAAAATCTTATGCGTACTTTTCGTGTGCCTCATGCCAGTGGTCTACATTTTAGTTGATCTTCAGTATTTATTTCAGTAGACTGTCTTTTTTAAAAGTTTTTTTAAAACAAAATTTTATTAATGCAAGTTGAGTTTGCTTAAGTGAGAATTACACAAATGATTGCTTACTCTTTATGTTAATGTTATCTTTCCAGCTTGCTTTTGCATGTGTTTTCTTTTGGTCTTTCCCCTTTTCTTCCTATGTACCACTTTTAAAAGTAAAGTAGTTTGGGATCATTTAATCACATAGAAATTATTTTAACTTTTTAGTAGAGAATAGAAATTAATTTTGTTGCTTGGCAATCCATTGGGAGAGGTGTGTGTGTAGAGATGTGTATGTATATGTATAAATATGCACACAGTGCTAAAGAGATTTAATCTATTGGGTTATATTCCTTTACCGCACAAAATAGAGTTCTGGAGTACCAAGCCTTATTTGAAGAGTAGTATTTCAGATTATTTTTACATTTTGCATATATTTAATCCTTTTAGCTTTAGGCAGCACCATCTTAAGATGAGTCTTTTTATTTATTTATTTTTATTTATTTTTAAAGATTTAATTTTATTTATTGTTGGCTGTGTTGGGTCTTTGTTGCTACACGCGGGCTTTCTCTACTTGTGGCAAGCGGGAGCTATTCTTTGTTGTGGTGCGCGGGTTTCTTGTTGCTATGGCTTCTCTTGTTGTGGAAAACAGGCTCTAGGTGCATGGGCTTCACTAGTTGTGGTGTGCTGGCACAGTAGTTGTGGCACGTGGGCTCTAGAGTGCAGGCTTGGTAGTTTCACGTGGGATCTTCCTGGACCAGGGCTCGAACCTGTGTCCCCTGCATTGTCAGGCAGAATCTTAACCACTGCGCCACCAGGGAAGTCCCAGGATGAGTCTTTTTAAAAGTAGATTAAAAAAAGAAAAAAGAAAACCCCCAAAGCAATCTTGATTCTTAATGGTAATTTAAAAGAAGCATTTCTATTAACGTCAGAACAGAGGATGTCCGTTATTTATATCATTCTGGAGATTTTAACCAAGACTATTAGATAAGAGAAAAAAATGGAGGGAAAAACATGGAAAGGAGGAGGTAAAATTTCCATTATTTGCAGACTGCGTACCTGGAAAACCAAGATAATCAACTGGCAAATTGTTACAAGCTAAGAGAATTCAGTTATGGTAACTGCCTATAAAGTCACTGAAGAAGTTCTTTATGCACTGATAAGGAATGAGAGCAACGAAGAAGTCTAGAGTAGGTTTCCATCTTGGAAAAAGTTATGTTTCATATAGACAATTATATTAAAAATAAAAGAAAACCACGATTGTTGTAGAAAAACGTATGCTAGTAGTATTGAAAAAATAAAACATCTATAATCCTACCACTCCTGATGACAACTGTTAATATTTTATGTATGAGTCTCTTTTTTTTACCATTATATTTACAGATGTACATACATATGTGCGCGCACACACTTTTTGGGATTTTTATAGGTAGGGTAGAGGTGTACAAGTTTGGGCTCATTTTGCACTACTAATTTAAAACCTTTAATGAAACAATATGTTGTGAATATTTTTTCTGTATTATTAATACTCTTCTACAGCAGTCTTGTGGATATAGTATTGTTTGGATATTTAACCACGTCCCTATTTTTGGGTATTTATATTGTTTCTATTTTGTTTTTTCAATATTATCAACAAAGCTATAAAGAAGAATATTCCTCTTGGCTAAATCTTTGCTGAGATCCATGATGTATTTTCTGTTTTTTCAGTAAATTTCTAGAAGCAAGTGTGTTTGATGTAAGGGTATGTTTTAATGTTTTTGTCTTAAACACACACACTCCATTTCTCTCCAGAAGGTTTGTACCAATTCATACTCATAGTAGCCTAATTTCCTGCCCACTAACCAGCATTATAATTTCTTCGATCATTTATCAACTTGAAAATGAAACAGAGGATCTCATTTTTATTTGTTGTTCTTAGATATGGGAGGGGGGAGAGAGAGAGACAGAGAGACAGACACACACTGTTAATTTGAATTGCTCTTTCATTTTCATTCACCTTTTTTTATTTTCTGATATTTTAAAATATTTTTATGTTCTAATTTGTAGATTGTCAAATCTATCAGTCTTTTCTTTTTAGAGTAATTATATGCTAGAGAGGTTTGTAAGATTTATTTAAAAAGTTTTTCTACTTTTTGTGTTTTCAACTTCTTAACAATGAGATTTTTTTTTTTTTTTTTTTTTTTTTGTGGTATGCGGGCCTCTCATTGCTGTGGCCTCTCCCATTGCGGAGCACAGGCTCCGGACGCTCAGCAGCCATGGTTCAGGGGCCCAGCCACTCAGCAGCACGTGGGATCCTCCCTGACCGGGGCACGAACCCGTGTCCCCCGCATCGGCAGGCGGACTCTCAACCACTGCGCCACCAGGGAAGCCCAACAATGAGATTTTTATTCAATCTTGTATTTATTTTGGCGTATGGTATCACACTAGGTTTTTCTAGAAAGTTTTGCAGTATTGGTTTTTTAAATAAATAATTTACCCATTCTCCTTTGAGGTACTTTGGGTTTTTTTTATACCACGTTCTGTTGTAGAATTAAAGCTGTTTCTGGTACTTGAATTCTGTTCACTTGGTATATTTACCAATTCTTGAACCAATACCACACCATTTAAATTATTGTATCAATAGATTTACATTTTAAAAAGTGTTTGTTAAGTCAGTTCCCCAGTGATTACCATTAATTTTCAATATTTCTTTATTGATATTATATATCTGTTCTTCAAAATGAACATTAGTCTCTTTTCATTAAGCATTTTAACACTCAAGCCCTTTGGTTATTCTTTGTGCATTGCACTACCATTATACAGTATTTGGAATGTATGTGTAAATAGAAATTTTTGTGCTTTAATATTACTTTAGATACCAGGTAGTTTATTCTTTAAAGCATCTATTCATGCATATTCCTTATCCTGTCTCCATTTTTCATTGTTTGCTTGAGTCCCTTCTCTCTATTTGCTCTCAGATCCTTTATTACTCTTGCATGGTTGGATGCTTTGTAACCCTTGCAGCCAATCAGGTGCCCAGTGGTAGATAGCACATGTAATGTGGATTTTGCTATTAATAAATAACATGAGTTTTTTATTGAAGTTCACCTATGAACTTCATTTAGATTACTCTTCCTGTTTTCATTATGAATAAAGAGAATGACTTGTTTGCTTTTTCAGAGGACATTTATGTCATATATTTTTCTCTCCATGTTTTATGGATGTTGTCATACAGCATTTTCAAGTCTATAATACTGGTCTAGATCCTATCATATCATTTTTAGTTCTTCAGTGTATCTTCTTTTAATAAGAAAAAACACACAGGAGAAACTGAAAATTCTTGTGATGTATAAAGCCACAGAATTCAGTGATGTGAAATCATAGTGGGTTCTTTAGTATCTTCAGAGAATCGCAATTATTAACACTGTGAGTCATTTTCCTTTTTCTTAACTTGTAGTTGGTAGAGAACAATTTAGAAAATTGATGCTTCTGTCAAAAGTCTAGATGAGGGCTTCCCTGGTGGCACAGTGGTTGAGAGTCCGCCTGCCGATGCGGGGGACATGGGTTTGTGCCCCGGTCCGGGAGGATCCCACATGCCGCGGAGCGGCTGGGCCCGTGAGCCATGGCCGCTGAGCCTGCGTGTCCAGAGCCTGTGCTCCGCAGCGGGAGAGGCCACAACAGTGAGAGGCCCGCATACCGCAAAAAAAAAAAAAAGTCTAGGTGAGTAGGATCCAGGCTCAGTCTGGATATGACAACATTAAGAGCCCTGCAGCTTTTACTAACTGTGAAAAAAGGAATCTATTTTATACTCCATTAAACTGTTACACATCATAAATAATTTATATCAGCCTTGTTCCCATCTGTATCAAGGATGATAAACTAGTCACTGTAAGGATTTTTTTAAATGGATGTAATAGTATTTCTTCTTCTGCCTTTTCTTTCTCCCAGTCTCTCTTGCTCATTAGAAAGAAGTGTATACCTCCTGAGTGGTCCCAGCCAGGGCTAGAATTGTGATAGGGATCCATTCAGGACATTTCAGGAAGTCAGGTGACTCAGGGTGATTTGTCTCCTTAGCTCCCCTGCTCACTAAATATATAACTTTGGCCACAACCCAGTCTTTCTGAATCTCAGTTTCCCCATCTTTCAACCAAACATAGGCACCTCAGAGGGTTTTTTTTGAGAATTCAGAGATATGTGAAAGTGCTTTGTAAACTGTGATTACTATACTCATATTAAATCCCTGTAGTTAACTATACTAAAGTTATTTTTGACAATTTAACGAGGATTGGCAGATCCATGTACAAATTCCACAGTTGCATGTGGGGAGTCAGGAGCTGTCGTAAGCTGTCTCTCACCTTGTCCTGTACTTGTTATAAACACGCCTCCCGACTAGATTGCTGCCCTCTCTGATCACACACCTATCCCAAGTGTTTGGCAGAAGAGCAGTTGGAAAAGCAGGGGAAATGATGGCATTGAGAAGTAGAGGATCGAGTTCCTCAGTTTTGGTGTCTCTAGCAATATAGGGAACCCAGCATCACCAGGAAATGGGAATTGATTGGTAAAGGTGGAAGGTTTGAGGATTATGTAGGTTGTTAAGGAGGATAGAAGATAGGAGATAAGGAGGTTGTGGTTGAAGAAATGGGATGTCAAGTTCAAGTCTGTGTAGTGGAGCGTAGCCTGCAGTCCTGCAGCCTAGGACTACCTCTAACGGTGAGGGGCTGATGGTCTTAGAGGGGGTGTTTTGAAGAGGACAAGAAAGGCCATGGTTGAGAACTGAAGTGTACTCATGCTGGGCAGCAGGGAGAGTCTCGGTGGAGCATAGCTGAGGATGACCTCGGGAATGGAGCGTAGATGTGGCTGCCTAGGCAGAAGCTGCAGCTGTGCAGGGAACTAGCCTTGCATTATGAAGCTGTAAGAAGTACAGTGCCTTGTTATAAGTATAGTCTTCAAGAATGACTATGAATCTAAGAATTGTTTTCATAAGCAGTGACCATAGCCACTGCTTCTGTTGGATGTAGTCACAAATTTGATGACAGAATTCAAAGAACTGCTGCTCTACCATAACCTTTTTGGTATATTTGAACACACAGATCATAATGCCTGAGCAGTTAGAATCATGTAAGAATGAATGAAAACAAGTATGCCTTAAAGTAAGGCACCTGTAAGATTGGGAACCATCAGCTTTAAAGTAATTTGAGAAAACCTTGGCCATTGAGAAAGTGGCTTCTTTGGTTACATTGGAACTTGAATCTCGGGTGTGGAGTCTGGGGTTGAAGATTTCCCCTGCTCTCTTCTACTAGAAATGGAAACTGACAGGGTGAATGCAGCAATACCGTAGTCGTTCCATTTCTGAGTAATAATAAGAGTACTAATACCATTTGCTTTTCTCCTCATGCCACCATTCCTAGCCTTATTGACACCCATTGAATATATTTCTTAACAAGTTTGGTTATTCCACCATCTCCCAATGGTCCATGGAGGATGCAACAGACTCTTAAACTGAAGTAAATAATGAGATCTGTGACTCTTAGAGGTGTCACAGTAATCGTGGGAGAAATGACTGCTAAAAAGCCTGACATTGAAGGAGCGGACAAAATGTAAAAAGTAGGAACTGTATTAAAGTACTCCAGTGATGAGTATTCTTAATGACGGTCTTGATTCATCCCTAAAACAAAACTCAAAAGCACTTCAGTGTACTTTCCACCCAGTTGCTTATAAAGGAAACAGGGAAATGAAATACTTTGAAGAAAGATTTTACTTACAGATGGCCACACATGTAATCAGAGATTTAGAATGCATGAAGGGATAAGCCTCAGTTATACAGAAAATTCACTTAAATGGAGCACTTTATTTCCCAGGGATGCAGATAATTGAGTTACACCTAAAATCGTGACCCGTGTAACACATGTGCATACGTGTCTAATTTCAGTGTGCTAAGAGGTATTAAATGGTTTGGAAACTGTAATTAAATAGCTGAAATTGTGCTGCAAAGTCACTATAATCATTGCCTCATGTAGTATTTCAGCGTTAAGTGCTAAAATCTAATCTGAGTAGCTGTGACTAATCTAGTCTTTATTTGTAACACATTCAAATTAAGAGGTGTGTGTTCTTGTTCATGTACTTTCCCATTAGCACTAATATTGCTAACGGGAGTGACGAATGTACTGTGTTTTCGCCTATCACACCTTTTACGTAGCTAGCTCCTTAGAGGAGGTAATTTTCCATGTGATACATTTATGGAGCTGTGTGTTTAATAGTTTCCTCAAAAGAGAATATTTCCATAGGGACTATTTTAGTTGATGGGCTCTGGGGAAAAGAAGTTTGAATTAATCAATTTGAACCATAGAAGAAATTATGATGGCAATTAGTATAAATGAGAATATCACACATGCATTTGTTCCTATAGATCTTTCAGGCTTCCCCCCCCCTCTTATTTATTATGAGATTTCAAGCTTTTTCCCCAGAGTCTTGGCTTTGATGCTTAATAGCCCCTCTTTATTCCTCTTCTCTACATCCTCCTGGTTGTTCAAAGGACTCCTTAATGTTCAAGAGAGTGACTGAACAGTTCCTAGTATTTAAAACCATGTAAAGCCATCTTCTTTTTGTGAATACTCATCTCATTAAGGGCTGGTGTGTTTGGTTATTGTATTCTCTCTAACCACTTTAGCAAATACTCTGGTGTTCTGTTTTGTTTTGTTTTGTTTTTTTCTTCTTTTTTTGTGAGATATCCAGAATGGGATCTGCTCAGGGACTGTTTGCTGCTCCCCGGCGTCTGCAGCTCCCGTGACACACTCTTTACACACATACACATGCACACATACTCACACACACTCGCATTTACAATGTATCCCCCAACCCCCGACTCCACACCCAGTAGGAACAGTGGTTGTGCTGCCACACACACACTGCCCCCTCCCCCGCTTCTCTCATTCACTCTCATTGCCCCCCTCACACACCCTGTGGAACAGTGGCCATGCGGTCCTCACAGCTCCAGCTCCTCTTTGGGAATCCTTCTGTCTTCTCCTAAGGGCACAGAGATTGGAACTTTCTGCCTGGAGAGCCTTCTCCAGGGGACTCATTGGAGACACATGTGTGAGAAGACGGTGGAGGAGCCCTGTCACTCCGGCCTGTGGACATAGCTTCCTGGCATTCCTATTTCCAGTCGACGTGCACGTTTCCTTAGAGACAGTGTTATAAAGAGTGGTTAGGTTACCTAGGACCATTTCCTGGACATTTTCATGGCAGCATAGTTACCTGTATTATGGATTCAATAAGAACTCGTCTAGACTGCTTTGGGACTTAATCAATACATTGATTTCCCAAAACCAAATTCCAAATGACCTTTGGGAGCAGCCCATTTCCAAATTGTGTACTGTCCATATTTCTGACTCAAATTGTTTACTCAGGTTCTGGAAATAGCTGGATCAAGTCTGCAATGTAGCAGAGAGGAAAGAATATTAACGTTAGAATCAAGAAACGAGAGTGAATCCTTATTCTTATTGGTTTTATATTCTTAGGCATGAGCCCAAATATTTCCGCCTGTTAAATGGAGGTGATAAATAACCATGAATAGATATTTCACAGAATGATCAGGAACATTTTATGAGATAATGTACATACAAGTGTCTTTAAGTTGTTAGGAAGGGATGTAAACAAAAGATAGAATTATTTAATATTTAATAATTGGAAATACAGAAAATAGCTGTATTTTGCAGGTCTCTAAAATATACATTTTAAGTTGTTGAAGGGATTTGCTAGGATTTTTTTTACTTCTGCCATCTTATAACATCATTGATGTATTATTGTTAAGTAATACAGATTTTTAATGAATTAATTTTCTTAATGGCAGTATGTTTGTAAGTAAAACTTAAGTACTTTGGTAAGGCAATGTCCTTTGACGGATGCAAGCTCAGTCAGTCTCTTTATGTATGTAACACAGTACAGAAATAATCAGTCACCATATTAAATCTTAAATCAGTAACAGTGTTCACTAATTACAGGAGGTGGTTTATATATTGGGCAAATTGTTGTTTGTAAACGTTGGATTTTATTAACTAACACAGCATGTTGCCATCCACAAAATAAGGTTTGCTAAAAGCTTTCATCAATAGCTTGAAGTAGGCACTGCTGCCTAATATTTCAGTCAGTGTGGAAAGGCAGGTAATGAAATTATGAATATATTTATAATGCAGCCCACTTTCTTCTGAAATGCATATAAGCATTACTTTACCAGGAGTCTGTGAAATATGATTTATTTAATGCATTTCAGCCCCCATAATATTATGATATAATTGAAATGAGAAGAAAAAAATTGCATGTAGTCAGTATGGTACATGAATCAGAGACTAAATTGCTTGTAATTTTTAAAGGCACTTAAAGGAATTGTGAAATTCATATAATGCATCCTTATATTTGGAAAAGGTAAGAACGATAGTCCAGTTATTTTAGTATTTCAATCCTAAAAATAGAACTCTTTGAATTGTTACTAAGCCTAAGATAGCCATACACTGAACACATCCGAATCTTTCTATGTCCAGTTCTCATTAAATAATTTTTGTGAATTTTTCCTTTAAGCCTCCTATATTTAGCAAAGTAGTTGAGCAGCATATGATTTCTATGAAGGCCATAATCTAGTTTTTCTAAACTATACAACCGGATGAATGACAGCAACATAAATGTTGCCAGCATGTTTAGAAGGGAATCAGTTAAATGGTACTTGGAATTTTGATGATTATTGCTTTGAAAAGACAGAAAATCACAGGTCTTGGCTTTATAGCTTAATTACTTGCTTAACAATTGCTAGTGATTCACTAAATCACAAGGCTTCCAAACAAATAACATCAGTAACTGCTGCCATGCCTGAGCAACTCCCATTTTCCTGACAATGGCTACCAAACTGTGTTTAGCCTTATTGTAAACTGTTAGTTTAACATCCAGCAATAGGAACTGCAAGCATGCCGTTGATGAAATGGCAGCAAATTGAGTGCTTTACCAGTGGTGACACTTGTGTCAATAACTTGAGCATGTTTCATCAGGACCAGTTGGAGAAGCAAATATAGTAATTATCCACATCCCTTTTTGATATTGGATGCAATAATGAGCACTGTCCAGCTTTCCAGAGCATCTAATTAATAATTCGTTCTTAATAACACAGCAAGTATTTGAATAAAACTGGGAAACAGGGCAAGCTCAAGGTCCTCCATGCTTTTATGGGCCAGAGTCAGAACTCCTGGTGGCACTTTAAAAGAAGAGCAAGTTGTAGGCAGAGATCCAGGTGTCCTTGTGGGAGAGTTTAATTTGTGCCTTTATTGACCTGTGCTGCTTTCTTCACTGTGTCTTAACGTCGTGGCATTTCCATGAATATACTGCTCTTCCATCGTGCCCTTTTGCAATGGCATGGTCTTTATTTCAGATGGATTTTTCCAGAATTAGATGAGTTCCTCAGTTTTTATTTATGTAGCAGCCACAATCTTCTGCTCACATGAGAATTATCTTAACACCGTTCTTTGGTATTTCACCACTGAAATAATGGAAAAGAAACAGGTCAGACTGCGTTTAATCAGTGGTGATAGTGCCCAGTGTCTTATTGGGTGCTTACTTGCCAGGCACTAAGCCAAGAATTCCACATACATTTTATTAAATTGTTACAGCATGAGGTGGTAGTATTGTTATCCCTATGATAGGAATAACCGAGGCTTAGAGAAATTAAGTAATTTACCCAGAGTCACTAGGTAGACAGTTTGGCTCCAGACCGACGCTCTAGGCTACTGTGCCATACCACCTCTTTAGTATAAACGTGAACTCTTACTTTAAGTGTGAGCATTACTTATTCAGGTGAGACACTGTCTGAAATATGCTCTTTCTTGGTGTAGATGGGTATTTTAAAAGTTTTATTTAAATGATAACCCACATGAATATATTTTGCATTATGACCCAGTGCACACACATATATTAATTGAAATGTAAGAAATAATGCTACTTGTGGTTCATTCTACTATTTTCTGTTTTTGTATTTTCTCTTTTACTGTTTTCATTTTTTTTTTACTCATTTTTTATAATGCTGGTTGTGACCCACTAAGATGATTTCACAGTCCACTAATAGGTAGCAACCTACAGTTTGAAAACCATTGAGAATCAGTTCTGGCCTTGCGGGGTTCATGCTGGTCAGTGGAATCTGTGTTCTGCTGGTTTGACTCTTGTTAAGATGCTGCCTCAGGTACTTACACTTCTAATTTTGTTACTTTTCTAATTTTGTGAGACCTTGAGTAGTTTTCGCCAGTAGGCATTTGTGAATGATTGAGTTCTATGGGTGGATTAATACCTTTCTGAGGCTCAGAGAGTTTCTCCTTTGCCATTTTATCATGGTCCTTTAGGGGTCCTGTGGAGTTTAGATTATAGGGTTTTACTCAGAGTTTGATTTTCCAGAGGCTGCCTCCCTTTCTTTCTGTAGTGCTTCTATGCAGGCAAGTTCATTACGGCAACTGAAGGAAACTGAAGTAGAAAAATGTTCTCTCCCCAGTTATCTCTTCCGTTTTTGTCACGTGTGGGACACAGTATGCTGGATGTGTTTGAGAGAGAGTTGAGAAGATGCAGACTGTCTCTTGCCTTCATCATCTTGTACCCTTTGTCAGGCAGACCTACCTAAGTATTGCCCAGCAGGCTGGACGGAGGTTGTTGCGCCACTTGTCTATGTCCAGGACCAGCTGGTAGCATAGGACTGGGGCCGCCAAGCACCCTCTGGACGTGAGGTGTCCATACTCTCTCGTCCTGTCCCTCCTGTAGCCAGCAAATTGGAGTGCCTGCTCTGTGCTGGCAGGGAAGGCAGGCAATAAATATTGGCTTGGCCAAAAAGTTCATTAGGTTTTAAGTAAAAATAAGACATTTTTTCATTTTCATCAAGAACTTTTTTATTTAGCCAACCCAATAGTAAATAGATATATAACTATATGTTTATTTTCTAAATGTAGTTGGTGTCTGAGGAACAGTGATGCAGAGTAAGATGTTAGAGAGCTGTGGCTGCAGCATTTCTTCACTTATCTGGGCCCCACACCCAGGGTTATTAGTTTCCTCAGGACCTGCAGAGCCTCTGAAGAGATCCAGACAGTGTGAGCCAAGGCCGTCGTAGGATCTTCTATTGTGAGAGGCCTGTAACTCGAGAGGAGAATGTTGCGAGAAATAGGTCCAATGCGGTTCGTAGTGACATCGACGTTACTTTGACACTTGTTAAAAGTGCATCCTCTCTGGTCCAGCTTGGACTTGCTGAAGCAGAATCTGCGTTTGAACGAGGTCTCGGGGTGAATCCTTCTGCAAAGTAAACTGTGAGAAGTACTGCTAGATTAGTGGCTTTCGACTTGACTACCAGAGTTGGACAGGATAAGTCACTCCCAGTGAAGTGACATTTGGTCAAACCTTCAAGCATTTCCAGGGTGGAGATCGTCATATGACCCAGCTTTGCTCACTTCTACTTCCAGTCAGGCTGTACAAACAACCTGTCCTGCCCTTTTGATGCTTCTCTCCCCTACTCTCCCCTCCCCAGAATCGACCACCTGAGGTTAGTCCTCTCCCAGCATTAATCAGAAATCGTGCTGGCATGCTCCAGTCCTTGCATGTATATCCCCAGCACCAGGCCTCTTCTGTTTCCTTCCACCTGGACATGAGACCCCTTTAGACTGTGACCCCCGTGCCAGGGACTCCCCTTGTCATGCCTGTGCCTGGATGCGTAATAAACCTTTGGATTGCTTGTGATCACTAGCTCAGCTGTGCTGTGTTTTTACCTCCAGGAATTTTCGAGAGAGGGACCTGGAGACCCAGGTGTGGACCGAGTCAAACTAGAGCCCTATTAAAAAAAAAAACAAAACAGGGAGTCTCAATTTTCAGACATAACTCCAAACCAATGAAATCAGTATCTCTACCTAGCATTTTTTAGGCCACAGCATTTTTTAAAGCTCCCAGGTAATTCCAAAGGGCAGCCAATATTGACAGCCTCCACTCTAGGAAAAATATCCTTTATGTTGTTAGGGCCCTAGAATATTTTAGAAGCTACTTATGATAAATTCTGATGTTTTAAATGTCCATCACTGACATATACCCTTCTTGGGCAGATGTGTACGTGTGTAGCATGCTGATTACACCTTTAGAATTGCTTGGTCCCGTTCTTAATAAAACTATGGCAGAACTGACAGCAACAGAACAGAGTTACCAGCGTTGAATTTGAGTCACCACAATGAGATTGACATCATATCTTGTGGAAAATATGTTGCAACAAATGTCTCTCAGTTGGTAAATGAATAATAACATTTTTGCATTTGAAAAAGAACAATTCCTTTTAAAGTTTAGGACATTTTTGCCTGTCATTGTCATCTAACTCAGACCTGCTTAACATTTATGAAACTGATCAAGACCTAGGTGTACATCTGATTCTGAAAGTGACACCTATAGTCCCAAACTTCCACACTCTGGAAGATTTTTTGTGTCTACTTTGCTTTTGCCTATAGCTTTTCCAGATGACACAGAGCAGCAAGAATCAGCTGGGAGTCCTTCAAAGCCAGAAGAGTGAATGGAATTAGAGAGGGTATCCTGAGGCAGGAAACAATGATTAGAGGAAGGGACTCAAAGGGAAAGATCTTGAGGCCCTTAGATTTTACAAAGTTTGATATACCAGGGCCGTAAGCTATGGTTGGGAAGAGAAACCCAGGTGGAAAAATTGAAAGGAGGTCCCTAAAATTTTGTAGGATGGAAGAAAGAGAGATTTTAGCAGAAAAGGTTTGTGTGCTAATTCTGAGGCTGATGTGAAATATTGTCCTCCCAGCACTTTGATACGTGTCTATCAGTGGTCTGTCTTTGACGTTCAGACCCTGTATGAGCTGGCTTAACCTCCGAATCCTGACTAAAAGGGAACAGCTGGAGGTGGGAGGTTCAGTGGTCGTGTGTGACAGCGATTGGCTCCCAAGTTGCATGGGCCAATAAGCAGTTCCTTCCAGGGTAGAGACCAAGGGGAGCGCCTCGCTTGTGCTTCGTCTTAGTGTCTGCATGTCTTTGACAAGCGAACAATAAAATGTACCGTTTGATTCCAGACTATCTTGCTTCTTTGCTGTGTCCCTCCTGCAATCTTTCTTTTTCATGTCACATTACATGAGGTGCTTTTTACCTCTCTTTCCTGACCCTGGGTTCCATTGTTCATTGGTCCCTCTCACCCAGGATGTGCTCTAATTGGCAAAATGGTAACCTGGTAGCAGCAGCCTGCTCTTTCCGTTTCCTAATTGGTGTCAGGGGCAGCTGGTGGAGCCCAGCCATGCTGGATTGATTGATAGATTGGCCGCTGTGACTGTCAAGCTTCTGTCTGACCAACAGGTTTATTACTTTTGAAACTAAAAATTAAAATGTTAAATGTATCCTACAGTGTTCATAGTGGGTCTGAAATAAAATCAGCTCTTCATCATTAAGGAATACTTTCAGTGTTACCTGAAGGTAACATTGAACCTGAAGGTCCTTGGGTTTGCAACTCAAAATTTTGTTCTCTTTCTAACTCACAGCTGGCTGTTTTCTTGCTTTCATAATGTGGTGTAAAGCTGCATTATATTTCACACTGCCTGCTGCACAGTGGGTTTCTTCTTTTTAGAAGTAATGCAGACATGGTGTTAAATGTGTGTGTTTGGGGTGGGGATGGGGGTGGCATTGAAGACATTCTTCTTACAGAACTTGAAATTTACAAGCTCATTTTTTCAATTTTTATTTATTTATTTATTAACATCTTTATTGGAGTATAATTGCTTACAATGGTGTGTTAGTTTCTGCTTTATAACACAGTGAATCAGCTATACATATACATATATCCCCATATCTCCTCCCTCTTGCGTCTCCCTCCCACCCCTCTAGGTGGTCACAAAGCACCAAGCTGATCTCCCTGTGCTATGCAGCTGCTTTCCACTAGCTATCTATTTTACGTTTGGTAGTGTATATATGTCCATGCCACTCTCTCACTTTGTCCCAGCTTACCCTTCCCCCTCCCCCTCCCCACAACCTCCTTTATCTACATTGGTCAGTGAGAATATATTGTTATGTTGAAAGTGGATCCTAAGAACAAAGTGATACAAGTTCTTTTTCAAAAGCTATTTCATTGAATTGACATTTATGTTGAAGATATAACTGAGCATTTAGGCATTCGAGTGTAATATAATGACCATTTACCCAAATTAATGCTGAAGTTACAGAAGGCTACAAAATGCTCCATTTTAAAATCTAGTTTTAATACTTCGATTAGCATATTATATTCCAGTATAATAAAACAATGTAGTGATCTTAAAGAGATCAGATATTACCAGTGAGCAGAGTTCTGTGATGTTTTTGTCTCATCTAATTCCTGTAGCCAGTACGAAGTCCTAAAGCAACATTTCTTTTGTAGAAAGAGAAGTGTGAGTTGTTCATTACCAACACACATTGTGTAGGATGTTATAATAATTATACTGTCTTACATTTGTTTGCATTATACTGGTTTTCCAAAGAACTTTCATATGTATAATCTCACTTGGTCCTTTGACTATCCTGAAATTAAGAATTATTATTTTACATTTTATGGTTGAGGGTGCTGAGAGTCAACAAGTTAAGTAACTTGATGGAAATCACTGCTGCCACACATGTGACTGACTCATGACGTGCACCAGTCCTTGTGACTCCGGGTCTGTTGTTTTCCCAGAGTAACACACTGCCCTCTGTGTGCAGAATTTTAATGTTTTGGGGGTTACAAAGATGACTCTGGCTTTCTTGGTCTTAAATTCTAGTTTGGAAGATTGACACATGCACAGACAGAAACACAGAGTACTAAAGGGCTGAAGGAGTAATTCAGGCTCTGGAGATGGCGTTGGGCTGTAGGGGTGCCAAGGAGGGAAGCAGCCATGGTCTCTTAGAATAGTATCTGAGCTGCAGCTTTCACAAGGGAGGGGCATAGGGATTTGAAGGGTGTTTGGCATCCCAAGTAAGAGAGCAGCTGGAACAAAAAGGTACAGAGATGGGAGAAGAATGTAGGCTCTGTTTCAGGATGTTGAGTAAATGAATATGATGAAAACTTAGGGTGCTGGCTAAGAAAGTGCTAATAATGGTTGGCAGACATAGAAGGCAGAGAGCAGCCAAACTGCCACTCTTTGACCACGCTGAGGACAGATTAAAGAGTAGGAGAGAAAAAGGGTGACATCTGTTAGGAATGTGGTGCAGCCTTCCCAATGAGGGGAAGCAGTTTGAATTAGGGAATTGTTCATTGGCATTCAAAGGGAGAGATTATATTTGGTGGACATTCCTGAGGTTAGAGGAAGATTAGAAGTAGCAGGTGGGAAAGGAGAAATGAGCTAGGCCACACCATAAAGGTTCCTCCACCTTTGAGGACTGGTAAGAATCACATTTCAATTTAATAAACTTTGGTTTATTACTGAACCAGCAAACCAACAATTCGAAGAGTATACAATGAGTTAAGGGCCCAAGTAACTGGGTGAGGCTTCCTCTTGCCTTGTTAGTTCTTCACAGAGCAAACCCCAGGTTCTGTCATTATATCCGTCATGGGGGAAATATTCTGCCATGCTAGTGGCAGTCAGAACCAGAGCTTCTCTGACTTTCCTATAGGAAGCTGAGGAATGCGCCTGCTCAGCCCTCAGGCGTCCACATGATGGGACAAGAAGAAAGCCTTCCTGTGCCTGGTCTTGTACTCCATTTCTTACTGTCTCACTGGGCCCTGACCCGTGCCAGGGAGTAAAAGGTTACTGCCGTATGAAGATGAGTGGCAGCTTTAGATTGGGTTACTGACAAGTTGTGTTTCAGGTTGCTACATTTGAAGGACCTCCCAGGCATCCATGTGAATCTGTCCATTCAGTAAATTGGCAACATAGGTCTGGGACTAGGGAGGGTGAACAAGGGTGGAGAGAGTTCTGGGAATCCTTTTCCAAGAGACGAAGATCTGGGAAGGGGTGAGATGTCCAAGGAATAGAATGTGAAGGGAAGTGAAAAGAGGGCAGAGGCAGGATTTTGGCAAATCCCCACCTAAGAGGCGGCAGGTGGAGTTGTATAGGAGGCCCCACAGGAGTGGTCAGCAGGGAGAGGCGAGAATGAGCACCTGGCAGCCACCAGAAGAGAGTGTCAGGAAGCGAGGTGGTCAGTCAGAGGAAGCGTTTCCAGAGGGGGCCGGTGGAGGAGCAGGGATGGGAGGCCGTTGAATCGGTGATTATTGACCGGTAGCTGCCTTCCTTACATCATATGCATATAGTCAAAAAGTGCACTGGACTCAGAAGCCAGATTTCAGATGGTTAAAGAAGAGGGAAAAAAGGGAAAAGCTGAGGCAGTTATTATTCTTTCAAGATTTTAATCTTTGAGCTTCCCTGGTGGCGCAGTGGTTGAGAGTCCGCCTGCCGATGCAGGGGACATGGGTTCGTGCCCCGGTCCAGGAGGATCCCACATGCCGTGGAGCGGCTGGGCCCGTGAGCTATGGCCGCTGAGCCTGCGCGTCCGGAGCCTGTGCTCTGCCACGGGAGAGGCCACAACAGTGAGAGAGGCCCACGTACCGCAAAAAAAAAAAAAAAAAATTTTAATCTTTGAAAGAAAGGTGATAAAGAATATATATTGATACCTTGAAGAAGCAACAGTGTTGTAGGAGGTTTTCATTAGAGAGATTAACGTGTATGAGAGCTGAGGGCATGAATCCCATGGCAAGAGAAGGATTAAAATGCAAGAAAGAAGTGATAAGAATTTGGTAGAGCAAAACCTCAGAATTTTGGAAGGGGGTACTTTCAAGGGTAGAAATGAGGGTCTTTGGAAGCTGTGGGGGGAGCCCTTTCTCTTCAGAGTGAGAGAGGGAGAAAAGGAGGGATGATTGAGGAAATTTAAGTGGGAGGGCGGGAGGGAAGTTTCCTAATGGCCTCCGTTTTCTCAGCCATAGGATTTACTGAGACTCTACGTGCTTCTGTGTAAATGCTGAGTCAGTCTATTCTTTAGGGTAGGTGACTGGGGTACCCCAAGGTGAATAAGGTCAGATAACACAGATGCAGTGGAGTTCCCAGGCCAGTGTCCTGAGCAGGTGCAGCCTCCTGCTAATCAGAAGTTGACACCTCTTACCTGACCTGACTGCCCCCTTCCTCGCACGTCTGTCCCAACTTCAGCTTTCACACAACTCGGTGGGACTTCTTTCAGTTTTTCATGTTACAGGTCTTCCTTCTTGCCTGACTTGCCCTCCTTCCTTAGCAGGCCTCCAACTAAAGACCCCAGCCTAGTCTTCCGTTGGGACTTGTGAGGCCTCTTGTGGAACCTGACTGGGTTCTACACTGCTAAGAGCGAACGAGACTGAGGTTGCCTTTTGGGCTCCTCTTTCGACTGGATCAGTCAATGTTATTTGTTATATGAATACATGAATACGTTAGAGGATCCTTCAGGATGTGGGGATCCTTCAGGATCTGAGGTAGATTAAGATACTTCTTGGGAAAGATGGGACCTTTTAAAAAAAAGTAGAATGAAGTCTTAAAGACGTCTGGCAGATTTATTTTCCATCAGATTAGTTTTTCTCACTGAAGCATACTTTTGAGTCTCACTTAAGGTTGAGTTCTTCCAGTGCTTCTGAAATCTGTTCTGACTTTCTGATAGTAGAAATGGACATCCAGTTGCAAGAATAGCCTTAAATTAAAGATTGTCAGTTTTAAACAGTTTAATAGATATGTAATAGCTGTATTTTAACAGTGTCTTCCATTTTTTGAAAAATAACACTTGTTTTAGAAATTCAAGCTGTTTTAAACCAACTGCTTCCATGTAACTTGGCAACAACTCTTAGACTATTCTGAATGGCCTGGGCAAGGTTCAGTGTTGTAAACTTGGAGGGTGTAAAGTTTGTTATGAATTTTATCAAATCCCCAGTTTTTCCTGTGTTTTACAGACATGTATAGATTGTTTCATATCTACCTATCTGGATTAGGAGCACAGCTGGTAGATGGCTGGTGAGAAATTAGAAATGAATACAAAGGTTCCAGAAACTTGGTGTGTGTATTCAAAGCAAAGATCTCCCATTTCACTTCATTTTGCTTAATGAAGGCAGATGAGGAAGGGACCAGAAGCATCAGTAGTTTACAGAAAATTTATGGTTTTCCGTGAAACTGCTATTGATACGGCCTTTTAGGGAATGAACTAACATCTGTTTCATAGGCTTGGTTATAGTGTGCTCTTACATGGTTCTGATACAGGCGTTATGGGTTTATGTGTAATCTTGTGAAGACATGTTTCAGTAACCTGTATTCCCTAAAGTTCTGTCATGTTTTGGATTCTCATCATTGCACCCATATCCCATAATACATGGCGCTGCTCATATAGACAAATCAGTAGAGATTCTTGATAAAGCAGATTGGACACTGATGTCTTATTAAAACAAAAATACCTGTGTATCAGAGGTGCAGCTTACAGAATACATTCACATACATCTCATTTGCTTGTCACAGCGTCCTCTGAAATAGGCACACTTCCTTTTCAGCCTCTCTGCTGTCCACAGATGGTCTCGTCCATACCCATGACTCTAGGTATTAGCAGTAAACCAACAACTCTAGAATCTAGTCAAGGCTGTAGTTTTCAGCATGTAACATTTAACCAGTTCTTCTCTTACCACTTGCCAACTTCATGAGAACTTGGTGTTCTCTTTCTCAGTGGGCGAGACCACCATCCCCATCAGAAATCTGGCTGTACTCCTTGCCATCCCTCGCCCCTTTTCCAATCCCTGCTGATTTCAGTTCCTCATAGCATTCAAACCTGCTGCCACAGACCTTGTCCTAGCCTTTCTGACATTCAGCCTGTAATTCTTCAAGCATATCCCTGATTGCCTCTGTGTTCCACATTGCCTCTGGAGTGGTTTATCTCCAGGGAAACTCTGATGTGTCACTCCCATGCAGGAAGTCCTGCAGTGGCCTGCCACAATCTTCTGGTAAAGCGGGAGTTTCAGTACAGCACCAAAGTCCTGTCTTCATCCTCTGCCTGTGCTTGCTTCTGCTGCCTTATCTCTGACCATATTTCTAAGTGCATCTTAGGCTCTGCTGCCCTGAACCATTGGCAGGTTGCTCTTCCGTGCTGCCATCCCTCCGTGTTTTAATGCCTTACACCGTGAATATCCATCTACATCTTTTCCACCTCTTTCTTGAGGCCCATCTTTTGGAAACACTTGTTAACATTTTCCATCAACTGTGGAGCTTGTTATCCTTCCTCTCTGTTCCTGCTCCACTTCCCCAGTGGATGGAGAAGTCTTAGAAGACACGGGCAGCGTGGCCTTCATCTGTTTCTCCAGCCCCTTGTATCATATCTGGGACACACACCTTTGCAGAACATTTCACAGGTCTGAGTCTACTCACATTTTAAATAACTAAATGACTTGTTCAGGATTACAGGGCTAGAATCAACTAAAGTTAACCCCAGGTCCAAAGTTCTTCTCTTCTGCTTTTGTATATGCTGATTTTTAAAAAAGTAAGTCATGATAACTAACCAAACCTTTGGTCTTAGTTGAGATACCCTAAAAAAAAGGGGGGGTGGTACTGATGTTAAAATAGCTTATTAGTGTGGCTGGGTGCTGGTAGACTGTGCCATAGGTGAAAAATATCAGCCACAGATCTTATCAGAAATTTCTATAAATAACACAAACTCAATAAAAACTTCACATTACTGTCATGAGGGTGTAGCCAGGGGAACCGTGTGCTCTGTGAATAATGCTTAATTAAGTTCAAATTTAATGTTAAAAGGCAATAACTGGACAAATTAATTACTCCCAATATTTATATCTTATAAAGTACTAAATTGTAGCTGGAAAGTAGTAATGAAATTCAGTCATTTTGAAATGAAATCCAGAGTCACAGTAATGCAGGGTTAAATCACGAGGTGCCATGGTTTGTACTTGCCACTTTGCAGTCTAATCAGGTTCTTTTAAAATTAGTCTCACTTAAATGAGAAATTGTCTCTTACCCATTTTTGAGAAGATTAGAATCTCTTCATTTTCTGATGGAGACTGAAATAATTTTTCCCACATCCATTTTTTTCTACTCTGCTCCCTCCTGCCACACTCCATTATTGATGTTATTATCTCACAAGGTTGTTTTTTGTTTTGAGAATTTTTCTCCCTGAAACTTCCCCATTCTTTTCCCTTTCGAACAGATAAATTCAAAGAAAGAAGAGCCCTTCTTTCATTCATTATAAATGATTTTTCATTTGAGCATGTCGTCTTGCTTTTCGTTACAATGGAGATCAAAGGAATATAGGCTCACCACTAGTGTCCAGCAGTTCTTTTCAGTTCTGGACCTTAAAGAAATAGGATCTAGTTTAATTTGTAGCAGCTTTAGATCTCTCTCAGGCATGTGGCTGGCACTCAGACGGCTGGCTGTTACTGCGTGCTCTGTGTGTGTGTGTGTGTGTGTGTGTGTGTGTGTGTGTGTATTTTAAGAAAATGAGAAAGCTGGAACTTTGTTATCTCATATGCTTTGCAATGCATATCCCAAAGATACAAATCTCAAAGGAATGTATTTGTGTTGAAAGAGTACTTGTTTCTACTTAAACCAAGTTGGGAGTCCTTTAAAGATCCCTATTTAAAAATATTCATCCCACAGTTTGAACTCTGGTGTCATACGAATTTTCAGTGTTCCGTATTTGCTTGGCTTTTTTTTTTAAAGGTTTTAAAAAAAATTTTATTCCTTAGTATGACCAGAAGCAGAAGCAGTATGATGCTTTTAAATGATGAATCAGTTTGTCATCTCAATTTGGAGTATAGGTGGGGTGAGAGGAGGAGAGATCAGTCCTTACTTATGTTTAAAACCAGGACAGTGAATCGCACTCAGATAACTGAAATGTTGACAGATTTATATAAAAGCAATTGAGCTATTTTTGAACACCGTGCTTTGCACCTCATTCTGTGATTCATGTATTTATGTTTGGATGTTACCGTAAGATCATTATTGGGTAATGTTAAACCAAAACCTTATCACTCAGTAGGCTTACCGTCTGATCATTCTCAGTCTTCAAAATTTCCATATGATGTATTCCATTCTTCACTGAAACCAGGCCTCTTTCTCCCAGTCTCATCATTGTCACTTGATCTTATCCTCTGTGGTCAAAGTCCCATTCTCCTTGCAGTTTCATTGAATATTTACTCTAAGATTTATAAGCTAAATGTAATTTTATGGTTCTGATTAATTGCATAGTTTATCAGTGTTGTCTGCTAAGGATTGCAGTATTCATTCTTCAGAAGTCTAATACCCATTCAGTTATTGCATAGAACTAATAAATACTTAAACAGTGCATCTGTGTACTTTGTGCTTAATTACTCCTGTCCTTCCCTAAATCAAGTTGAACTTCCCATATATCTACTACTTTTTTATCTTTGGGTGGCAAAAGCATGTAAATAAAATTTCAGGGACTAAAGGTCAAAAACGTTTCTGGTTGCTGAGTGGGCTCTATCTTCTAGTCTGTTTCCCGTTGACAAGGCCTATTTGAAAAAGAATGTTGATTGGGATGTAGAACATGGGCTGTGATTTTTATCTTATTTTACATGCAGTT
Organism: Phocoena phocoena; assembly: GCF_963924675.1. NCBI lineage: Eukaryota > Metazoa > Chordata > Mammalia > Artiodactyla > Phocoenidae > Phocoena > Phocoena phocoena. Next base: position 86,213,191 of record NC_089227.1, on the reverse strand, counting down.
TTATGGATGAGGATCTGAAGGTACATAAAACCCTTATGTAGAGTCAGGTTTACAGACCCTGAGATCCCTGTTGCTAAGAATTAAAAAAAAAAAAAAATCTTATTCAAAGTCAATACTATATTCTAGCTGGTTGCACTTAACAGAAATCTGGCCATTGTATAAATGGAATAATGAAAAAAATGTTTTTCTTTCTGTGAATATATTACATTTATTTCTGTTTATGTCTTCTAATCTTATCTGTTCTGTCCATATGGAAAAAGTGGGTTTAGAGTGTCCAGTCACACAAAAATCTGTCTATAAATGGATAGCCACACTCTGTCCAACTGTGTTGAAACACACAGACATTTAAAACCAACTAAAGTATCAACTGAACTTTTTTTTTTTTTTTTTTTTTTTTTTTTTTTGCGGTACGCGGGCCTCTCACTGCTGTGGCCTCTCCCATTGCGGAGCACAGGCTCCGAACGCGCAGGCTCAGGGGCCATGGCTCACGGGCCCAGCTGCTCCGCGGCATGTGGGATCTTCCCGGACTGGGGCACGAACCCGCGTACCCTGCATCGGCAGGTGGACTCTCAACCACTGCGCCACCAGGGAAGCCCTCAAATGAACTTTTGAAAAAGGGTTATTAATGTAATTTTTTGGTAACTAATCAAAACAACAAACGTATTAGAAGATTCTGTTGATGTATTTGATCTTTAAATGTTTGTTATGATGTTGTGACAATGTCTGTTATGACATGTTTGAAAGGTATATGCTTTGTTCTCATTTGAGCAAGACATTCTGATTATCTTGAATTCATATTCTAAATGGCTCTTTATTTTGGTTTTCCTTCTTGACCATTTTGAGATTCTGCCTTGTGTGGAAATGAATCCGTTTTCACATGGAGGTTTATATGTAAATTCTGTTTAAGATATACCTTAGTATGTTTATTCACGAACACTCAGGACAACCATGGATGGTGTAGGTTTGATGAAGCAAGACCATTTGGAATGATATTTCCTCATTGGCCAACAGATATGATATAGAAAACTAAGAAGTAGTTGCTTTGTGGATAGATCACCCCATACGTAAAATACAGAGGAGCTATTTATAAGTAGGCGGAAGTTAAATGTTGGGAGTCTCAATCGTGGCTAAAACCCCCAAAGTGAATACAACTCTGTAAAAATTGGTCAGGCCACTTGGACTCAAATAATGAGAACCAGATCTCAATCAGAATAATTTCATGCTTAAGGGAAAAATACAACTTACACATTTCAAAGACCTAACAGACATTTGAACAAAGTTCAAATTATCAGTAGTACCCACTGTTTTTTTTTTTTTTTGTCTGTTTGTTTGTTTTTGTTTTATTTTGTATTGAGAGGGAGAGAAGCAGGGCTGCAGTGTCAAGACCTTTTTTAGGGAGTGAGCAGAATGTGGGTTATGTGAGACCTGGCAAGGACTCAAGTGTGTGAGTGGGATATGGGCAGTTTTCTAAAACTCTGTGGCCTTCTCCTTGGTATTTGGGCTCTGGAGGAGGTGAACCGAATACTGATGATTAGTGAACAGAGGTGCTTACGGTAATATTAATAGTTTTGCTTGGGAGAGGTCACGTGTAATGCCTGTGAACAGATTTTTGAGTCAGGAGAGTTTTGCCAACCGCTCCTGCCTTCTGAAGGGTACAGCACTTGTACTGTCTCAGGCAGCTTCACGTGCCCACCCGCCCTCACCTTAAGCAGTTTCCTCCTTTTCTGCTGTCCCAACCCTTGTCTACCAAGTTGAGATCAGGCTTTCCCCTTTACTTTGTATATTCTCTTTGTCAGCTTACGGTAGTCGATCCAGTCCCTCTCAGTCATTACACATCAAGGAGGAGATGCAGGAGAGAAGCAGCATTTCTTAGCCCTTTCCGTGTAAGTGCCCTTCCCGGCTGGGCGTCCTCGGGCAGTCATTTACTCCTGCTGGACCTTTATTTCCTCCTCTGAACAGAGATGTGGCTTAAAAGGAGGAGTTTCTCAAGCCCTTGGAAACTGTAAAATTCTGTGCCTGAAAGTTGTATGGTCTGTGGGGAAATTAGACCTCTCACTAACCCAGTGTCATCAGCCTCTGAGACTTGGTGCTAAGTCCCGTTTAGGTTTTGCCACTGCCTTAAGACCATTTTCGGAAGGAAGAATACATTCAGAATTCCAAACAACTGCCTTAGAAGGTAGTCTTTGGAAGATAACTTAGATAAACCTTTTTTGTGCTTTTTGTTTGTGTGTGTGTCTTATTTAACTTTTTTTTTGGTAGAACTCTCCAGCTTTTCTTAATTTCAGTTTATTTATCTATAAATTGAGATTCTTGACACCTCCTTCAAGCAACTATTGAGTTTCTTTACTGTTTACTTTCAGGATGAGTCTAATATGCAGAGATATGTTAGATTATTAATCTTATTACTTTGGCAAAGAACTGTTTCAAAGGGTGAGTACTGAAGCTTGCCCTAGTACTTGGAATTTATTTGTTTTTATTACATTTCATAAATGAAATTTCAGAGCCGGGAGGAAAGTAGTGTTGTTAGTATATTTCAGGAATATATAATTGGCTTGAATTCTTTGGTAGAAAAGAATTTTTTAAAATCAGAGTATCGTTATGAGCAGAGTCTAGCTTTTTGCTTGTGTATATATGGACCCTCAAATCTTTTAAAAATTGGAGTCATAATTTACTCAAATATAATAGCATTAAAGCTAAAATATTGTTCAGTTTATATATATGACTATTTCCCTCCCCTTGTTCTACATTTAATGATGTTCCATGGCTTTTGCTTCTCCGTGGTGGTGATTTGTCATGAGAAACTGGAAGTAATAGCTGGGAAGCAGCCTGTTTCTAGGGGAGCCCAGAGGAGGATGTTTTTGCAGTTTCAGCCCAAGCAGTGCCTGTTACTGTGTTTCTTCCCCAGCCAGTAAATGTGGGTAAGAAAGCATAAAAGAAATGATGTTTAGAATTATCTTTACTGTAAGCATTCAAAAGAGAAGCTGAGCTGTAATGGGAAGTATGGTTTGAAAAGCTGTTTTCATTCTAAATTACTGGGCCAGATTTTTAAAAAGGTAATCTATGAATGACTTTCTAAAACCAAGAATATTTTAAAAATACTGATATGTAAAACGGTGAAACAGTTACATGAACAATGATTGCATCTCATTTGGGGACGTAGCAAGCCTACTGTTCTGATTAAAGTGCCAACCACTTGATCTTGGAGTGGCTGGGCCATTTGTTGGGCAGCCATATTGGGCACAAAAGCAGCTTGCCTCTGAAACATGCAAGAGCATTCTGGAACTCCATCACTATATTTGCTTCTCTTTTTTTCATGACAACAAACAAGTAAACACAAATAAATAAAGCACAAGTTAGGAAACAACATCCTCTCTATTTCTGACTCTATTTCTTGTATTTAACAGGAACAATAAGTTGAGAGAACGTGTTGCTCTTCCTTGTGTGTTCAGTCATTCAGAACACTAGTACTCCTGCATTTAAATCATCTGTTCCTCTGCTTTTTCAGAGGACTTGCATGTCAAATAAGCAGTTTCTTTGTATAGCTCTTCATTTTCTTTCCCAGAGCATTGGGAGGATTAGCTTTTCTCCGTCTTTTGGTGAAGTCACCACATTTTCGGTTAGAATAGGGGTCAGCAGACTTTTTCTGTAAAGGGCCAGATGTAAATATTTTAGGCTTTACAGGCCATACGATTCCTCTTGCAACTACTTAACTCTGCCCTTGTTCCATGAAAGCAGCTTTGGACTATAACGTAGAGGAATGGATGGGGTTGTGTTCCAGTAAAACTTTATTTACAAAACAGGTGGTGGGCAAGATTGGTGCTTGGGCCATAGTTTACTGCCCCCCAGTGATAGAGTGACATTTCCTGCTCTCCATGTATTCATATACACAACACTGTTCCATGCATTACCCATAGTATAAATAAAGGGATAAAGGGGTGATGATTATGGGCATTTCCAGCGTGCTCACTGTAGCTCTACCCCTTTCTCACTTAAGGAAACATCCCAGAAATCTGAGGAATGAGTGCAGCTTATCACAGGGATAACCTTAAATCTTCTCTGATTAGTGTAATGAGTAAATGAGTCAAAATCTTCAGTACTTTGTTTAGCAGTAGTATCAGATTACTTGTCATACATACTCCTCAGAGCTATGTGACACACCAGGCTATAGCCATTCATCGTTGAGAAGGCCAGTTCGAGAAGGCCAGTTCTTTGGAGTTAACAGTTGGAGTCTCATAGAACACATTTTTGCAGAGCTGAAGCAAGACATCTCTGCTCATCATTGGTGTCCACATGGACCCTGCAGGGCTAAGTGTGTACAAAATGCTCTCCTTTGTTGTTCATAGAGGTATGTGGGAAAGGTGAGCCAAACAGTCATATGCCTTCTGTTTAATTTTCCTAGCCCTTGCCCTGTCTCTGCCTCCTGTAAGCTAGAATTGCTGCAGACTAATTCTGAATACACGGGACTGGATTTGGCCAACTTCAAAGTTTCTTTTACAACTTTCTGGGAGGTGGTTAGAGATCAACTTGTCTTGGGGTATTATTTGGTCAAGGAAGGGTAAACAATTTATGTGAGCTCTTGCAGGAACAAACCCAAATAGATGATTAGAGTGAAACTAAAGGTGGTGTTGATGATGATACAGTGTAACTCTTATCTGGCTTGCACAGAATCCATTTGGTAGATGAAACAGCCTCCATTCCCTCACGAAACTTGATCTGCGATGTCCATGCCTTATTGGTGCTCATTGCTACTAGACTTCCGGCATTTCTTACCCGATCAACTAAGTCAAATGTTTCCCAGGAGTCAGTTGTATTTGCTTGTAAACCTATTTAGGTCAGTTGTTATTGTTATTACATAATTTAATTAAATGTCATTTGTTCCTCTTTGTATGAAAAATAAGGTGAATGCTTTAGAACGACTCACAAGTTACTAAAAACTTGTTTTTTGATTTAGGTGTGGATATGGGTGGGAGAACTGTGGGAGAGATGGGGGAGAAATTGAGGATCCCACTCACTGATTGCTCTATAAGGATCTTTAAAGTTCTCACTCACCTTTAAAGAAACCAGTTGAAATTATAGATAATCTAGTATGAAGGTTACAGGAACTCAACAGAGCCAGCTCATTCTTGTATCAGACAATTGGCAAGTAATTTGTATTTAATATTTTGTTACACCTTAATGTATAATGTACATATGTATCTTTTATTTTTCACGTTGTGTTTAAATGCATCTTTTACTGGTCCTGATTGTGTCTGAGTGCTTCCCAAATGTGCCAGAGCTTTGCATAAAGTCTCTTATTTATCCTCACCACAGACCGTTTGAGGAGGGCCCAATTATTATCTTCATTTTCTGATGGGGAATCTACAGCTTAGATAGCTGATGTAACTTTCCCAAGGTTCCTGAGCTAGTCCTTGTCTCCCTCATTATACCATCTCCCTGTCTGCAGCCAACTCAAGATTTTTTTAATGCAATGGGATTTTTTTTTTTTTTTTTTTTTTTTTTGTGAATAGGGTAGTTGGTAAGATCTTAACTTGCTATGAATTGCTAAGCCGGTCTTTATGAGAATCAAGTTTGGAGGCTGTCACAGGGTGAATTAGCTTTAGTTACTGCTGGAAATTTAGGCAAAACTTAGCTATATTGTCCTTACGTCTTCCGCGTTCCGGTCCTCTTGTCTGTTTGCTCACTATATTGTTTTTGCCTCTTAAAGTGCTGTTAGGTATATGATTTAATTTGATTCTTAAAAAGAGATGTAATAGGGCAGGTATTACTAGCTGCATTTTTTTAGATGATGACACTGAGGTTCATAGAATATAAGTGAAGCAAGAGGGATATAGAGTTTGAATAACTTAAAGAAAAGATCCACATTGCAGTTGAAAAGTTGGATAAAGAGATATTTTCCTATGTAATACAGATATTTAGTTAAAAGAGGAGAAGGTTGAGGGGATTACCTTCTCCTAGTATGTGTAGAAGTATGATATGGAGGATTATTATTTTTTTTTAAAGGATTCAATTTCAGCAGGAGGGATTTAGTTGAAAGACAGGAACTAGTTCTGGTAGAAGGAAAGTCTGTTGGTTAATCTTCTCTGTGGGATTATATAAAACAGTTTTAGATTCTGTCCAGATTTAGAATAATAAACTAGCCAACCAAGTGCAAAGTTCTACAGTTATGTATATTGATTTTATGCTTTTTTTTTTAACAACAGTGGAATCATAAACTTGGATGCAGCCTGTAGCAGTGGAATGCACTCAAAATAAATTATATACTTAGACTTTATTGTAAATAATTTCCTACCATGTTCTTTTCATTCTATAGGGAAAATAAAGAATGGTGGTAGGAAACAATATTTAGGCAGACAGAGGCTTTTCAACAGAGTTTCACTTCTATCAGTTTATATCCTTTCCCACTGAGTGATTTAGTTATTATTCCTAATTCTCCAAAAGGACACTTTAATGGTAGACCCCAGACAGCAGAAAACTCATTAGGATGAAGAGTGGAAGAGGAAGGAGACAACAGGTTTAAAGGTTAGAATGATGTGAAATTCAGGGATAAGAAGTAAGGTTTCACTAGATCATTGGGAAATAATTAGAAAAATAGATAATCAGACAAGAGACTTAGAAATCTCCTTTCAGGGGGAGGCTCAGGAATTCACCGGACTGTTACCCATATGTGTCAGTTCTGCAGTGTGAGATTCCAGAATGGCAATGCTAATTTTGGCTTACCAGAGAACATTTTACTTTCTGGGAAAAATTAGTTTTTTAAATCTCACCACAAAGCATCACAATTTTATGTGTGTCAACTATACTGTGTCCTTAGTACTTTTTGTTCTCCATCTTCACAAAATCAAAAATTAGAGAATTAATTTAAAAAATTGGTGAGGCAGCAATGTGAGCAACTATTAAAAGAACTAAGAGTGCATTTGTTAAACCAGCAATAAGGAATTTTTTCTCTAAAGTGCTACTAATTATCTGGAGGGAACAAAAAGGAATCGAACCACCAGTAAGGTGGTAGGGATGAGACTTAATGCTTAGGGATTTTTAGAGTCAGAAATATGAAATACAACTTGACCTCTTTTGAATTTCAAAACAAAACAAAACGCCCCTCTAATGCATCACATAAATTTTTAGCTAAGGACAAGAATAAAAAGTGAGGAAGTAAAAATGAAGAAGAGGATATGAACAAAGAGGACAAGAGAGACAGAAGAAATTCCTGATAAGTGGAAAGATAAGAGAGGGAAAGAGTATGGCAAAAACTCCAAAAGAAAAACACGAGAGGAGAAAGAATGAAGGAGCCATAGAAGTTGTCCGCATCTGCCCTCAACATGCCAGTTCTGTAGGCTTCCTGGCCGTGCTTCTGCCCTGTGACGTGGCTCCCCCTGCTTGAAAGTTTGTCAGAATTGTCTTTTTCCAACCCTGTGTTTCCCAGCACCTTGATCACCCACCTCTGTCTTACCTGAAGTCCCCTTGTCCTCACCTTAGCTGTGGTTCCTGTTGCTCTCTCCAAATGGATGCCCCCAAAAGCCTGTGAGATACCTACTACAGGACTTTACATCATCTCTTGTGGAACTTTCTTTCTCTTCTCAATTTTAGCTATGTCAGTGAAGCTTTCCTCCCCATTGTTTCTAAACTGATGTATTTAAATAATCTGATTATGTTCATTCCCCCGACCCCAGCACACACTCATACGTCTCTGTCAAGTAGGGTGTAGTGGAGTTGACATAGCTATACCCCTTTCTCTTACTTTGAGGCTTAGTGGTTGAAGGCTGTTGTCTAGAAAAGGAAGGTGTTTTTATATTTCATTGAAATTTAGGACATGTCTATCACAACACATAAACCATATTTTCGGATTGGTACTCCTGTGTGTTGCCAGCCCTTCCTTGACTGCTCCCTGCTCTCCCGCCTTTAGGGCTTCGTATTCTCTCCTGGAGCCTGGGGTGCGCTTGCTCTTGTCCAATGGATGGATAGCTACTCGCCGTCTAGGACCCCTTGCAAAGTTGACCTCCCCTGGGAAAGCTTTTTCTGACTCCATAAGCATCATTTCCCCCTTTTCTGAAGGTCCATGCCACCTTTTTCATTGTAGTGTGATTTTTAAAATTACCTGTTTGTTCCTCGTTAGATTTCTAGATCCTTGAAGCAGGGTTTTGTCGTCACTGACATACTGAGTATAGTTATCAAAGGTTGTGGAACTTGGGGAGTGGCCAAATCTCTGACAGAGTCAAAGCAGAGGAATTGCAGGGTGCATTCCCTCCTTCCTTTTGGTTGGAAGCTCAACATTTTCATTCATTGCTCTCCTTTGTCATGTGTCCATGACGTGGTCTTGATTTATCAGCGTTCTGGAATTTTCATCACAGTGGACAGTGTCATTTGTTGTGATATCGAGTTGCTACTGTCTTATGCTCTTCAGGACCTAGTGTTGTCATTGTGGTTGTTACATTCTTTATTTAAAAAAATATGTATATGTATAAAGACTTACGTGTTCTGCAACTATTAACCCATGTAATCTCATAACACGGGAGGTACTGTTAATACTCCCATTTTATGGATGAGGAAATGAATGCACAGAGAGGTTGAAGTAGCTTGCCCAGTATTACAGAGATAGTTGGTAGAGGAGCTAAAGTGCCAAGCTGAGAGTTCCAGCTATGGGTGACATGTAATGAACCCCTGCACTTTACTGCCAACATCGTTGGGGATGTTTTTTAGTCTTTAACCACCAGCATTGTTAATCTACATTTTTAAAAAAATAACTTTACTTATTTTATTATTTATTTATTTTGGCTGTGTTGGGTCTTTTGTTGCTACGCACGGGCTTTCTCTAGTTGTGGTGAGTGGGGACTACTCCTTTTTTTTAATTTTGTTTTTTAACATCTTTTTTGGAGTATAATTGCTTTACAATGTTGTGTTAGTTTCTTCTGTGTAACAAAGTGAATCAGCTATACATATACCTATATCCCCATATCTCCTCCTTCTTGCGTCTCCCTCCCACCCTCCCTATCCCACCCCTCTAGGTGGACACAAGTCACCGAGCTGATCTCCCTGTATTATGTGGCTGCTTCCCACTAGCTATCTTACATTTGGTAGTATATATAAGTCCATGCCACTCTCTCACTTCGTCCCAGCTTACCCTTCCTCCTTCCTGTGTCCTCAACGCCATTCTCTATGTCTGCATCTTTATTCCTGTCCTGCCCCTAGGTTCTTCAGAACCTTTTTTCTTTTTTTAGACTCTATATATATGTGTTAGCATACGGTATTTGTTTTTCTCTTTCTGACTTACTTCACTCTGTATGACAGACTCTAGGTCCATCCACCTCACTATAAATAACTCAATTTCGGGTTTTTTTTATGGCTAAGTAATATTCTATTGTGTATATGTGCCACGTCTTTATCCATTCAGCTGTCGAAGGACTCTTAGGTTGCTTCCATGTCCTGGCTATTGTAAATAGAGCTGCAGTGAACATTGTGGTACATGACTCTTTTTGAATTACGGTTTTCTCAGGGTGTATGCCTAGTAGTAGGATTGCTGGGTCATATGGTAGTTCTGTTTTTAGTGGGGCTACTCTTTGTTGAAGTGCGTGGGCTTCTCATTGCAATGGCTTCTCTTGTTGCGGAGCATGGGCTGTAGGCATGTGTGCTTCAGTAGTTGTGGCACGTGGGCTCAGTAGTTGTGGCTCATGGGCTCTAGAGCACAGGCCCGATAGTTGTGGCGCACAGGCTTAGTTGCTCCATGGCATGTGGGATCTTCCTGGACCAGGGCTCGAACCCTTGTCCCCTGCATTGGCAGGCGGATTCTTAACCACTGCGCCACCAGGGAAGCCCCTCATCTACCTTTTTTTTTTTGCGGTATGTGGGCCTCTCACTGTTGTGGCCTCTCCCGTTGCGGAGCACAGGCTCTGGACGCGCAGGACCAGCGGCCATGGCTCACGGGCCTAACCGCTCCACGGCATGTGGGATCTTCCCAGACCGGGGCACAAACCCGTGTCCCCTGCATCGGCAGGCGGACTCTCAACCACTGCGCCACCAGGGAAGCCCCATCTACCTTTTTATCAAAGAGAAGTGGGGCATTTTTCAGCTCAGAGCCTTGGGTCAGGCAACAGTTTCCAACCAGAAATAGTTTTCCTTGTATTTTACCCATTATCTTCTATTTATGAGAGTTGAATCTGGTTTTCCAATTATGGTAGTTATATAATGTTTTGTCTTTTAATTATTCAACTTTTAAAAGGGAGCTGATTTAAGGAAAAATATCAGGTAAATTGCAGGAGTTCTTCAATGCTGGGAAACTAACATAACAAAAATCCTGAAGGTGAAGCATGAAGTTCAAATTGATAGGGGGTGGTGATGAGTTGCATATAGAGAGAGGATGCGGAAGAGTTACGGATAGGCCAGGTTTCTAGTTTGGCTGATGTAATTGACATTTATTCCATTATCTAAGATAGAGGAGCTGAAGATGATAAAGTCAGGAGCAACTGAGGGGAGGGGAGGGAATTAAAAGAGGGAATTAAATTAATGTTTCATTATTAATTTACTCACATTTGCGTGTATGTTCAATTACTTTGGTCAGATTGGGTTTATGAGTAAACTCACTCATTCCAAAAGTGTTCTGCTGGGCAGTTTAAAGTTTTAAACTCTTAACCTGCTTGGGCCAGTGGGTATAGGGGCAGTTTAGAAAAGAAGGGTTATGCAGAGCCAAAAAACAGCCCCATGAAGTTGGTCCCAAGGCACTGAATCAGAGGGGAGGAGGGCAATGAAAATAATGAAACAATTTGGGCTGCTCCACCCTTGGATACCATGGCCTTCTTATCGGTCCCTTGATCCATCTGCATTCTGATGATTGCTGGGCACAATAGGACACCATGTAGATAGCCTTGTCCTTTCTACCCATGTGATTTCTGAGACTAGTCTTTGCTGAGCTGTGCCTGAGGGTGAACTTGACCAGCGCTCCAGTGATGCTCTGGGGTAGCCCCTGGTTCTGTTTGGATCAGGTGGCAAGTTGCTACTGGCCACTTCCTGGGCCGATAGCCCTTCCCTGATATTCTCCCTGTCAGTACCTGATTCCCAGAGTGTGGCCTGCTTTCTTTCTACCGGCTTCAACTTTGATGTGTTTGTGTAGACACTGGGCATGCCTCTTGGGACCGCTGAGGCACTGCTCTGTCTTTGTGGAGCTCCCATATCCTCCAACTTTCCTGTCCATTTTCTCCATGCCCTTTTAACTCTTGTTTCTTCATGGCTCAGAATATCTATGCTGTTTTTGGGGCCTAATCTGTGATCACATCGCAGCCCCTTAGTTATTTTCCTTTACTTCTCTTAGTTTTCTGTTAATTTTTTCTTCTGTTTGAATCACTCTTCTTCCACCCATAGCACGTTTTGACAGCCAGGATAGTCTAGAAAACTGTCAGCCAACTCCAATTGATTGGCAGTGCCTGCCTCTAGAACACTGTGTTGGGGAGGACTGTGTAGCCCCATTCAGACTCCGTGAGTCAAGGCATTGATGGCTGAGTGACCTCTGCCATGGGCATGGGAGTCAGGGAATGGTGACACACTTGCATCTGTCTGCCATCCTATAGAAGTGTCCTGGACACACGTAATTGCTAGCCTTCGCTGATCTAGAATACACTGTTAACGTTCAGTGTGCTAAAGTAGAGGGGGTTGGATCAAGAGAAATGGAAATAGTAAGCTACCTGTTTCGATGCGTTTCTTGGAACAAGAGAGATGGAGAAAATGACACAGACATGTGTAATATTAAATGAGGAGACAGAACTACAAAGGGGGATTTCAGAAATACGCTTTTCTTACCTTTCTCTGTCAAAAATCTAGTCCTTGAAATACCAATAATTCATAAGAATAGAAGGTCGAGGAATAAAGAGCATGCCTTAGTCAAACCTCCCTGTGTCTGTCAGGAACCTGAACCATATAGACAGTGTAGGAGGCAGAGGAAATCTTAGCACTCATCCATCCATCCATCCATCCGCCAAACCTATATGGAATGTCTGTTACATACTTGCCAGGCTCTGGCCATACGACGATCAGAAGATATATGCCCCACCCCCAAGGAGTTCAGTCTACACATTTTACTTTTATTTTTATAGTTATTTATATGCTTGTGTTATTTCTTGCTTTTTTTTAATTTTAGAATTTTATTTTTTTATACAGCAGGTTCTTATTAGTTATCCATTTTATACATATTAGTGTATATATGTCAATCCCAATCTCCCAATTCATCCCACCAACCGCCCTGCCCCCCCAACTCCGGCTTGTGTTATTTCTTGATACAAGTTTTTTTTTTACAGGTTAACCTGTATCTGATCATCTTCTCATTCTTGCTCCTGCCCTGTGATGGTTAATTTTATGTGTCAGCTTGACTGGGCTAAAGGATACCCAGGTAGCTAGTAAAAGGTTACTTCTGCATGTGTCTGTGAGGGGAAGGGATGAGCATCCCGGAACGGGTCAGCACGTTTGTTCAGTACACTGAGGAAAGAGGTCTGCCCCCACCTATGTGGGCGGGCGTTGTCCAATCAGTTGGGGTCATGAATGGAACAAAAAGGCGAAGGAAGGGCGAATTGTCTTTCCTCTTGAACTGGAATGTCCATTTCTCTTGCGCTTGAACATTGAAGCTCCTGGTTCTTGGGCCTTCAGCCTCCAGGACCTACACCAGTGCCCCTCCTTGTGTTCTTATACAGTTAGCCTCAGACTGAGAGTTACACTGTCAGCTTCACTGCTTCTCAGGCCTACCCCACTGACTTTCCCAGTCCTCCAGTTTGCAGACGGCAGATTGTAGGGCTTCTCAGCTTTCGTAACTGTGTGAGCCAATTCCAGTAATAAATCTCCTCTTTGATATCTATATATCCTATTGGTTCTGTTTGTCTGGAGAAACCTAACACACCCTTAACCAACAGCATTCTATACAATGCCTCATACGTAGGAGTTTCTCCATAGCCATTGCTGAATGAATTGTGTGCTATAGGCTGCTGGAGCCATGAGAGTTTATAAAAGGGAATGGTCAGTAGAGCCTGTCATGGGTGTGTAGAGAAGGTGATAAAGGTAGTTGTGTAATAATGAGGGAGTGGTTGATAAAAGACCATCTTGCCCATTTATTGGCCATGTGATTAGGCCAATTCATTTCACCTCTATGACCCTTTGTGTGTTCTACTGTAAAATGGGGGTGATAATTTTGACAGGGTTTGCCTATTTTACTGTTTCTGTCTGTGCTATGCAGTATTCTAGGCATAGCTTTGAGAATTTAATTTAGTCCTGGTGTTGTTTTGGCAATTAAGTGATATTAATGTGAAAAATTTATAAACTTTTTAAGTGCTATACAATTATTAGTTTTTATTCATCTTTGTTATTTGAAGCAGCTTTCCCCAAACTCCTGAGTTCAGAGATCTATCCCTTTGATCTGTCTTCCATTTTGTTGAATTGTCTACAGGACCTAAAGGAGCCAACCTGGCCTGGACCCAGCACCCAGGACAAGGGCTTAAGCTTCTGACCCATTTCTTGGGGCATCTAAGCCATCTGTTGAAAAGATTGATCTCTTCATTTTAGGAGAGTCTAGAATTTTAACTTTTCAGCCATGCCTTAGAAACCAAAGTCCTTACATGTTAAAGGATTCTTTTAAGATCAGAAGGCTAGTTAAATCGTAAGTTAAAAATGGAATACAGGTTACCTTGATTCACATTTTAAAGGTGGCATACTAAACAACATCTCACTGAAATATCTGAACAAATATTAAAATTAACATATATATATAAGATTTATATTTTTTCCCTAAGGTTGGGGATTTTATGTAGTAGTCTTGTTTAGGGTAAAGGACTTAAACTTAGTGTCAGACTGTAGCAAAGTTGAACTTTTTGATGGAAAGACATTGGTACTGGCCATAAGGAAAACTCTCCGTTATATTTTCCCATGTGATGGCAGCATAATTCTCTCAAATACCAGATTTTCAACCATAGACTGCCACTGGTGGCTAAAGAAAATACTTCCTGTGGTGACTGTAGTTAATAATATCGTATTGTATATTTGAAAGTTGCTAAGAGAGTAGATCTTAAAAGTTCTTATCACAAGGAAAAATACTTTTGTGTAGCGAAGTATTTTAACTAGACTTATTGTGATCATTGCAGTCATTATGTTTTGTACCTGAAACATTATATGTCAGTTGTACCTCAATAAAAAAAGAAAATAATTCCTAATACCTCATTATGTACCCAGTTGTCCTCCTCTTTCATTAATTATATTTTCCTCTTTATTTTAGAGTGTTTGGCATCTTAAATGTATTTCCACATTACATGGTTTCAGTGGTTATTTCTTCTCAGAGATTTTCCTTGCATGGCTAACAGTATGCATTGTGTTAATTCTTGCACGTTCCCCTGTGTTGTAGAGCATGGTTTGTTCTTTTAGTTTTGTAGTTCGCTGTCCTCTCACTAGAATTTCTGCATTTACTTTATTTATTGTTTATTTATTCATTTTATTTTATTTTTGGCTGCATCGGGTCTTAGCTGCGACACGTGGGATCTTTCCTTGTGGTGAGCAGTCTCTTTGTTGCGGTGTGCAGGCTTCTCTCTCGTTGTGGCATGTGGGCTCAAGGGTCTGTGGGCTCTGTAGTTGTGGCTCACAGGTTCCAGAGTGCACAGGCTCTGTAGTTTGCAGCACGCAGGCTCTCTAGTTGAGGCGCGTGAGCTCAGTAGTTGTGGCTCATGGGCTTAGTTGCCCCGCGGCATGTGGGATCTTAGTTCCCTGACCAGGGATCAAACCCAAGTCCCCTGCATTGTGAGGCGAATTCTTTACCACTGGACCATCAGGGAAGTGCCTGTACATTTACTTTAGACAGTATTTAGAAAGTGCTGGTGGAAACATAACTGCCATTCAGCACATGTAGGCCTCTATTATTCACACCTGGATCCTTTCAGTCGCCCCCCCTTAATGGTTTCCCCACTGGCGTTCACCCCTCTTTCTAATCCGTCCTATACACCAAGATTAATCTTACTAAAATGCTGTTTTCATTGAACTCAGAAACCTTTAGAGGCACCCCGATGGCCTACAGGATGAAGTCCAGACCTCTTAGGCAGACAGTTAAGTCTTCCTGCAGCCCAGTTCCCACTTACTCTCTGGCCCTCATACTGTAATTCCCTCTTCAACTAATAGGCTTGCCAAGGCCTCCTGTCTTCCCTCCTCTGGACCTCTGTTTATTGTCCCGTTTCTTACAGTGGCCTTTGACTCAGTCTCTGCCCATCTACATCCTACTCATCCAGTCTTCAAGTACCAGTCCAGCTGATCAGATCTTTTATTTCCCTTGCAGCATTCACTGTCCTTATCATATATTATCTTTTAGTACGGTTGTTTGTTTATACAACCTGTGTGCCGCCCTCCACCCCACTTTGTAAATTCTTGAAAAACAGCATTTGTAGACAGGGATGGATTGTTGCTAGTTTTATAGCTCCATATGTAAACTGGAGCTTTAGGATTGTGATTTATGGTCATTGAGTGAGATGCCGGTTATTCATTGTGTTCTGCTGTGGCTAGTAGGGTAGTTGGATGATCTTCATAAAATAGGTTTCATTGAGTGTTGTCAAATAAATGAATAGGTACATTAAGTTTATTTTGTTCTTCAGGTAAGTGAATTGTTTTAGCATTTAACTGAACATGTTAGCATGTATATAGGGTTTGCTTTATTCAGAGTGCTCCAGGGTCATTTATGGATGGCCGTGAATTATGTATAGTCTGCTTGGGTCATGCTGTATGCTTAGTTAGAGCTGACTAAGTTGGTGGCCAGGTCTTTCTATCAAACAAATTGGAACAGTTTCCAAAGTGTTCCAGAAACTCTTTGGAGAATAGACCAATTAACAATCAGGCTCCCTGACTTTAAACTATATTACAAAGCTACAGTAATCAACACAGGATGGTACTGGCACAGAAACAGAAATATAGGTCTATGGTACAGGATAGAAAGCCCAGAGATAAACCCACCCACATATGATCACCTAATTTATGAAAAAGGAGGCAAGAACATACAGTGGAGAACAGACAGCCTCTTCAATAAGTGGTGCTGGGAAAACTGGACAGCTACGTGTAAAAGGATGAGATTAGAACACTCCCTAACACCATATACAAAAATACACTCAAAATGGATTAAAGACCTAAATATAAGACCAGACACTATAAAACTCTTAGAGGAAAACATAGGAAGAACCCTCTTTGACATAAATCACAGCAAGATCCTTTTTGACCCACCTCCTAGAGTAATGAAAATAAAAACAAAAATAAACAAATGGGACCTAATGAAACTGAAAAGCTTTTGCACAGCAAAGGAAACCATTAACAAGGTGAAAAGACAACCCTCAGAATGGGAGAAAATATTTGCAAATGAAGCAACTGACAAAGGATTAATCTCCAAAATATACAAACAGCTCATGAAGCTCAATATCAGAAAAACAACCCAATTAAAAAATGGGCAGAAGACCTAAATAGACATTTCACCAAAGAAGGCATACACATGGCCAAGAGGCACATAAAAAGCTGCTCAACATCACTAGTTATTAGAGAAATGGAAATCAAAACTACTGTGAGGTATCACTTCACACTGGTCAGAATGGTCATCAAAAAATCTACAAACAGTAAGTGCTGGAGAGGGCGTGGAGAAAAGGGAACTCTCTTGCACTGTTGGTGGGAATGTAAATTGATACAGCCACTATGGAGAACAGTATGGAGGTTCCTTAAAAAACTAAAAATAGAACTACCATATGATCCAGCAGTCCCACTACTGGGCATATATCCTGAGAAAACCATAACTCAAAAAGAGTCACATACCACAATGTTCATTGCAGCTCTGTTTACAATAGCCAGGGCATGGAAGCAACCTAAGTGTCCATCGACAGATGAATGGATAAAGAAGATGTGGCACATATATACAGTGGAATATTACTCCATAAAAAGAAACAAAATTGAGTTATTTGTACTGAGGTGGATGGACCTAGAGCCTGTCATAGAGTGAAGTAAGTCAGAAAGAGAAAAACAAATACCGTATGCTAACACATATATATGGAACCTAAAGAAAAAAAAAAAGGTTCTGAAGAACCTAGGGGCAGGACAGGAATAAAGACACAGACGTTGAGAATGGACTTGAAGACATGGGGAGAGGGAAGGGTAAGCTTGGACGAAGTGAGAGAGTGACATTGACATATGTGCACTACCAAGTGTGAAATAGATAGCTAGTGGGAAGCAGCTACATTGCACAGGGAGATCAGCTTGGTGCTTTGTGACCACCTAGACGGGTGGGATAGGGAGGGAGATGCAAGAAGGAAGAGATATGGGGATACATGTATACGTATAGCTGATTCACTTTGTTATAAAGCAGAAACTCACACAACATTGTAAAGCAATTGTACTCCAATAGAGATGTTAAAAAAAAATCTACAAACAATAAATGCTGGAGAGGGCTTGGCGAAAAGGGAACCCTCTTGCACTGTTGGTGGGAATGTAAATTGATACAGCCACTATGGAGAACAGTATGGAGGTTCCTTAAAAAGCTAAAAATAGAACTACCATATGACCCAGCAGTCCCACTACTGGGCATATACCCTGAGAAAACCATAATTCAGAAGGACACATGTGCCCCAGTGTTCATTGCAGCACTATTTACAATAGCCAGGACATGGAAACAACCTAAATGTCCAAAGATAGATGAATGGATAAAGAAGACATGGTACATATATACAATGGAATATTACTCAGCTGTACAAAGGAATGAAATTGGGTCATTTGTAGAGATGTGGATGGACCTAGAGTCTGTCATACAGAGTGAAGTAAGACAGAAAGAGAAAAACAAGTATCGTATATTAATGCATGTATGTGGAATCTAGAAAAATGGTGTAGATGAACCCATTTGTAGGGCACGAATAGAGACGTAGACATAGAGAATGGACATGTGGGCATGGGGAGAAGGGAAGGGTGGGACGAATTGGGAGATTAGGTTTCACATAAATACACTACCATGAGTAAAATAGATAGCTAGTGGGAACCTGCTGTATAGCACAGGGAGCTCAGCTCGGGTGCTCTGTGAGGACCTAGATGGGTGGGGTGGAGGGGGTAGGAGGGAGGTCCAAGAGGGAGGGGATATGTGTATACGTATAGCTGATTCACTTCATTGTACAGCAGAAACTAACACAACATTGTAAAGCAATTTTACTCCAATAAAAAAAAAGTTATATGTTGCATTTCATCTCTTGAAGATGCAGGTTACCTCAGGTGACAGAAAGCTCCAACAGGACAAAAGATAGCTGTTTGCAAAGACCAGCTAAGCAGTCTTTTTACACACATTCAGCCAGTTCTTCCTTGATCGTGTCTGTCATTACTGCTTGTATTCATCTGACACCAGACTAAAAGAATAAAGGAAAAAGATGGGGGGACTTAGGAGGGAATTCCTTCAGAGCTTAAACCAGGCTTGTCAACAGCACAGTGTCTGGTTTTTAATAATCTCATATGCCGTTTGGAGTTTATGATTAGTAAAATATAAACCTATTTCTTAGAACTCTTATATTTTTGGGGAAGATTATGAAATGTCATTTATGCTCTTCTTTCAGAAAAGTGGTGGAGGGGGTGTTAACTTGCTAAATTTCATTACACTGCTTGTTTTCAGTTTCAGATTAATAGCAGGTGGTAGCCATTTTTTCAAAGCAAATGGGATGTCTTTTTAGTTCAGTTAGAAAAAAGCACTAATTCTTTACTGTAGCCTGGAATAGTCTGTTCAAGGTGACAAATGGCAAGGATCACAGAACACTTTAAAAAATAGAAAAGCTGGCCAATATTGTAAATTTTTAAAGGACCAATGCTGAGCTTTCAGCAAAATATTTACCATACTAAATAACTTACACTTCTTGGTATTTATGCTTAACATATATGTCTGTTAGTTTTAGTGAACATATTTTCATGCAGCTGTTTTGATTTGTGGTCTGTAATATCTTTGTCCACTTCTGCGGTGCTCATTTCAGATAGTAAACGCCCCTGGAAAGGAATTGCATCTTAGAAGCTCTGTAGATGATCACCTATGCAAATGTAGCTTTTAAACATATATGGATTTTTTTTGGGGGGGGGTCAGTGATGTTAGGTTTGGAATAATAATAATTTTTATTTTGGGATTCATTTTTCTTATTCACAGGCAGGTATTTAAGAGCATCTGAGATACTGTTTAGTATGCCAGTGTTAAATGTGAGTCAGGATAACCTATATTCTCTTCTTAACTCATGACTAAGTAGCTTTATGATCTCATGAGAGTTGACCTGTCCCAGAATTAGATCTTTAACATCTGAGGACCTTAGTTTGTTCGTAAGGTATATTCCTGCTTCAAATGTATATGATTCTTTCTCATTTTGTCTGAGTGTTTTTGGTAACTGATAAATATGGCATCAAATGTCTTTCACGGTTTGTCATTAAGATCATCATTTTTTGAGTACTTGGTTTTAGTGGCTTTGAGAGTGGGGGTCACTTCCTCTGAGCTGCAGTCTGATCACTGAACTTCTCAGTCTGAACTGTTGCTAGGAGCTTTCTAGCATCTGATCAAATGATGGATGAATGAAAATTATACTCACAGGAGGATGATTGTTAAGCCACGAAGATAATATATAATTAAAATGATAGCCATAACCGTAAAGCAGGCAGGATATCATGTCAAATAGTTAATAACATTCTGACTTCCCAGCAGGCAAAACCAAATCAAAGTTACAAGGTTGCTTTTTATTTCTTGGGTACAGACCTACGGGTGGGGTCTGCTTAATGAGCTCTAGTGGGAAGGGTCAGAAACTGTTTCATGACACAACTCTTCTGGTTACAGAATTCAGGGAAGTCTCTTGTCTGCAGCTGTTTCCTAAACTATAAGAATAAATGGATAAGTAAGCATATTAATAAACAAACAAAGTGGGTGTAGTGAGGCTTTATAATGTGATTTCATTGCTGTGTTTGTGAGGCTTTTCTAATGTGATTATGTAGTCTTAGGCCTTTAAAAGTGATATAGGATGTTAAAAATTATACATTGACATTTTGGTTATGTCTGTTTTTGAGTTTCTTGTTAGCAGACCTCTGATGAAAGGTACTCCCCAGTGTGCCAAGGAATTCTGGAATTTGTGTTTCCAGAGTTCTCTGCTTTGTATGGTCCTTCCACACCAGTATACAAATAAGGATGAGAACAAAGCTAAGTCTGAGCTAGCTAGGCTTGATGAATGAGTCAGAAAGAGGTCTGATTCAGCATGACCCCTGTGATGGGCAGTAGTGGCGGTTTTTTCCTACTTCTGCAGCCAGCTCCAGGAACCGAAGTGGATTATTTACATCCTCTTCTGTGTACTTCTCTGCTTTCCAGATGGATGGTTCATGGTTTGGGTTCATTCTCTTCTTTCCATTCCCCTCTAGGACTTCTTTCCCTTCTTGCTTTGTTCAAGCTTGAGTTTATCAGTAGTTATTCCCACAGTCTCATCTCTCAACCTCATTTCCTTGCTCAATTAAACTGGAGACTTCATACAGAGGCTAAAGATTTTATGTATGTATGCATATATGTATATTGAAGCATAGTTGATTTACAATAGCGTGTAAGTTTCAGGTGTACAGGACAGTGATTCATTTATACGTATATATAAATTTTTTAAAGATTCTTTCCCCTTATAGGTTATTACATAATATTGAGTATAGTTCCCTGTACTATACAGTAGGACCTTGTTGGTTATCTGTTTTATACATAATAGTGTATACATGTTAATCTCAGCCTCCTAATTTATCTCTCCCCCCACCCCACTTTCCCTTTTGGTAACCATGACTTTGTTTTATGTGTCTGTGAGTCTCTCTCTGTTTTAGAAATAAGTTCATTTTCTGTTTTGGAAATAAGTTGATTTATGTCTTTTTTTTTTCTTTTAGATTCCACATATAAGTGATATCATATGATATTTGTCATTTTCTGTCTGACTTCACTTGGTATGATACTCTAGGTCCATCCGTGTTGCTGCAAATGGCATGATTTCATTCCTTTTTTCATGGCTGAGTAGTATTCCAGCTCTAGTGGGAAGGGTCAGAAACTGTTTCATGACACAACTCTTCTGGTTACAGAATTCAGGGAAGTCTCTTGTCTTGGAGTTGTATATATACACTGCGTCTTCTTTATCCATTCATCTGTCAACTTCATGTAGAGGCTAAAGATTTTTTTTTTTTTTTTTTTGGTATGCGGGCCTCTCACTGTTGTGGCCTCTCCCGTTGCGGAGCACAGGCTCCGGACATGCAGGCTCAGTGGCCATGGCTCACTGGCCCAGCCGCTCCGCGGCATGTGGGATCTTCCCGCACCAGGGCACGAACCCGTGTGCCCTGCATCGGCAGGCGGACTCTCAACCACTGCGCCACCAGAGAAGCCCAAGGCTAAAGATTTTAAAAAATCCCCTCATTATCAGGTTTGGGGGAAAATGGGATGTCTTGAAGGGCCAAGCACTCCTTCATACTTTCATTACCAGTGGCCATTGCTGAGGATATTTTAAAATATAATTTTTATACTTCTAATACTTTTCCAGTTACGGTTTTCCCTTGGTGCACAGTGGCGTCACATCGTATTTAAAGATTTAGTTTTAACATCAGCATGTGAATTTTATTTGCCAGTTATATCTTAATAAGGCTAAAAAAAATATCCACATGTGAAGCAAAGATTCCCTTTGTTAACATTTACTCTTAAGAGTCCAGCATTGCTATCTTTCTCCCATTATCGGGTCGGCAGGTTTCTTTGGTTAAGCACTAGATGAAGTGTTGGCTTTCAGTTGAGAATTTTGCGAATGACAGTTACCTTGAACCGTTAGCATTTCATTCACTGGGAAGAGTTGGGGCGTGCAGGACATGAGACAGGCCGAGAGTAGAGCTGGCCCAGGCTTGTGGGATGGGTGGGATCCTGCACACTACTTGAACTTTTTTCGCTCGCCTCTTTAATCTGAGTAGTTGGAGTTGCATAAGCTAAATGTGCATGTGATGTAGTTCCACTGTACTGTCTTCTTTAAAGCACCATAAATGAGATGAGGATGTCCAATATCCTTTTCTTTTTTTTAAATTTATTTTTATTAATTTATTTTTTATTTTTGGCTGCGTTGGGTCTTCGTTGGGTCTTTGTTGCTGTGTGTGGGCATTCTCTAGTTGTGGTGAGTGGGGCTACTCTTTGTTGCTGTGCGCAGGTTTCTCATTGTGGTGGCTTCTCTTGTCGTGGAGCGTGGGCTCAGTAGTTGTGGCACATGGGATTAGGTGCTCTGCGGGATGTGGGATCTTCCTGGACCAGGGCTCGAACCTGTGTCCCCTGCATTGGCAGGCGGATTCTTTTTTTTAAAAAAAATATTTATTTTTGGCTGCGTTGGTTCTTTGTTGCTGCACGTGGGCTTTTCTCTATTTGCAGTGAGCGGGGGCTACTCTTTGCTGCGATGTGCAGGCTTCTCATTGTGGTGGTTTCTCTTGTTGCGGAGCATGGGCTCTAGGCACGTGGGCTTCAGTAGTTGTGGCACGCGGACTCAGTAGTTGTGGCACACGGACTTAGTTGCTCCACGGCATGTGGGATCTTCCCGGACCAGGGCTCAAACCCGTGTCCCCTGCATTGGCAGGCAGATTCTTAACCACAGTGTGGCAGGTGGATTCTTAACCACTGGACCACCAGGGAAGTCCCCAGTATTGTGAACATAGTCATTTCTTGGTAGAAAATGAGAGCTAGTGGGATTTGGTTTAGCAGCAGTGAATTGAACTTGTTTTAGAAAGTGGCCCATTTCACCGTCCATCTTACCGTTTTGAATTGGTAACTTTCAATGGCTTATAACACCAATCTGTTCTGCAGCTGAATTTGATAATAAAAGTCCGCCCCTTCCTGCTCTCAGTCCTTATAATCACACAGTAGTTTTATTGACTATGGCCCTTCTTACCACGTTTTCCTCTTTCAATTATAATTCTTATCCTTAAAGTTTCTGAGCTTACTAACGATTATCTGATACAGAGTCCTTATTTGTTTACTGTGTAGAACTTGGGCTTCTGGAACTTTGTTTTCTATGCAGTTGCTGAATTTAATTACACATGGTCTTTAAGACTTGATGCATGTTTGCATTCCATAGACATTTAGGAGCTAAAGCTAGTCTCATTAGAGAAGATAAAAACTGCATATTTGAGAAGTCTGAATCCCTAACAGTTCATTTCACTTTTGCCTCAGCACTTATTTACTGTTCTTATGTGCTGAGTATCGTGATGGGTGTTCTTTTTTTAAATGGCTGTTGGGAGAGGAGCATAGAATATATGACACTGAGCTGATGAGGTGTAATGTTTCAGCACCTTTCATGTTGAAATTTCATGTTGAAATATCACATTGCTTTGTAATGTGAAACTTGTAAATTTTAATGGAATCATAACATGTCTGTTCTTAGGAATGTTCTATAAAATATTTAACAAAAGGTCTGGCATTGTCAATGCCCAAGCAGAGCAAATGTGAAACAACCAGTGCCAGTGCTTGTCAGTTCTGCCTGAACTGAACGTCGGTTACATGGATTCATAATCTTTTGTTATATGGGCATTGATTCTCTTTTTAGAGAGCCATACAAAAGCCAGGACCTATGTTCCTGTTTTGTGCTTTTCTTACTTAGTTCAAAAAGAATGAATTAAAACTTGCAATTTCTTCTCTCACTGGGACATGATTAACTACCTTACATACATGTGAGCCACTCTCATTGCTTTTCTACATTATACCTTTGCAGGCAGCCCTACAACCAGGTTATAACGTGAACAAGTCTCCAGCCCTGTTCTACAATACATGCAGACATTTACTCAACAAAAATTTATTCGCAAGCAGGTATAAAATGGTTCATACAACCTGTCCTGTAAAACTCAGTGAAGTCCCAGTTGTCTCTTCTTTTAAGTGCTTTTTGCAGGGAAGGGTCACCTGAGGCAGAGGAGGCTGCTTATAGTTGGCCTTAGACAGCCAGCAGCCCTCTTAGACCAGTGGTTCTCAGCAGGGGGAATTTTGCCTCCCGGGGGACATTTGGTAAAGTCTGGAAGCAATTTTGGTTTTCATGGCTTGTGTGGGCAGTGCTACAGGCATCATAGAGGCCAGGTACGCTGCTAAACGTTCTGATGCACAGGACAGCGCTCCTCAGTAAGGAGCGATCTGGCCCAAAGTAGCAGTGGTGCCAAAGGTGAGAATCTCTGCCCTAAACCAAAGCCTGCACACAAGACTGTTGAGAGATCAAGCCTGAGGCACCCTCCCTATAGTTGAAGCTACAGGCCTTGTTCTCATCGCCTTGAATATTCTCATAACTTCTTCACACAGCAGGTGTAGGAGTATCTTTATAATATGTTAGCTAACCCTTATATCTTTTCCATAGTTTTCATTTTACTGATAGAACATCTAACATTTATCATGCTAGTTAACGAACCATTTTCGCTAATAAAATCTTAATTCCAACAGTCACTGTGCTAACTGGCAAAACATTGTTGTTGATCAAGACATGGATGAGTGAAGCCCTAGTTGTAGCAACCCCTACTTTTTGAGCTTCCAGATTTGAATTTTCGATAAGAATACTTGCTGATTGCTTCTGGATTGTGCATTCTTGACTAATATGCTGGCAGCACCTATTCCAGAGCTTAATCTAAGTAATGTGTACGCATAATATCACCCTGAGTATGCTGTAGTACTTTGAAGTAAATCTCGCATCCTGTGACAGATTTGTTTCCCAGAAGCTGTCTACTTACCTCTCCTACAAACTCTTCCCCTCGATGCACTTAATTTCCTTTTGGCTACCCTGTCCTGAGTGTTTCCTTTGTGGAAGAGAGAGGAGTAAATCTCTTTTCTTATCTTCGAGAGTCTAAAGTTGAGGAGAGGAACAGTGGGTAAGTAAACATGTATAATACAAGACAAAGTCAAAAACAGATACCCCAAGAGATATGTGGAAAAGTTTTATTAGGTGTAAAAATGTGAGAGGCAGCAGGGTATGACATGGCAAAAACCACATGAAGGAAGAACATTCAAAAGGAGTTTTGGAACTTGGGTAGGGGTCTGGACTGGGTCAGTGCATGGTCACCCGGTGATGTAGCAGTGCTAAAATGGGCATCCAGGTCTCCTGACTCCCCACCAAGTGGATTTCCGAGTACGTCATAGTCCTAGTAAGCTCTGAATTACACTGGAAAGCTAGAGAAGTAAATATATGTTTTAAAAATGTTTTTTTCTCTCTAAAGCTATAGAAGAAAGCTTGTAAAATTGTTTCTCATTTCATCTAGCACTTGGTTTTGCTGCTTTTGTCAAGTAGCACAATGTGCACAAATGTTATGAGAGAACTACTGGAAAAATTTAAAGCAAAGTACCACTAGGTCGCTTTCTGTTCTAATTTATGTACCTGACAACCTCCTCACTTCATTGTTGGTTTACTTTTTTCTAAAAGGAACATTTATTTATTTATGGCTGCGTTGGGTCTTCGTTGCTGCTTGCGGGCTTTCTCTAGTTGTGGCAAGCGGGGGCTACTCTTCATTGCGGTGCACGGGCTTCTCATTGTGGTGGCTTCTCTTGTTGCGGAGCATGGGCTCTAGGTGCGCGGGCTTTAGTAGTTGTGGCATGCGGGCTCAGTAGTTGTGTCTTGCGGGCTGTAGAGCACACGCTCAGTAGTTGTGGCACGTGGCCTTAGTTGCTCTGCGGCATGTGGGATCTTCCCAGACCAGGGATCGAAGCCGTGTCCCCTGCCTTGGCACACTGTGCCAACAGGCAAGTCCTACTTTTTAAATTTGAAAAACCACCTGTCTTTGCCTCTGCTCTCTTTTCAAGAGAATAGGCAGATGTGCCCCCAAATTGCAGGGGATACGTTCGATAGGCTGTTTCCAGTAAGTTATCAGTATGAAAAAGCTGACATGTGGACCAGGGTCTTGAAGCTTTTTATGGAAAGACAAAATAAGCCGAAACAAATGGACTTGATCAAATCCTGGGGGGTTGGATGTGACTTTCAGACTTCGGATCAAGAAGTCTTTTGGAAGAATGGTCTTTATCTTTCATCTTTTGACCTGTATTCAACTTCCATCAGGTCTTACTGTGTTAGTGGACATAATATTTCAGGCTGGGGTTTGCTCATAGCTTGTGCTTAATGCCTCTAAGTAGTCATTGAAAATTATGCTAAAGTTGATAATAGGATGGGCATCGTTCAGGTTCACGTAGTTGAGTTACCCTTTTGAAGGTCACCTTCTGGTATAGTTTGGAAAACAGTGCTTTGAGTATAAGTCTTTGTTTATTAATGCCACTTGATAAAGGCTCAGTGAACCCTATGTAATTTCTAATTTGTAACAAAACTCTAGTATTCAGCTAATTGAATACATGGCCACTTTAGTTATTTTGTTACACTAATTGATATTCACAGTGATCATGTCTATTCCTTCTAAATGTAGTATTACCGTATAAGTTTATGGTTCAACCCCTTTGGATATTTCCATTCTTTCTCTCTGTTACATGTCAGCATATAATTTTATTTCATTTGTATTGTGGTTTATATGTAGTTCTGACACAGAATAAAGCTCTTTTCCCTGCTCTTATTTTTGCCTGTTTGAGTTGATAGATATATAGGTTGATTTTCGCCTACCACAGATTATCCATATGATTGTGAAAGATTAAATCTTTCCCAGTTCATTATATGTGTGTTTCAGATTTGTTATAAGATTTAGAACTATACGAAGTGTAGTTATAGGGATTTCCTATTTAGATTGATTTAGAGTTGTTACCTTTTCTCAATCCTAGTAATTTCTGGCTTCATAACATCATCCCATGGAAAATTGAGCTGATACCTGCTTTTTATTCTACCTTGAGCTATTACAATTGAACACTGGCACTTCAAGAAACTTTGTCATTTAAACTGTACAAGCTTTCCTGTAGCACAGAATCTTCCCTTACATGCTTTGTACTTCATGTGCAAAGTAACAGTACTGCCTCTGAACAGTGCTGTGCACCCTGTGCCATATCTCAGTCCCCAGGAGCAGCCAGGCATAAGAGGGTTGAGTTAACATGCCAAAAAGTTGTTGCTATGAAGACTTCTCTAGGAACATACATGGAAGGGTACATGGAAAGTTACCTTTATTGTCATAGATGTAATCCCACTTTTTACTTCCCTTGGCCTCATTATATCCTTTGTTGTAAACACCTTCAGGTCTCTTCTGAAAAGAGGCAAGTCTTTAAGGAAATAAATACGTGTCGTTTACTTCATTTTGAATCTGCTACCAACACTGAGTGAAAACATCAAAATGTTTATGTGTTGGGTTTCTTAAAACTTAATTTCCTTATTTTCTTTCTCTTGTATATAGGATGCTCTTGTTTTCCATAATGATCCACTTAGGCATTTTCTGTCATGTTTTCAAGCCCAATCACGTTATCCCAAATCTAACAGGATCTGAAAACTAATGAGTACACATTGCCTCTCTAGGAGGAATAGCAAACAGGAGGCGGGTGGAAACTTTTTATATCCATTTTTTTCCCCTAAGAAACAATTCTGCTATAACAGTGAATAATGTTTTAATCCTCTTTGTTTTCATTTGTTCGTGTACAGTGATTCCATGTCTGTTAGAGTTATACATAGAAGTTTTATTCCTTGCAGTTGGTTTACCGCTTTTTCTTAAGTTGCGTGTGACTCTCCATCCTTGGCAGCTATTAGCTTAGTCAGTGTATCCCAGGCTTATGTAACTTTCAGGATTCATTTGTGTGACTTTCCCTCCCAGCCTCACATTAACTGTTTCAAAGCAATGTGCCACTGAGGTGGTGTGGCCATCTTTCTTGCTCTGTTATTGTCCCCAGTAGATCTCAGACTATTGATTCTGTTGACAGTCTAGGGAGAGATTTGTGTTGTTAGCCTGTGGTTGGGTGTTTTCAGGGCTTTGGAGGTAGTTCCTCTTCAGTATGCATATCTGACCTTTTGGCATGTTGCTTTAAAAAAAATTCCAAGGATTTATGTCTTAGAAAAGTGAATATGGATATTTCTGCATATCCTTTATTTAGGTTGTAATCAGCCTCTCAAAATTAAATTTGGTGGTTGGTGTAGTCCATATTAGGCTGAAGCAGTATACTTGTGGTATTGAATTCGTAGTGTTTTCTAAGTAGCTGTAATAGAATATCTGTTACGTTTTCTTTGCTTAAAAGAAGAAATCTCACTGTGCAACTATATGTGAACAAAAGCAACATTATTTAGTGAAAATGTTTTAAGAACCATGGTGGGTAATGTCATGCATTTAATGGGGGAGAGAATCAAGTGCTAACACATTAAGCATTTAGTAAGTAAAATAATTTCCATGCTATAAATAACGGTTCAAGTTGTTACATTTTTTTGGTTGTTAATATAATTGCTGAATCACTCACTCTTACAGCTTTTGTACCATGTTACGTTTCCACCTGATAGTCAAAGGTAAATGTATGTGATATGTTTAAAAAATATTTTTTTGATTAAAGAAGTATAACTTTGTTCTAGAAATTTTGGAAAATAGAGAATGGTCTAAGTAAGAAAACTATCCCACTATGCGTATCGTATCCACTGTTAACATCTTAGCATACATTACACTTTTTCTATGTCTACATAACTGGATGCTCAACTTGCCCTGTTCTTCCCTTCTGTCCCCTACCCCTGTTTATTAACCAAAGTTAGGAACTCAGTATACATGGTAATTTGTGACCATTCTCCCCCCTTTAATATTTTGAGTTAAAAAATCAATTACTCTATTAAAACATTATTTTTTAATGGCTCTCAATGTTTAATCATTATGGCTAGACTGAAATCTTCATAATAAATATCCTGTTGTTGGACCATATCTTATTTACACAGACCTCTGTTGTTCCCACTTTTTTGTTGCTTTAAATAACGTTTGCATTTTCTTAGCTATGTTTGTGTGCTTTTCTTAATATTTCCTAGGATTAAATGCCTAGAAGTGGAATTGGCTAACTGATAAGCAAATTAACAGTAATAGAGATATACACACACACATCCATATATTTATATAGTTGTTTTTATGAATTTTAATATGCCTTATTTGGATCGACTTAAAATTTTTATACAGTTAAATTCATTCTTTGTGATATACAGTTGTTTGAGTTTTGACAAATGCATGCACTTATCTAACCACCACCATGATCAAGAAGCAGAATAGTTCCCTCACCTCAAAAAATTACCTCCTTTGTCTTTTGACTACAAAGTGTGTTTATTTTTAATATGGGAAATATAAAGAAAAATAATTGGAAACTATCCATAAGCTTACCACCCTGCTATAACTTCTGTTGAATATCCTTCTGGTCTTTTGTTTTTTTCTTCTTCCCTACAAAAAAAGAAATCATACTGTCCTTTCTGTTTATAGTCTTTTTCTTTTTCTTAGTATATTTTAATTTAACTGTTAGATTGGTTTTTTTGTGGGGTTTTTTGTCCTTTTTTTTTGGCTGCGTTGGGTCTTTGTTGCTGCATGTGGGCTTTCTCCAGTTGTGGAGAGCGGCAGCTACTCTTGGTTGAGGTGCCCAGCCTTCTCATTGCGGTGGCTTCTCTTGTTGTGGAGCACGGGCTCTAGGTGCGCGGGCTTCAGTAGTTGATGCACACGAGCCCTAGAGCGCACGGGCTCAGTAGTTTTGGCACATGGGCTTATTTGCTCTGCGGCATGTGGGATCTTCCCAGACCAGGGATCAAACCGGTGTTCCCTGCATTGGCAGGTGGATTCTTAACCACTGTGCCACCAGGGAAGTCCCTAGATTGGTTTTTGTTTTTGTTTCTTTGCAATTCTAAATAATCTTACCATGAATATCTTTGCATGTTGCCATAATTACTCAAGTCCTAAAAGTGGAGTGTTTAGATCTCAGTGCATATGTACAGTTTTCAAACTTATTTACATTTTGTCAAATGGATTTTTAAAATACTTGTGCCAGTTTACATTCTGACAGACAGTGTCTTGAAGAGCTTGTTTTTCCTGTATCCTGGGCAATATTATTTTTATATTTTAAAATTTTATAGATGAATTATGGAATTTTGTTATTTTAATTTTCATTTTTTGATTTCTTGTGGGGTTGGGGTTTTTTTTAATGTGTTTATTATTTACCATTTTGTGTGAATTGCCAGTCTATGTCATTTGCATGTTTCTCTCTTGGCTCTTCTGGGGAGCGGGGTGGGGTGGAGGGCTTATTTTTTAAGTGTTCTATATGTTAGTAACACTAATTTCACAGTTAGAGGTTGGTATTTCTTTGTCATTTGCTTATTCATTTTATTTAATGTTTTTTATTTAATGGAAGTTCTCATAAATCCATTCTTTTGCATTTCCTTTATATTTTGGAGGTATGTGCTGAATTTAGAAAGATCTTTTCTCTTTAGATCATATAGTCATGCATATTTTCTTCACACATAACTTTATCAAAAATTCTTTCTCCATTTACTTTTTCTTTTATATTCCTGACAGACTAGTGAGGTTTTTACTGTGCTGTATCAGGGAGTCATAGATTATGTACTTGCATATACATGTATTTTATCTAACCTCAATATTTTGTTTTTTAATTATTCCAAGCAGCATGAACTTTTCATTGAAATCTTCTATTCACACTGTAATAGCACAGTCACATTTAAATGTGTGCCAAGTTTAAGCAAGTCCTCTTATTTTTTTCCCCATTGCTGTCTTTTTTTTTTCCCCAGTTTATTTATTTATTTTTTGCTGTGTTGGGTATTCGTTTCTGTACGAGGGCTTTCTCTAGTTGTGGCAAGCGGGGCCACTCTTCATCGCAGTGCATGGGCCTCTCACTATCGCGGCCTCTCTTGTCGCGGAGCACAGGCTCCAGACGCGCAGGGTCAGTAGTTGTGGCTCACGGGCCTAGTTGCTCTGCAGCATGTGGGATCTTCCCAGACCAGGGCTCGAACCCGTGTCCCCTGCATTAGTAGGCAGATTCTCAACCACTGTGCCACCAGGGAAGCCCCCCATTGCTGTCTTTGATGTGCGTTTTAGATACTATCTATCAGATTTCTTGGTTGACATTAGGGGAAAAAAAAAGTACTTACATTGTTAAATAACTGTTTCTTTGTTTTTAACATGCTGCAGGATATTGAAGTCAAAGTAAGTAGCAAAACAATGATCTACAACAAATGAGCCAATGGGTTCACCTAAATTAAGCATATAGTGACAGTCACCCTTACACCAGTTGAGCCAGGTGACCCTTGATCATGTTGCAAAGAAAATATGGCACAAGAATGGGAATGCCAAAATATATACTTCTATTATTTCTTAAAGTTACTAGTCAGGCATGTATTCAACATTCATTGAACAAAAAATATGTTAAAAACTTTTCTAACATGGGGTATTGTAAGGAGTTCTGTTCTCTCCGAGATAAAGGTACTTAAACATAATAAAAGTAGAAACAACAGTTTAAGAAATGCATTTTTTCATTCTCCTCCAGTTTTGAGATATAATTGACATGCAGCACTGTATAAGGTTAAGGTGTACAGCATAATGATTTGACTTACATCATCATGACCACAATAAGTTTAGTGAACATCCGTCATCTCATATAGATACAACATTAAAGAAATAGAAAAAAAAATGCTTTTCCTTGTGAACTCATAGGATTTACCCTCTTATGAACTTTCATTTATAAGGTAGAGCAGTATTAATTATCTTATCATGTTGGACATTACATTCCTAATATTAATGTATCTTGCAACTGGAAATTTGTACCTCTTTACTACCTTCGTCTAATTCCCCCTCCCCCGTCTCTTCATCTCTGGTAGTCACAAGTATGATCTCTTTTTCTATGAGTCTTTTTGTTCGTTTGTTTTTGAAGTATAATTGACATACAACACTGTGTTAGTTCCTGGTGCACACCATAGTGATTCGATATTTCTGTACATTACAAAATGATCACCATAATAAGTCTAGTTGCCATCTGTCACCATACAAAGATATTAACTAATTATAGACTACATTCCCCACACGGTACATTTCACATTTGTGAATCATTTATTTTGTAACTGGAAGTTTGCCTCTTAATCTCCCTCACCTATTTCTCTCCTCCCCACACCCCTCCCCTCTGACAGTCTGTTTCTTCTCTGTATCTATCACTCTGTTTCTGTTTGGCTATGTTTGTTCATTGTTTTGTTTTGTAGATTCCACATATAAGTGAAATCATACAATATTTCTCTTTTCTGTGTGCCTTATTTTACTTAGCATAATACCCTCTAGGTCCATCCATGTTGTTCCAAATGGCAAGATTTCAAAGAAATGCATTTTTAAATTTAGCTTGAAAAACATTCAAAAGTAAGCATCTTTATCATTATTTTTTTCAAGAATAAATATTTTATTACTTGATTTTTAATTTTGTAAAAAGAAGATCTTATAAATTAGAAGTGGGATAACTAAGAGTTTAAAAATTACTTTTATTATTTTATTATTAATTATTTAAAATTATTCAAATAAACAAATACAATAGTTTTTGCCCTTTTCGCCAAAGACAGCTACTTCATTAAAAAGGAGGTAGACCAATACATGTGTTTATATGCTGGTTTCACTGGTTAGTTTAAGGGTTCTCAAACGTTAAGGTTGATGTACAAAATCTTATATAGGCGTTTTCTTGTGGTTATCGCTCCAGAAAGATGGTTAATAACCATGTGTATTATACCTGGAATAAAATCAAAGTCTTATTGTGCAAAATATTAATCCTTGAAATTACTCTTCGAAAGAGAAGTTAAATAAAACTAACTGTGCTGTATTCTGACATTATCAAAAACACTTGGACAAAGTAGGACACAGCTGTTACAGTTAACAACAAGTGTAATGCAGACTCATTCTTTACATTTAGTTGCAGCAGTCCTCATCTTATTAATGTTTTTTCTATGGCAGAGACCTAATAGATTGCAAAAATCTTCATCTTTGAATACTTATTTCTAATGCAGTTTATACTTCTGCTTTGCTGTTACTGCTTTTTCTTCATATAGTATATTCTTCATTTCTTTTTTTAGGCTAAGCAGCTGGAAGAGAAAGATCGAGTGATAAAGAAGCAGGATGCATTCTACAAAGAGCAGCTGGCTAGACTGGAGGAGAGGGTATGACTATTTCTTGTCAGTGATTCTCTTCTTTTACCACATTTGCGGTGTTCCCATGTATATATTTAAAAATCAGTACATTAGCACTGTAACTGCTTTTTCTCATTAAAAAGTGGCCAGGAAATGAAGACGCCAAGTGTGCAGATCGTTCTCGAAGATAATGTCATTTTTACTTTGGTAGTTTTGCATATTGTTGTGTTGTTTGTTCATTGATGCATTTTACTACTAAGGAACTCCTTCCAAATATTTTCCCCTGTATGTTTAGAAACTGCATTGTCTCCAGGTCAAACAGTAGAGTGCTACTGTTGGCTTTCCCAAACATTGACTAAACTTGAGCACGTTCTTAGAAATGGTAGTGTTTTAAAGGATAAATTGTCTTTGTGAAAGCTGTTTCACTGCACTTGTGGCCAAGAAATGAATGTCTTCTTCAAAACTGGTGGACAGGAGCTAAATAGTAGGACTCAGGAGAAGAGTTAGGATGAGGAGTGGAGGAAGTACCTCTGGTTGACCTGACCCTAGAATTTGACAGAGACTCAAAGAAGGAAATTAAGCTGGAACAAAAGGAAGCAGTGGGTTTAAGAATGGGAGCTTGAGGACCCAATCAGTGCCGCTGTTCAGTGAAGTATATTTGTTGTCTAGGATAAGTTCATACATAGACCATGAGGTTACAAAGCTAGCTTTCTCTTTGCTTTGATTGAGACCCCCAAAGTTGATTGATTTAGAATAGGTTGTTTCATAAGAAACTAGATAAACTAAGAAATAAACTATTAAGCCCCATTCAGTACAAATATTTGTATGTTGATCATCTTCACCTGTCTCTGTATGTCACTGAACTGAGTGCTTCCTGAGTGTAGGGACCGTTTTCTCACTGATTCAGCAGATATCTACCTAATATATGCCAGGCTCTGGTAGTGCCAGAGATATGCTAATAAAGAAAGTGAGCTAAACTTCTGCCCTCGTGGAGCTTAAATTCAATTAAAACCTCGTCAACATGTTGAATGGCAGATTGTGATAATATGGCAGACAGTAAAGTGGGGGGAAAAGGAGTCCCAGGGCCTAAGAGTGTAGGTGTGGGGTTGGGTGGAGAGGGAGGGCCTGTCTAATGGGATGGTATCTGGGAAGAGGTCTGCAGCAATGGGAAGCAGGCCAGCACCATGAGGGCTTTTGAGTGGAAGAGTATTCTGGCTGCTGTCTTGGGTAAGAACTGAAGCAAGAGGGACTTGGAGGTAATAGTGGCAATTCAGAAAAGGGGTGGTGATGGCTTGGGCCAGGGTGCTAGCAGTGGAGGAATGAGATGTGGTTGGATGTTTCACAGGCAGAGCTGACCAGATGTGCTGATGGTTTTGAACATGAGTGAAAGAAAGAACTCAGAGATATTCTAGGTATATAGCTTTTACAGCTAGAAGGATGGATTTTCCAAGGCCAAGGCTATTAAAATATGGATCTGGATGTGGGTAGTGGAGGAAATCAGTTCGATTTTGGATATGGTAAGTTTGGGATGCTACTTAAGACATCCAAGTAGAGATGTTAAATAAGCATAAAGTGGAAATGCTTAGCACAGAAGTCAGCACATTTTTCTGTAAAGGGCCAGATAGTAAATATTGCAGGCTTTGCAGGCCATGTATGGTTTCTGTTGCAACTACTCGACTCTGCCATTGTAATGTGAAAGCAGCCATACCATAGCCAATGTGTCAGTGAACACGTGTGACTGTTCTAGTATATGGACACTGAAGTTAGAATTTCATGTAATTTTCAAATGTCATGAAATACTCTTCTTCTGATTTGTTTCCCCCAACCATTTAAAAATGTAACACCATTCTTAGGGCTGTAGTAAAACAGGTGGCGGGCTGGATTTGCCCCATGAGTTGTGGTTTGCAGAAGCCTGGTTTAGTGCACAGGTTCTGACATCAGGTGGCTTGGATTCAAATCCCTGAACTGACATTTACCTGCTGCATATCATGGAGCATCTAACGTAAACTTCCGTTTCCTCAGCTATAAAATGACGGTATAATGTACTTACCTCATTAATTTGTTAAATGAGATAATTCTCACAAATCACCTATAATAGTGTCCAGGACAGGATAACCATTCAGTCAGTGGTAGCTCTTCTTTTTACTTCTGTCCATCCAGAGCACTGTCCCTGATATAATGAGTAAATGTTAGCTGAATAAAATGATTGAGTAAAAGTTTTTGAGGTGATTAACCAGGACCTGCTTTTTCCCCACTCAGTGATAGTTTTCTTTGCTTTCAAGTATTACTATGCTAGATACCTTTTGAAGTCCTCATCGATTACTGTTAGGTATAAGAAAAGGCACTGATAAATATTTACCCATTTCTCATAAATCCACCAATTTGATAGAGATATTCAGTGACGGGTATGAGGCACTGAGAGGATTGCTCTCGGCCGATTAAAGGGGTATGCTTAACAGTTAACTGTTGTTTTTGGTCTCAGGTTAGAACAAGGTGGGGAAGGTCAGGTGGACATGGTGTGCTGATACCAAATCATTGTCACAAACGTCTTCTTATAACACATAAACACCATCTTTTCTTTTTTGAAGATGAGGCTGGAAAGAAGTTATTTAGGAATTTTAACTGAAAGCTGAGAAGCTGAGTGAACTTAGAAGAATGCCGAGGAGGAATAATCACATTATTATTAGTTAATACTTAATAACTCCATATTTAAGAACATGTGGTGGAAGGAATGCTGGACTAGGAGTCAGAAGGCATGGCTTTTTCATCTAGTTATTTGACAATTCACCTAATCTCTCACTTCATCTATAAAGTGGGGATAATACTCTGTTCCTTACTCACCTTTGTGAGTTATTGGAGGGACAAGATAAAATGATATATTTAAAAGCCCCTTGAAAACTGGAAAGAGCTTAGCAAATACAAGCTGTTGCCATTAAAGAATATTTCCTTTCCATGTGTGCAAGATATTAAAAATCATAAAATTACTTTAGTGTTATTCAGCTTTCCGGTGTCTTCTGCCCATTTTATAATATCTTGTTTTTGTTTATTACTGCCATTCCTAAAGTACCTAAGGTGAATTTTGTCCAATTGGATTTCATCTAGGAACATTTGAGAGACATTTAGGTGTCCAGAGACGAAGCATTTTCTAGCCTTAATGCGAAAGATTGTAAAGAGGATTTTTCTTGTGATGACAGTGAAAAGTACAATGTCTAACCATTTCTGTTAGAAATTCTACACACTTTGTGTTAAAAGATGTAAAATGCCCAATCCAATAGTGGATAATGTAAGAAAAAAAATGATTGTGGTATTATAACTTGCAGAATCATTAACTTACAATGAAATCCCAGGTTCCTGTTTAAAATTCAAGTTTAAAAGTGGATATAAGTACATATCTTTCTCTGTTTTAACCAAGTGAACTTAAGAAACCATACACTGAATACTAGGTGGTATATTAATGGAGAGGAGGGGACACTGAGTCTTTTACAGAGTCATTACAGGGATGATTTCTAAGACCACCGTACCATCTGCCCATCAGCTAGATTAGCAAACACAGTAATTGTATACATAATCACTTTTTTATGACTCAGTCTTGTTACTCAACTATTCATTTTCATTGACTTGAGGCAAATTTCGTGATGCACCTACAGCATGATACCCCTAAGAGTTATTTTAATATCTCATTGTGCTTCTTTTACTTTGAAGTGAGAAATTCATGGTCATTTGAGAATTATGAACCCGAGTCTGTTGAGCATTTGAAGCACATGCAGTTCTGTAATACAGCTTGGTGTGCCTCTTGGTTCTATTTCAGTAAACTCCTTATCAGTTAGACATTCCCTTGTGTGAATGGAGCTTTCTCGTCCCAGGTATTTATATTGGCTGGTTCACCAGGAGTCTGAGATAACTTTCTCCTTTCACTAACTCGGGAGGAGTAATAAGTGCAATTTAATTGGACACCAATTTCACGCTTCTCAGAACCAGTATGCAAAAGCAACAACTCTTCACTGAGAAAGAAGGTCAAAGCCATTTAAGTTTTTTGAGTCCTTGTTTCATTGTAAATGTTGCCAGCTTCATCAAACAACGTTGATGTGGACGTGAGATAAACTTTTGTATTTTAAGAACGTGGACTTCCCTGGTGGCGCAGTGGTTAAGAAGCCGCCTGCCAATGCAAGGGACACGGGTTCAAGCCCTGGTCTGAGAAGATCCCACGTGCTGAGGAGCAACTAAGCCCGCACGCCACAACTACTGAAGCCCGTGTGCCTAGAGCCCATGCTCCGCAACAAGAGAAGCCACTGCAATGAGAAGCCCAGGCACCACAACGAAGAGTAGCCCCTGCTCACCGCAACTAGAGAAAGCCTGCGTGCAGCAACGAAAACCCAAGGCAACCAAAAATAAATAAATTAATTAAAAGGGAAAAAAAAAAAAAGAACGTGAGAGGCGTTGCATGTAGGTATGCCCTAACTGAGAGAGGCTTGAGTATCAATTCTTGGTGGTTGAGGTAAGAGGCTTGAGAGTATTAATTCCTGTTGGGAGATTTGATGAAAGAAAGCCCAGGGCAGCTTTCAAAGAAAAGGTTCTTAGATGTTTCTAAGAAGCCTTTGCCAGTCACTCAGGGAATTCTCCATAATGCTTTGTGTACCTCCCTTAATGTGCCACATTTATGACAATTGTGATTAGTTATCTGTGTTTATTTTGTAAACTCCTTGAGGGTAAAGGTCATTTTCTTATTTCCCACAACTCACGTAGTAGGCGTGCATTGAACAAATCCTACATTTACTAAGCTTATGCCGTAAAGTTAGGTCCAAGCTATTAGTGTACAGTTCTTAAGTATTGACAAAATATTTAGTATCTTCATTAGTTATTTAAATTAATAGTCTAAATCTATCCTGTGAGAAAATCAAGTTTAACTTTGAACATCTGGATATTTATAGCATCCTCATCGTCCTAGTAGCTAACAGTAACATTTTTTGAGTATTTATGTTGTGCTGGGCACTTTGCATGGATTATGTCATTTTATTATCATAAACAACCCTATGAGGCTGTCAACCCTGTTGTTTAGATGAAGGTCCTAAGGCTTCAAGTAACTTGTCCAAGAATATACAGACAAAATGTGATCTGGATTTGAGCCAGGTCCAACACCTGAGCTTTTAGCCATTGTCCAGTACCATCTTTAATGTTTGTCAGTTGTGCACTTAAGAAGTTAAATCCTGCTGATTGCTTTGTTAATTCTTTGGGTAGTAAATTAACTCCTTCTGGCTTCTAATACAACTTTTTAGGTCCTGATGTTAAAACTTGATCAGTGCCACCTCATAACCTGAAAATGCTAAGCATTCAAAATGCCTAATTTTCTCCCCAGGATTTGGCACTTCCTGGGAAAATTGGAGCAAAAGGGAATAAACAGGGCCTTATTACTTAGCGACTGCAGCATGATACCCCCAAGAGTTACTGGAATATCTAGTTGTGCTGCTTTTACTTTGAAGTAAGAAATTCATAGTCATTCAAGCAGTTTAGAAATGTCTTTGAGATTCATTCATTCATATGCTCACAGTGTTACTACAGGATAGTCATCTCATTCTGTAACTGTTTTATCAACTGTTTTGATGGTTATCTAATTAGAGCCTGGATTGCCTGCTCCCGGAACATCCATTGCCTGGATATTCTTCAGGAAAGTGTGTATTTTTCTCGTAGTCTGTTAGCACTCTGGAAGGAAATTGAGAGGCAGGACCAAGGCCATATTATAACAGGGCAGAATCCAGATTCTCCCAGGATCTTCTAGGTTGAAGGACCCCTCACTCCCCAGGACATCTAGAGATATGAGTTCTTTGATGATCAGTGTGTCTTGCATGTCTGACTTCTCAATTATGAATTGAATTGATTTGCTCTACTGAATGCCCTTTGCTTTTGGCGTTCATGAGAATGGTGGGGTTTGGCACAGCATGAAGAGAGCTGTAAAAGGCCTGGTGGCTTGAGGAGCTGAGGGAGATCAGAGAGCTTAGTTGGGTACTGTTACAGTGTTCAGATCAACAGGGTAGTGGGGTATGTATTGCTTTCAGTTTACAGGCTCCTCTGGATTTCAGCAGCTATTTACATACACATTGCAGTCAACCGCATACAATTAAGGAGGAGAGGGAATTATACAAGCTGAGCAAAAGAGAGCAGGGCAAAGAGAATGGTGAAAAATAAATTGTCATTAAGAAGAAAAGTACTTTACTAGTTCATCACCTGTGGAGAGAGTTGCTAATTAAATTCTAAGGTCATGCTTACATCAAATGAGCAATTTTTAAAAGCCTTTTTACTTATAGTGGGTGGCATATCTTCTATTGTATCACAGTGTTGGGCTCATCTGTATGATTAATTGGCTTTTATGATTGCTTGACGACTTCTTTGTCATTAGCACCTTCATTTCTGTGTTCCTCTTTGCAAAGCTTGGGGGAAAAATAATGCCAAGAATGATAATAAAGAGAAATGACAACAGAACAGATTATTGCCAGCCCAGTGTGTTCCTTATGCGAAGAAATTAGTATGCATTTTTACTACCAGATGAAGTCTGTCACTGTAAAAATATTTCATTGAGCAGAGCTGGGTCAGCCATTTCAAGGGATTAATACAGGGTAGAATCACAGACCACTGACATCTGAGATCCTAAAACATAAACAGTCTATTTTGGGGTAGGGCGATAACTGCTAAAACTCAATTTATGGGATAAAAAAACCCCTTCGATGTTTTCCCCCGAGGTGCTTTCTAAACAGTTGTCAGTGATTCTAGGTCATATGGGTGGCTGATATATACACTAAATAATGTGCATGTTTTGGCCATGCACTGTGATATAGCAAATTTAACACAGTAGTTAAAAGCATAACTTTGTGGTAGATATGCCTCCGTAGGTTATGCTAGTTTGCATTTGTCGGCCTAGAGAGAGAGATTATTCCTTCGACACTTGGAAATTTTGTACTGGCCTCCTCATTCATCTTGAAATCAAGGCAGTTTCTCTGTGGTTTCTGTAGTTATCGAGGGTTGCAGAAAGAGATAAGCCTCTCTGGTCCAGGAGTTTGGATGTTGAAGGCATAGAAGCCAATGTCACTTTTAATCATAATACCATTACAAACGGCAGAGGTTTCAGCAAAGTGGTTTTCAGCATGTACCTTGAGTTGCTCTGAGATTTTTTTTTTTTTATCATTAACGAGTAATGATAGTTCAAATAAATGCACTTAGATGTTAACTGTTAGGTAGAGAAATTAATAAGGCCCAATATCACCATATCCTTTGTTAATGTAATTGAAACAGTTATTTATAACTTAGATTCAGAGACTGAACCCTTTTGCACTCTTACCGGGCTCCCTAAGGGAAGTTTATTATTGCAGATATTCCAAAAGCAGCAAGCAGGGTGAACTTTTTTTTCTATTTTTGTTCTCTAGGGGCAAGAAAATTGATGCAGTGTAGTGAATATGGGGGTCTTATCCTTAATTCATTATTCAACAAGTCCTCCAAACACATTGGCTTTTCTGTTAACCTCTCTGAATTTTCTAATGGGAAATGTGGTAACCTTGGGTAACCTTGAAATGCTTTCTTAATCTGGCTTTAGGGATACGAGACTTAAATTTTTTCCAGGATGAACTGTGAAAAGTGCATCCCGTAAAAATGATCCCTTTAACTGGAGCCAGTTTTTCTATGCCCAACTTTAGAGGAAAGATTTGTAAATCATGGTATCAGCACTTAATTTGGGGCTCTATTTACCATGTAGGCTGTCAAGAAGTATTAACCTTAAGGTAAGATGAGAATGTGGAGTACAAAGCTATGGGCTGATGGCACAGAGTATACCAGGTATTAAATAGCATTATCCACCCTGCTTGCTACAGTAAATAGGATTTCACTATTATGATGTGTCAGGGCTTTCAGTGAAATCAAATTTACAGGACACTATACTGCCATCCTCTCTGCTGAGCAGCTTTATTCTGGGATCTTGCTTTCATATCAGTCCTGTTGGTAGGAAATACTTGTACCAATTGTGCATGGAAATTATAATTTAATGATCTCTTCCTTTTCTCTATTCAGATCTTAGAATGGACCACTGTGCTTTGCAGCGATAGCCCCAGGGCTCTGAGAAAGAGATAATGTACAGTTCAGCTTTAAAGCCCAGTATTGCCTTTTTTGAGTACTTGTCATGATCATAAGTGCTAAGATGCCAACAGTATGGGTTGCTTACTTTCTCAGCTCTTCACATTTCCTTTACCTTGTGAAAGACTCTACAATAAAATAGATTCTGTTTACCATGACAGTTTTTAAAATGGTATGCCACTTGAATGTGTAAAGACAAGGTAAGAAATAAAGTGTTATGAAATCCAGGGAAAATTAATTCCACTTTTAAAGATTCTGTTCATTTTGTCTGGGGGGCTCAGTAGGCTGTCTTATTTGAAAAGCAATTAATATCCTCTTTCCTTTCTTTGGAATCTTTTCTTGTTATTGATAAGAATATTGCACCCAGGAAGTCATTCTGCATTTCCTGTGTATTTCCTGTGTATTTGATTGAAAATGAGCTAAATCTCTTAAATTTCCTTTGCCTCCAACTTCATAATTAGTGATTGTTTTGCTTCTTGCTATCTTGTTTATTTATATATTTCAAGTGTGCTCCATTTAGGCAGACCAGCCAGTGCTTATTTCCCTATTTTACTGACTAAAAAATTAAAATACATGAATATTAATTTTTTTAAAGGAAATTGCAGGGCTGGCGTTAGAAGATGCACTTGAATCCCAGTTTTATGTTCAGACCATGAGCCAGCTGTGCCTCTATAAGGGATTACGTTTCAACACATTAGCTTCATTAAGAAAGATATATTTGGTCATTAAAACATTTGCAAGTAGTGTTATCTCTTAACATCATCAAGTAAGAAGTGCCCATATCTGAACTTGGCATATAAAAGCAGGTTGGCACGGTAAGGTCAGCATTTAATGAAGGGAATCTAAATCCAGCCTGGCCATGGAGACTAGGAGTTTGACCTTGGTCATTCTTATCAGAATTTGGGATGGAGGGCGCTAGAGGGGGTCATTGGCATTCACCATTCATTCAAACACACATTTGTTAAATTCCTCCAGTGAGCCAGGCACTGTACGTAGATATAGTGATGAATACAAACGGTACAAACACCTGTTGGCATCTGGTACAGAGCTTTTAATTGCCACAGTGGATCCGTGGAGGCTTTGCCAGACTGTTTTCCAGAGCAGAAATGTTTTGTGAGGAATAGCTGCTACTTTTTGTCCCTTAAAGGTCTAAAGATCATGGGATTTAAAGTGGAATCTAGTGGGTTGAAGAGATTCGTCAGGTTAAATGCTCAGGTAAAGACCCAATGAACTGGGACTTCCCTGGTGGCGCAGTGGTTGAGAATCCGCCTGCCAATGCAGGGGACACGGGTTCGAGCCCTGGTCCAGGAACCCACGTGCTGCGGAGCAACTAAGCCCGTGTGCCGCAACTACTGAACCTGTGCTCTAGAGCCCATGAGCCACAACTCCAGAGCCTGCACACCACAACTACTGAAACCCCCGTGCCTAGAGCCCGTGCTCCGCAGCAAGAGAAGCCACCGCGATGAGAAGCCCGCACACTGCAACGAAGAGTAGCCCCCGCTCACCACAACTAGAGAAAGCCTGCTCACAGCAACGAAGACCCAACGCAGCCAATAAATAGATAGATAGGTAAACAGACAGACCCAGTGAACTGGTTGTGTTAAATAACTATATTTGAAAATAAATGTTAATTATGTAAGTTCCATGAAGACCAGAGCTATTTCCACTTTTTGATCACCATGATAGTGCCTGGCACATAATAGGCACTAGATAACTTTTAAAATTAATGTGTTAGTCAGGAAGTGGGATGGGTGCCTTGGCCAAATAATTTTGAAGAGTGCTAAGCTTAACTAAGCAGAACAGATTTCTTTACTGTAGGCCTTCTCAGAGTTTATATACATTCTGAGCTTCCAAGATGAGGATACTGCATGCCATGTTTCAGCATTAAACCATAGTCTTTTCTTTCAAGAAACACTCATTAACTTATCCCAGTACACTATCTGAGATTTTCTGTGCCCTGCATAATGCCAGGACTTACATTTTTTTTGAGTCCTTCCTTATCTGCATCCTAGAATGTAGAGGTCGGGCAGCCATAGAAGTTTGTTGATAGAGTTCCTAATTTGAGGGCTTCTGAGGACCTGCAGCCATCCTGGAATTGCCTGCCTTTGTACTGTGTTGCAGAAGGGTGGACAGAAGAGGAAGAGGCCTAGGGATTCTAAAGTTCCTCTGGAGGGCTGTGTTCTGACTCTAAACTGTCTTCATAATCTCTGGTCTATCTAAGAGTCTTTGAGAAAGCTGTACCCATGGTAGCTCAGTTTCACCAGGGCCCTCCCACCACAGGACACAGAATCACGCCCATTAACCCAAGAGTCGTACATCCTCATGTGAAGAATTGGGCACACAGAATGCCACCAAGGAGCCAGGCTCGCAGTAGGATTTTTCTTCTTTTTCATGGAATGAAGTAGGAGGGTAATCAGATTTGATAAATATTTAATTACCACTGTGGGTCTTTAACCCAAAAGTGTTTACCAAGATCTAGAGCTGGAGGAACAAGCAAAATATATATCAATATCTTCCACTCCTTCAGAATCTCGAGTTTTCTGTGACCATTCAGAAAGAGTTTGGAAGCAGTAAGGTTTGCTTGCCTAGGTCAGAAAGTAGTGCAGTCTTTGTATCCTAGGAAGTTGAATGAAGGTCAACAATCCTGCTCTGTAATCTCATTCAGCTTCAGAGACGGTTAAGCTCAAGAGTCCAGGGAGGACAGTGTGGCCACAGCACTGCCCCCTCATGACTTGTAGTTTCACATGAGATCTATGAGGGTGGGAACCCTGTCTGTTCACTGCTCTATCCCTAGCCCCTGCAACAGAGCCTGGCACATAGTAGGTGCCTGACAGATCTTTGTTGAGTAAATGAATAAAGGAGTTTTCAGCAGGTGAAAGGCTTTAATCCCAGAAGTGGCCCAGGTACCTTAGATATGCATCTTCCAGGTACACCTCACCTCAAGTTACACCTTACCCTGCAAGTTTCCTAGAGATTCAGGCGAGGGTCCTTCTGCTCCAGCCATGCCAGCTACTGATAGTAATGCAGCTGCATGTCTTATTTACATCAAGTGAAACAGTCAGTGCAGATGCTACTATTTGGGCGCAAACCTTTGAAGTAAATTAAATCATATTGCCTAAGTGATGTTCTTATCCATTACGTTTATGTGACTTGAGGCAGGGGTAATCAGTTTTGTCCACAAACCCTGTCCTAAATAGAATCCGAACTTCATGAGTTATCCCCAAACTTGGCTTTTGGTGAAAATGTTCCTGGGTACTTTGCACTGTGGACATCCTTGCTGTTCCAAGGCTGCTGGTCAAGAAATATAGTATTATCATCAGCAGCAGCATATTAAAACAGCCT
The DNA here is from genome assembly GCF_963924675.1 of Phocoena phocoena. Lineage (NCBI taxonomy): Eukaryota > Metazoa > Chordata > Mammalia > Artiodactyla > Phocoenidae > Phocoena > Phocoena phocoena. The sequence goes on along the minus strand of NC_089227.1, from coordinate 86,168,747 downwards.
CCGTCTATTGAGGGACTATCATAAGCCTGGCAGTACACGAAATTATTTAACACAATCATTTTAACCCCTGGACAGACCTCTAGGGGAAGGTATTTTCTTCTTTCACCACTTAACCAGTTACTGACTTTGTTCTTCAGACTCAGAGACATGAAGTAACTTGCCCTACAGTTTCCCAGCCAGTGTGGCCAGGCCTCTGTCTCCTCGCCGACAGCCTCTCCTTCTGTGTGACCGTGGTAGAGTGCGATACTCCCTTGAGGCTTTCTGACATTACAGTTATTATGCAATTCCACTCCCCTTGCCCAGATTTTAGGAAGAATTTTGGTGGAAGTGGGCATGACATTTTTTGTTCAGAGCCAGTAGAGTCAAGTAACAGATTCTCAGCCATGTTTCCCTTAGCAGCATTTGTACTTGGCTTCTTACATAAACTAAGCACCAACAGTCTTACTTACCAGTGGATCATATTCTGCAGTGAAGTGATATTAAACCAGTTTCGTGATCAGATGATGGATACAATTAGTATGGCTTTAGTACCTAGACTAAACGGATAGGAGAGATGCTGACAGTAAGGAAACAGTAAAGGATCTGTAGATTGGGCCTTAGCCTCTGAGAGGATGGAGGGAAAAGAGGATGGAGGGAAAAGATGATGGTCCTGGAAATACCAGGGGGAGAAATAACCGGAAATCAAAATTAAAGCCAGGCTAGATCAGCCATGGTGATAGTGAAGAGGCTTAGTGAGATGACAGCGAGAGAAGCGGGTGGAGGGTCCAAGAATGATCTTCTTGTAGCTCCCATTGCCACTTGGGCACCTCTGCCCTCACCGTCTTCCTTTGCCATGGCCTACTTTGCAAAATCATTTCTTTCTAATAGATCTCCAGCATAGCCCTTGAACTCCTGTGTCCACAGCAGTCCAGCCTACTTAGCCTGCTGTTCAGATTGCGTACATATGGAATCTTGGAGCACAAACTTGCTGCAAATTTAGGTTATTGTCACACAAATATGAGTTTACTGTCAATTTCCTTTCTCTAGTTTAAGGCCAGAGGTGTTGCTCCTATCTTACAGCTATTTGAACTTCAATTCAGGGGCTTCCCTAGGCTCTGCCTCTGAATTAACCCAAGTAATTAAATCTCAGAAATATAACACTCAGTCAGCTACCCTTAAGCCATTCCTGCATTTAACCTCCGTGATGGTTTTCCCTCTACTGCTTCAGTGTTTTTCACTAGGAAATCCCCAAGCTTGCTGTCTCTCTGTACATTGCTCTGCCTCGTGTTAGACATCCCCTGTTTAGGGGATATTGAGCACATACTCTGTGCCCCGGTATTGTGCACAGTAGGTCCTGTGATCCATGGAGTGACTAATGCAGGCACGGTTTACCTCTGCTATCTCATCCCTCCTCCTTGCCTGTCATTTCTTCTTAATATTAGTATTTCTAGAACTTAATCACAATGTAGTCTCTACCTTGCCTAGACAGACTGTAAGTGATGTGAGGTGGAGAGTGAAAATAGAAGTGAGAGAAGAGTAGTTCAAGGCTGAGAGTTAAGATCCTTGGGTAGGCAGTACATGTGCTGAGAAGGTCTGTGTTTCTCTTTATCTAGCTATTGTTAAAATGAAAATTTAACTAGAACTACAGTGAATATTTCTGTAGTTCCAGAAAAATAATACATAATAAATTGTAAACCGTCTTTTCTCTCATGATGTAGTTGCTCTAGATTGTAGAAATTTGGCAGACATTCCTAGAACTGTTTGTTAAAATTCAATAGCATGTAATTAAAGACAGAGACTGCCATTTCTCTGGTGGGTACATTAAAAAATTATATTGTATCATTTGGATTTGACCATGAACTCAGTTCCCAAAAGAATAATGCCAGAAGGACAAAAGGATAAGTATATTGTGCTAAATAGAGGCACAAGTTACATAAAGTAACTACATTTACAGAACTGTCAGTTGTACCCTAGCTATTTAAGAGTAATTATGCAAAAGATAGTTTCTGAATGAATGTTACTCTACATGTTGCCAGATGGAAACAGTGATTCTGATGAAATCCTGGGTTTTAAGCCTTGCCAGGCAGCAGAACAAGATTGCTGATGTTTTAAAGCCTGTGTTGACTGACGATTAAAACCAGTATTAATACCTGGATGCTATGTTAGTGAAATGGAATATTTTATAGACACATAGAAGTTTACTGCTTCTTGGAACTTTTTTTTTTTTAAAGACACATTTATTCAGCGTCATGATCAGACTATTAAATTTAGCAATCAACAGCATGGGTGCAAAAAAGTCTACATTAAAACCCTTTGTTGGAATGCTTTACACTTTCCACAGAACAGAAACTAAAATAACCTGTTATACAATTAGTCACAAATACAGTCCTCGAGTTTTTTTTTGCCCATACACATGAGTATTGTCTAAAACATGTCTTCTTTGTAGCAGCTAGGCCCTGCCAGCGCTGTGCTTGGCTGAGTTCACAAATCTGTTGTAACCTGTAGCTTCCCTGTCACTTCTCTGGCTCTCCTCTCCTGCTAAGCTTTGTTTCCTGGCAGTAATCAAAACCTTCTGCCACTGCCATAGCTACTGCTGCTGCTGGAACCACCATAGCCACCTTGGTTTCGGGGTTTGGCAGAGTATTGGCCTCCACCACCATGGGGGCCAGAACTTCTGCCTCCAAAGTTTCCTCCTTTCATGGGTCCAAAATTTGAAGATTGATTGTTGTAACTGCCAAAATCATTGTAGCTTCCACCACCTCCAAAATTGCTTCCATCATTACCAAATCCATTATAGCCATCCCCACTGCCACCATATCCACCACCACTGCAGCTGCCACCAAAGCCACCTCGACCACTGAAGTTTCCTCCACGACCAAAGTTGTCATTCCCACCAAAACTACCTCCACGACCACCACCAAAGTTTCCAGAACCACTTCGACCTCTTTGGCTGGATGAGGTACTAGCCATCTCTTGCTGAGATAGGGCTTTCCTTATGTCACAGTTGTAGCCATTCACAGTGTGGTATTTCTGAATGACAATCTTGTCTACAGAGTCATGGTCATCAAAGGTTACGAAAGCAAAGCCTCTCTTTTTGCCACTGCCTCGGTCAGTCACGATTTCAATCACTTCAATTTTCCCCTACTGTTCAAAGTAATCTCTTAGATGATGTTCTTCAGTGTCTTCTTTAATGCCACCAACAAAAATCTTTTTCACAGTTGAGTGGGCACCAGGCCTTTGAGAATCTTCTCTTGAGACGGCCCTCTTTGGTTCCCCAACTCTTCCATCCACCTTGTGTGGCCTTGCCTTCATGGCCGCATCCACCTCCTCCACAGTGGCATATGTGACAAACCCGAAGCCTCTGGAGCGTTTGGTGTTTGGATCCCTCATTACCACACAGTCTGTGCACGCTCCCGACTGCTCACAATGGCTCCTCAGGCTCTCATCGGTTGTTTCAGAGCTCAAACCTCCGATGAAGAGCTTCCGCAGCTGTTCGGGCTCTTTGGGTGACTCTGACTTAGACGTGACGGCAGTGGAGGGTGGGTGGGGAGACGTCAACGATGCTTACTCGGCGGCGTCCACGAGCAGAAAGTGCTTCTTGGAACTTTAATATTCATCTAGCACAGAAGTGTACTTTTTCAGATGAGGAAACAGAAACCTGGAGGTTTAAAAATTGGTTTTATGTAGTTGGGGAAGGGAGTGGTGGCATTGTCTACCTAGTCCTTGTTATTGTCTCATCAAATAGGTTCTAAGTTAGTGAATGAGTATTTGTTTATTTAGGTTCCTAGAAGTGATTTGTGTTGGGGTGGCCATCCCAGCTATTGCAGAGGTGACTGAAATATAATGAATACTTGGGAACCATTCCTTAGGCTTTATGAAACTTAATCAAACAAGCAATAAAATTTCACTAGCTTTGTTGATATCATGGTACAAAGCAGGCATGCAATAGTTTTAACATTAATTGCTATACCGAATGAAAGAAATTTTCAGTAGAACTCACCTGATTGTTCTATCAGAGGAAAGGACAGCTAAGTTGCTAGTTTGTTCCAGTTGTTCGTTTTCATATACCCACAGATGCTTGTCTTCTGGTCATTACCTGCGGTATTTAAGAATAACCCCAGGGGGCTTCCCTGGTGGCGCAGTGGTTGAGAATCTGCCTGCTAACGCAGGGGACACGGGTTCGAGCCCTGGTTTGGGATGATCCCACATGCCGCGGAGCGACTAGGCCCGTGAGCCACAACTACTGAGCCTGCGCGTCTGGAGCCTGTGCTCCGCAACAAGAGAGGCTGCGATAGTGGCAGGCCTGCGCACCGCGATGAAGAGTGGCCCCCGCTTGCCACAACTAGAGGAAGCCCTCGCACAGAAATGAAGACCCAACACAGCAAAAATTAATTAATTAATAAATTCCTACCCCAAACATCTAAAAAAATAAAAATTAAAAAAAAAAAAAAAAAAAAGAATAACCCCAGACCTCAGAATATTAGGGAGATGAGCTTAGATGATTCTGGAATGCATCAAAGTCTTGGGACCCCTCCACCAAAGGACCTCAAGGTAAATATAATGGCATTAAAGACAGGTGGATATGGATTCAAATGTTAGACCTCCTACGTAACAGTTCTTTGTCCTTGGAAATACCAAGTAACCTGTTTGACCCTCAGAGCCCTCATCTGTAAATTGGCTTTCGAAACACGTTTCCTGAGGGTGTGGAGAGGAAATAAAAATATTATATGTGAATTTACATGGATATTAAATTAGGATAACATCAGGTATCATCATCATTAGTCTCCAGCGTCTAGGAGATTGATAATTATACACTGTTTGAGGTAACTTGTTGGGAAAAAAAAAAACCCTAGAAAAAATATCTATTATTTTGTCATGTTGAAATGTTATATTGAATTTTGCCAGAAGAAATAGAATCACTGGCTCAATTGTAGGTCAATTTTGTGAAATAGACGTAATTTTTTAAAAAGCTACAATTTGGGTCTACATTATGTTTTTGATTTTCAGAGCTCTTTAATGTACTTCATTTTATCTGGTAAAAAGGGATTTCTCTTGTATGTATTTCCATTCAAATTTGGCAACCTATATGTATCAGAGATAGTAGATAGTAATCTGGATACTTTTGTGCACTTATGTTTTTCTGTCATCCTCTATCTCTTGAGAGAGGCTGGGGTGAATCTTTGTCCATTGAGTTGAATGAATATAAGCCCAGCTGATGGGAGGAAAATTAAAACAGCAACAGAAACCCAAAGCTGGTTGAACTTCCACTTTTCCAGGTTAAAAATGGCTTATTTATTAAACCCTGCGATATTATAATGTTGGAGTCCAGCTCCTCAAGACTGGGCACACAAGGGCAAAGAGATCAGATTCCAGAGACTGGTGGTGAAGTTTGGGAGTAGCAGCTATAAGGAAGTTGCTGGGGTATGGGGAGCATAGGTCCAGAGGAGGCTGTAGAATCTGGAGGGAATTCTATACAGCTCATGTCTAGGTTGGTTCTTGTTGTTGTTTCTTAGTGTTGGCTTTTCATTTTAATCTTCCATTGGAAGTCTCTGACTTAGGATATTAATGTAGAACAAGGATTTATTTCTGCATTGTGATTTTAGGGTCAGTCTTGCAGAGTTTTTTATTTAATAAGTAAGAAGTACAGCACTAGTGGGGGGTTTGGGGTTTTTTTTAAACCCTCTTCCTATTACCCATAAAATGGAATGGATGACAAGGAGGAGAAAGCATGAAAACATGAGTGAGGACAGGTCACAGGGTCGTGATGGGGCAAGAGCAAGGAGACATGCAGCGAGGAATCACAGAGGGGCGTTTCCTTGACAGACACGCTCGTCTAATGGTGGATTTCACGGGGAAGAACATTCCTGGTTAGAAGGGTCTTTTCTTGAAAAACGAGTTTAATTTTGGATTGTATTCATGAGTGGCAGAAACCATCACTGGTGGGGTCATGGCTGCAGGAAGATGATAGGGGGTGTTGATATCAATATTGTAGATTTCATTTCTACAGAAAAATGTACTAGGTCAGGCTTAATTCTGGCCTGTCTCATCATTTTGTGCGGTTTATACAAGGATCTATTAAAAGTACTCACCAAAGAGCAAAATCACTGAAGTCCTTTTAATTATAAAACGAAGAGTCTCACCATATTGTCGGCCAGCTCAGAAGGCAATCACAGTAGACTGTGTTATCTTCTTTAAAAGTGTACCTTTTTTGACTAGATTCCTCAAAAGGCAATCTGAGAATTTTCATAAAACTTAAAGACTTAAGTCTAAAACACAAAATTACCAAACCAGTAACCTTTCAAAAAGATTTATATGTATGAAACTCTAATATGTTTCTCATATAAATTCATTTTCATATATTTCCCACAACTTCCTGTTCTGTTTACTGTTTCTGTCTCAAAAAACAAACCAAAAAACCCAACTAGGGCTTCCCTGGTGGCACAGTGGTTGAGAGTCTGCCTGCCAATGCAGGGGACACCAGTTTGTGCCCCGGTCCGGGAAGATCCCACATGCCGCGGAGCGGCTGGGCCCGTGAGCCATGGCCGCTGAGCCTGCGCGTCCGGAGCCTGTGCTCCGCAATGGGAGAGGCCACAACAGTGAGAGGCCCACATATCGCAAAAAAAAAAAAAAAAACCAACCAACTAATATTGGTTAGTCCCCTTAAATTATCTTTTATATATGTAGTTCTTATATTTTTAGTCCCTTGAATCATAGTATATTTTAATGACTAAAGTATCCAGTTGCCATAAATTATGGGCATTATAAGGATTAAACCTAGTTTCTCAGTTGTGGATGAATGTCTTTTTATTTGAATATGCGACAGTTTAAAGATAAAGGTATAAGTATCCATTGTTAATTGTTTTTTCTTTCTCTTTTTCTCTGTGGTACAAAATATGGTAAAATACCTGCTAACTCACCACCTTGAACACCCATAGGGCAGTTAAAAAAATTTCCCATAGCCTATTTTATATAATATACCTTCTGGATCATCCCATTATACAAAAAAAAACATTTTTCTTTTGAGAAAATTACAGCTCTTAAAAGTTTATCCACATACAAAAGGAATGTGTTGGTGGATATTCTCTATGCTTTATAGTTCTCATTATTTTTTTAAAACAAGCAATTTAGTACCCTTCTTACTAACAATTGAGAATTTTTGCTTGAACGTTTTCTCTTCTTTGTCACCACGAGCTGTTTACCAGGCTCAGTCATTCATTTGATATTTATTTAGAGTGAACTATGGAAGGCTCCATTTTAGGCTCTGCAGATTTAACAGCAGAAAACAGGAAAAAAATCCTGTTTTCATAAAATTAGCACTCTGTTAATATAACACTGAATAGCGAATATATTTCATGTCAAGTAGTGGTGAGTTATATGAAGAAAAATAACTCATAATAAGGGGATAGAAAATGATAGCGTGCGGGGGCGGGTGGAGATGCTGTTTTACGTAGGAAGGGCTCTAATCAAGTGCCACTTGAGCAGGCACCGAAGGCCAGGCTGCGCCATGTTTGGGGAAGAGCCCTCTGGCAGGTACTGTTGAACACCAGTTACCCAAATCTCTTGCCTTGATTCCATGCCGTTTATTGCTCTAGTGTATCCTTCACTATCTTTTCAGAAAGTGCCAGGTTTGCTTTTCAAGTACTACAGTATCTGTCTTGCCAAGTCTGGCAGACAGTGCTTATTTTGGTCTGTATTTTGTTAGCAGATCAGTTCTATGTTGAGTTCAAATGGCACTCTAATTTCAAGAGTGATTCTAATCCTTGTTCTAGAGGAATAGTAAATAGGCGCTGTGGATCGGGTAGATGAATATTGAAGTACTTTTACAAAATTCCGTGTCAAGTGAAAATGTGCCTGAGTCTCCCTGTGACCTTGTACTTCTCTCCTTAGGTCTCTCCCGAGCTTGCATTCCAAGTCAGCATGAATAATCCTACTTAGCTCTTTGAAAGGCAGAATGGCCACATTTATCGTGAGCCTACCATTTGCCAGTCCTCTGCCATGCACTTTACATGCCTTACTTCATTTAACCTTCAGGACGGTTATCCTCATTTTATAGATGAGAGTGAGGCAGAGTAATGGTGTGTACTTTATCCTAGGTCACAGAGAGAGTAAGGGGGAGAGCCAGGATTTGATCCCTGGAAGCTAAGCCCGCAATCTCACCCTTTGTCCTGCATGGACTCCTGGGAGGTTGGACTTGGGATGGGATTGCATTAGACGCAAAGAGGCTAAATAGGCTGCTTGACTCGACACCTGTTTATAATATTAGTTGGGCAAAAAGTCCTCCTCTAACCACATTTAGCCTGTGCACAGGGTGGACAGATCTGTTTTCTCCACCTCCATGTTCCCTTTCCTGTTTTCACTGAGCCAAGCATAAAAGGCCTAATAGCTACTCTTTGCACCTGTTGTCTTTGTACCGAGTCTCCTCTTTGGGGTTGTTTTTTCTTTTTCTCCTTCTGTCACCTTTCCCTCACCACTTTTAGGTTCCTGGCACCCCACTGCCCTCTCACTTCCTCCTCATCATTAAAACAGAAAAAGGTTGGAGTCCCCGAAGTTTTCTCTACTGTGGACAGTCAGCTGAAGCTGCAGTGGTTGGGCATGACTGTAAATGTTAAAGTGACTATTCTGGAGCTTTGGGACACATGTTCATTTCTCATTCTTAGCACGGGTTATCACTCTCTTTTTTACCCTCCCTGTAAATGTTTCTCAGGACACTCAGTTATATGATTTGCTTTCCAATACATTTGGCATAATTTTAAGAGTATCTTTGTACCATAACCCTCTTTATCTGATAAATTACAGTTCATTTTAGCTGTTTGTCTTAACATTTCTGATTATAGAAAATGCAGTTTTAATAACAGGTATATGGTTGAATACATCCTTGTAATTAATAGAGATATTGCTGACATTGTATTTGAAAACAGTGTTCTGAACAGGATGAGCTGCAGGATAATAGAGTTTTCAGAACTTCTTACGTTATTTTTAAAATCTTTCAGTTATCAAGTCATTACCGTAGTTTGAAATTGAGGTTTATCACATTGCCACTCATCTTTTGAAATTGGTATCTTTTTCAGTACGGTCAGATAGTACCAGAATCAAGAGAAAATAAGCTTTGTCTTTGTTTCAACTTGTGACACATTGCTGCTGTTCCCCACCTCCCCACTTTAGTCAACACACGTTGAGTTCTAGGTGCCAAGATTCATGGACATGGTTCCCTTTTCTTAAGGAGCCAGTAGACTATAACAGATACATAAATGCAAGGATTATTTCCCTCTCCTCTAGTTTCTTACACACAGTGAAGCGTTCAAAAGAATTTATCTTTTTGAGATTAAGGGTGTCTTCAGAAAGACTTTCACTTGGATAAAGTAAGTGATGAAACCAAATTGAAAAATCTTATTTATCATCCCATGTTGTGTAATAGAATCTGTAGGAATTGCTAACCTGTGAATCACCTCTATATTGCTTTTTATCTAAGCTGGTTATATAGAAGATAAGACAAATGAAGGAAACTGTAGCAGCTAGGTCATTATAACTGAGGTACAGTTTTTATTTTTTAATGACTTGTCCTCTGGCTTTAGGTTGACATTAACTATACTGGGAGGGAGCACATGAATTAATCATTGGAAAGTTATATTGCTACGTTTCACTGGTTTCTAAGGTTTGGTTGAACATTTAAGGGGCTTTTAGTGAAGTTATCAAGTACATCGCTGCATCACTTCCGTTGAGTTCGCCAGCTGTGACTAAGACACTCATGGTAACGAATGAGGATCTCTTCTAGGTGGTAAACTGAGGCTCCAGGGCAGCGGCTGAACTCTGATCGTTGTTGAACTAAATGTCCATGTACAGAAAGTATGGCTGCCCAGGGTGCTTTCAGATCAGATTTAAGAGCTATTTAGAAAAAAAATGGCTTTCTGAACACTTAGCTAAGAGACATTCCTGATTGTAAAAGTGATATTCTTGCTAGTGTTTATATTCTTTCTTATCCCCAGAATGATTCCGTGGGACTCGAGTAATATTGTATCAGGAAAGCTGGAGTTCTCTGATACACAAGCTCTAAGTGTGCAAAAGGCTAAATATCGAGTTTTCTTTGTATAATTAGCGCTTGCGCAACATTAGGCTGTTCGTGCTTTGTTGAACTGAGAGCTAAATCCCAGAAAGTTGGTATGAGAGAGTCAGAAGATGAGGGCAGGGCCGGCATAGGCCAGCTGCTTGAGGAGTTGTGTCAGTGGCTGGCAGCCTCAACAGAATGCTCCTTTGCAGTATTGCTTCTGCTTTGTCACGGATGAAAGGTGTATAACAAATGTTGGTTCAAGGGGAGTGAAGCCAAAGAGGAAGGAGGAAAAAAGAATTGAAGAAAGAACTGAAAAGAAGCTGAAGACAGCTGTAGTCTAAACGAGCTCCAGTATCCAGATTGGAATAACCTGCGTCTCAGCATAGAGAATTGTAGACAGGGTGGCGGCTCTGCCATGGAGTGGCCACCTCAGAAGACAGTGAGGTATCCCAGGACCGCTGGACCAAATAGTCTTTTGGCTGAGTTGAGGTAGTCTAGCCTCTAGATGACCTTCCCCTCCTCCAACTCTGATTCTTTAAACATCAGAGTATCCTAATTTTTAAAACAAGGACCCTGAGACCCAGAGAAGTTGAGTGGCTTGCCCAAGGTCACAAGCAGTCAGGTCACCTGCAGTCAGGTCACCCTTGGAAAGTGACCACTGTCAAGCAGAAGCCTTCAGTTCTAAATAAGCTGCCTTGTGGCGTATGCCAGTCTCCCTGTCACCATCAGTGCTTTAGGCAGAATGAGAGTGATTGCTTGTCAGGGATGTTGCAAAGAAGATTCTTGCAAAAGGATTCCATGACCTGTAAGGTCCCTTACAACTTTAAATTCTATGATTCTAGCTCTGCTTTCATTGGTTTAGTAAGATAGTGTTCTCCCCCTAGCTCCTTAACTCCTTATAGAAATGGATCTTGGAAAGCATTTTGTTACATTTTCTATTTAAAATAACAATTAACCTCGCATCTCAGGTACTTTCAGTGGTGTATTTTACCATGTGTAGGATTCGTTGGGAATATGAGTTCATTTAGTTACATGTGAAGTGGTAGTTTGGTGAAATAACATTGTGGCTTCTCACTAAACCAAAAGCTCAAGAAAGCAGAGAGCCCCTCATTTTCCCAGCTGTCAACCTGACTGATATTTTAATTTTTCTGCCCTGTAGAAAACCTCAGTCTCTTATCCAATAGATAAATGAGTGAACCCCCCAGGAAATGCAGCAGAATGTTTCTGTTTGCCAATGCAATAAATGCAGAAGCTAATAAATGTCTCCTTCCATCAGGAGGAGGTGTGTAATGAGTAAATGATGAGAAAACGAATTGAGGGAAACAAATGATCCATCCGATCTAAGATGACAAACAGTTTCTTAATAACTTGTCCTCTAGTTGGAGAGAGGGCTTTCACCAGGCAGAGAGAATGCCTGTTGGAACTAAGCCTAGCACACGACCATTTACATCTGGCCGCTGATGGATTTATTTAGCCTGGTTCCATTTGGGTCACACTGAGCAATAAGCTGCAATTCAAACTCAGCCTGGTTATGGCTGGCTTTCTTTGCTCTGTAATTTCTATGAATGTGTGCTGGGAAAAGGATTCATTTCAGGGCCGAATTCACATTTCTTACCCCAGATTACACTTATGTTTCACATTTGTCTTTTCAGCAAAGACCTTTTTTAGAAGTAGAGATCCAGTCTCTTTCCCTCGAGGTATGTTCAGATCACAGGGGTTTCACAAGAACTTCTTTCCTGTGGGGTGAATATGCTGTTCTTTATAATGCTTTTGTGTACCTCAGCTCTCTAAATCTCCAGGGTCTGCCTTTATGGAAACCAGCAGAATACTGTATGCTTTGTCCCTCTTGGATGGCTGCACTCTTGCTTACGGGTCTAGTTTGGAAGGACTTACACTAGGCAGAAGGCACAGTGGGATTAAGACGGAGTAAATGACATAGGCTTTGGAAGAAAAGGAGTTGCGATCCAGCTGAAGATGAGAGAGAGACTCCATGCCGGACCAAGGAGTCATTTGATGAAATGCATTTTATTATCACCCCTTTGTGGGATCTTTCTAAGAACATTTCTCAGGAGAGTCATGGGGAAAAGATTGGCTACCAAATACCAGCAGTTTTCAGGCACAGATTTTCATGAGTATTTCTAAAAGAAGACTATCAAATTGCCTTTACTGGGTATTCCATAATTATCTTTTCTTCCCCATTCCACCTCCCCCCCCCCCGCACTTTGTCTTATTTGTATTTTAAAAAAAAATTCTGTTATTTTTTAGTACCACATGAATGAATGCATTTCTGCAGTTGAGGAGTGAAACTTTTAAGTAGTCGTAGGGTTTAGGGCCATAATGCAGAAAAATGTTAATGAATCATCAAATAAAGCTGGACATACATGATACTGCAGGGCCCTTGGTGTACTTGGCAGCATATGAAATGTGCCTTAGATATTCAGGAATCCTGCACAGTATTTTCTAAGGGAGAGCCATTATACCTGAAAGCTAAGACTTTTCAATGTGCTTCTATTCACATGCATATTTCTATGCCAGCTCTTTCAAAAGGCCTTTCCTTTGAAATACAAAAAGATAAACATGTCTTTGAAATGGATAGGTGATCTCTTTGCCACTTTTGAAATCTTTCTCCATTTCATATCTGAGATTTTTTAACACCTAAATTAAGAATGACTTTTCTGTTCACCTGAGTAGCTTTATACGCATTTCCAGCACTTGAGAGAACCATTGTCACAGTTATTAACATCTGAGTTTGGGTACAAAATCGATGAAAGGAAATTAAAACTTGAGATAGGTGTTCCATCTGCATTGGATCTTATTTTTGCTTGAGTATTGCAGTTCATTGTTAGGTGACTTAAATAAATATGATACCTCCATAGTCAAAGAAAACCATGAATTTATCAAGTACTTACAGAGGTACCATCTATTGCTTAGTATTGAAAACACTACAGTATTTTAAAATCTCAAGACCTAAGGCCTTACAGCCCTGGATTTGGAGCATGAGACCTGGGCTGATTTGGTTATAGCACTTACTACCTGTGGGACAATAAGCAAATGTATAATGTTGGTTAAGCATACCATTCCTTATAGGTAAAATGAAGACAGTAGCCTCTAACTTTACTTCCTCCTTGACTGGTTTTTATTGTGTAATCAATTGATATAAATCATGGCTTCCTAGTCATATTTGCTGTTGAGGAATCCAAGTCTCCACTAGCCTCGCAACAGTTTGAACTCTTGCTTTGATGGAATTGTGTTCTTCTGTAAACGTGGAATCCTTAGAGCCTCTGCTCTTCTAGGGACTTTTTTTTTTTTTTTTTTTTGCTGTACGCGGGCCTCTCACTGTTGTGGCCTCTCCCATTGCAGAGCACAGGGTCCGGACGCGCAGGCTCAGTGGCCATGACTTACGGGCCCAGCGGCTCCACGGCATGTGGGATCCTCCCGGACCGGGGCACGAACCCGTGTCCCCTGCATCGGCAGGCAGACTCCCAACCACTGCGCCACCAGGGAAGCCCCCTAGGGACTTTTTTCATATAACTGTCACATCCCTCTGGATTATGAGGACTGGAATCATATAACTACTTAAATTTCTTTTTAAGTATTTCCCTCAGCTACTAGTACCTTGTCTTAGGAGATGGCTGTCAGTAAATATTTGAGTGAATAAAAAAATGAACATTGACTCGCTTAACAAATGGCAGAAGAATTTCAGAGACACCAAGAATAAATAGGGTTTTAACGTTCATAATTTAAAAGTTTTTCCCTCCTCTTTAAAAAATTAATACATACTGTCTCATCTGTATTGGCCTTGTGGGTGGATGCACCTGTAGCTTGTGAAAATGCCAGGATTTTGTTTCTATTTCTTTGTTTTGGAGGAGAGCTGGTACAGTTTGGAACATATAAGAAAATGGTTGTGTAACTGTCCTTATTCTTGAATCTGTTCACCAAGAACTAAACCTTAAAGGAATTTAAATATTTCTTCTCTTCTTTTCCTTCGTCCAGAGAAAAAAACATAGCCTAAAACCAACTTCCATCCCTCTGTTGTATGGGTCATCTGTTGCTTATTTTAGCTGTCCTCTGTGACAACTTGAATATTTAAGTTGCTTTTCATTTTTCAATATTATAAACTCTGCGATGAAAAATTTTTTCCCTAAATTTTTATACACACCTGTGAATATTTCAGACATTTCTAGAAATGAAGCTGAGTCGAAGGCATTTGAGTCATGCTGCTGTAAATTGTACCAACTTACAGGACTTTGTCTGGGCCTCTCCGTTCTCTTCCGTCAGGACCCCTTCCTTCCCTGACACTTCCCCTTCCTCTCAGGGAGTCACCGGTTACTCTGCTCTGCTCTACACTGATTACTTCTGCTTTCGGAAGTGTTAGTCCTGTTCACCCCACCTGTTTGCTTATGAGTCCCTATTAAGAAGTTAACTGACCATAAGCTAAAGGGGTAATAAATGGATTAGCCTTGAGTTTCTCAACCTGAATTCTGAAGAAACAATCTCAGGAGGTCTTCAAATCTCTGTGAGAATCTTTAAAGTCTGTTTTCTGTTCTGTGATTTCTGTGGTTGTTTCTGTAGTTAATGTAATCACATTTTCAGTCGGTAGGACCGCCCTACACGTTTGAGGAACACTAGGCTGGGCGACAGAACCTGCTGCCCCCGTGCGTTTGCACTGTAACGGGGCTCTTGGAGGCACAGAGGACTGCGAAGCTGAGGGCAGTTCTCTTTGCTACTGCAATGGATTCACTGCTTGTATTTCTCTCCCCACTGGCCTTTAAAGACGTCTTCACCCTCCCACCCCTGGGCCTGGCCCGTGTTAGTTCTTCAGTGAGCTCTTTTGAATGAATGAATTTGAGGGCTGGAAAAGAAGGTGAAGTGGGTAAGAAAGAGCATCCAGGGGAGCACCGATTCTTAGTATAACATTGTGTGTGAAGGAAGAACTAAACAGAGTTGATGATAAAAGCAGCTTGTGTCCGTCTGCTCCTCCACAGTAAGGATTACTGTTAACAGCTTTCCTTTTAGCCCACGGTTTTCAAGAGAACACCATGTGCGTGAATGCACGCCCATGCACATGCTGAGCAAGTGCAGGAGAGTTTGCGTGTTAGATTTATAGAGTTCCCTTCTGTGGGAGACAGGAGGCCCGCTAGGGTGAGGTGTAGGGCAAGCCTGAGCTCAGCTGGCAATACATACGCGATGCTGTCTGGATAGAGCCGTGCAGTGCGTGTGCTCTTAAATGTGCATGTGGTAGCACCTTGTTGAGCCCTGCACAAGTTAAGACTGATGACCTTGAGAATGACTGTGTCACATTCCTCAGTGAGAGCCTCCTGCACTGGTAACGTGCAGTGATTTCAGAGTTTCTGTATGGGTCTTGCAAGACATCATGTGATAACCCTTCTGATGACTGAATTTGCTCTGTCTCATGGTTATAGAAGGGTAGTGAGACGCACAACTGTGTCAAGAGCAGAAAGGCCTTAGGTGTGTAATAGAGAAGGCTGAAAGGTGAGTGTAGACGGGTGGATACTGTTTTATTTCAGCCAGAAGAGCTACAAACAACAGGAAGATTTGAGACCTCTTACTGACATTATTATATAAAAGAAAAAGTGAGAAAAATGAATACCTTATAATTAGGATAAGTGGGAAACCTCCATTTAAGCAAGGTTAATGGGAGCTGTTGGGTGGGAGAGGGTCAGGCAGTCACTTTCCCAGTAGTTTCTAGATAAGTTACCTTTCTTTCGTGATACCAATTTGCGCATAATACCTGTTGGAAATTGAGGCATAATTTTCTCATAAAAATGATACAAGCCCACGATAAAAACTTAAATTGTTATAGAAGACTATTAAATAAGAAGGAAAAGTATCTCCTCCTCAGGTCCCCTTTCCAGGGGTAACACATATTCCTTGCAGAATATTTCAGGGTGTATGCGTACATATACATCATATACTTATCATTTTATAAAATACACTGTCCGAATTGTCTTACAACTTTGTTTTTCATACTACTTGGATCTCTTTCCATCCATATCAATACAAGTAGTAGATCTCTCTTATTTCTAAAGGGGTTAGAATAAAGTTTTGCAAGTGGAGAGAATTCTGATAAGAAGCTTGAATTCTGACAAAAAGCTAGAGAAATTAAAAGGAAATAAAACCACAACCTACTTAAGAACTGAATATGAAGGGTAGTTAGGTACTTGAGAAAAATACAGGGCTTTAGAGACTCATTAGAAAAACTACTTCCTAGAAATAAATAAAAGATCACACTATATGTGGTCCTGTAGCACTGTGATTTTTTATTAATTATACATTTATTTGTGTGATTTTTAAATTTATGTCTGTCTTCTCCAGTATGCCACAAGCTCCATAAAAGTAGGGCCAAATATCTTGTTTGTTCACCATCCCATTCCAAATTCCTGGCCTAGTGTCTGGCACAGACCTTCAGTATTTGTAGAATGAAGAAATGAACAAATAATAGGAAACTTAGACTGCCAAATGAGTGTTTGGTGCAGGGGTTTATTTAAATTGCTCAGATGAAGAAACTGAGGCGTGAGGTAATATAACTAATATAGCTTGTGTATTATTGCAGGGCTGTCAATGAATGTGGAATTCCTATTCTGATTAGAAAACTAAATCAAGAAAAAAAACCCTTCAGACTCTAATTAGTGAAGTTTCTAAAGTGCTGGCAATAAAACTAGAAATGCCAGAAGAAACTCTGAATAGCTCTTTCTTTATATGAGAAATAGTAAAGATGAAATGAAAGTGTAATTACAAAAGCAGTTTATTAATTTTGCCAAGGTACCCAGGAGACAGTGGGGTTTTCATGACATGTG